>NC_141149.1:135455693-135791193 GCF_053477565.2 Lygodium microphyllum
AGAGGCTCATGTGTACCATCTTCAAAGACATGCTTAGGAAGGAGTTATAGGTTTTCACAAATGATTTGTGTGTTCACTCTACATGGTAGGAACACTTAGATAAGCTTTGATCAGTCTTTGAATGATGTTGGTCATATCGTCTCTCTCGCTGAACCCCTTGAAGTGCTAGTTTTAGGTAAAGCACGGATGCATCCTAGGGCAGGTGGTGTCAAATAATGGCATTGTGATAAACTTCTCAAAAGTCAGGGTTATTGTTGGTCTTCCATTACAAGGGAGTTCAATGCTTCCTAGGCCACACGGAATACTATCGGTGCTTTTTGTGTTGAACTATGCATTGATTGCTTGCCCTCTATACAAATTGTTGATTATATTCAAGTGGACTGAGGAATGCCAATGCACATATGAGAAATTTAAGAAGGCTCTAACCACAATACCAAATCTATGAGCCCTAGACTGGATGATCACCTTTCATATCCACATCAATGCTTTGAAATTTGTTGTGGGAGCTGTGATCTGTTAGCCTGGTGAACACAATCTAGAATATCCATTGAGCTTTGCTATTAGACAACTCACAAATATAGAAATGAAATACTTAATGTCAGAAAGAGAGGGCTTAGCCATGGTATTTGCTATAAATAAATTTTGGTATTATTTGTTGGCCATACCTTTTACCTTCTTTGTTGACCATCAAGCATTGTATTATCTTGTTTAATAAACCTTGCGCTACAGGATGCATTGCTTGATGGTTACTTCTACTTTTAGAATTTGACTTCTCTATGGTGTTACGCAGGGGTAAGCAGTACTACATGGTTGATCACATGTCCTGCATACCCACAGGAGAGGTTGTTGGATAGGGCATCTTGGACGAATTGCCAGATGTGCATCTATATCACCTATCTAGCATGAGAGACTTATTTAGAGCTGATTTGATGCCATATTGGGTAGATGACATAGTCCAAGTGCTCAACCATGGACTCCCTGATTAACCCATTGAGAAGGCCCACCGACTTAGGCAACTCATCCTTAAAATCAAACCCTATCAATGGATAGAAGGCCAACTTTATAGACTGGGGCAAGAAGGGTTATTATGAAGATGTGTGTGTGAACATGAAATGCATGACGTACTAGCTGAGGCACATGAAATATTGGCATGCACTTCATTATTGAAGTGATCGCTCACCTCCTGTCTACCTTCTTAATCATCCATTGTAAGTCTTTGCAGGAGGACACTTCATTAATGACATACGGAGTTGTAGGAGACATGACAGTCCTCAAGGTACTACAATCTCAACTCTCGTGGCCTACCCTCTTTTGTGATGCAGCATGATTTGTAAAACACTACAATGATTGTCAACGAACCAAAGTCCTCATTTGCAAGGATCTAATGGAGCTAACCCCTATAATTCCAAGACAGTCTTTCGAGAAATGGAGAATTGACTTCATTGGGCCAATTAGTCCTGCGGCACAATATTGACAAGCCAAATATATCATCGTTGCCATGGATTATCTCATGAAGTGGGCTAAAGCATGAGCAACTCGAAAGAATGACACTAGGACCATTGCCATGTTCTTATGGGAGCAGGTGATCTCACGATTCGACTGCCCCATCGATTTGGTGAGTGACCAAGGCATGCACTTCATTAATAAAGTGATTACTCATATCCTGTCTACCTTCTTTTGTAAGTCTTTGCCTTACTATCCTCAAGCAAATGGCCACGCTGAGTCTACTAATAAAATCTTATTGAACATCTTGACCAAAGTAGTATATACTTCATGCAATTACCGGGATAAAAAATTGATGGGAGCTTTGTGGTCCTACTGCATAGCCTACAAAATGGCTATCAAAAAGACTCCCTTTAAGTTGACCCATGGGACTGAAGCAATTTTGTCCATATATTTCTTCGTTCCTAGCCTGAGAGTCGCTCTTCAAGAAAGATGGGATGGGAAGAAGGCGTGGACAAATCGCCTATTTGAGCTTGAACGCCTATCGCAAACTCGACTCCCAGCCACCCACGCACTAATATGTGAAAAGGCAAGATGCAAAAGCTGGTTTAACAAGCGTGTCAAATAGCGGGATTTTGAATAGGGAGACTTAGTGCTCTTGTGCTCAGTCAAGGGACATAAAAAAAAGATGAAGTTTAGAGGGCTAAGAGCTTTTAGAGTCCACACCATTAGTAGAATCGGTAATGTGGAACTCGAAACCTTAGAGGGAGAGGACATAGGCTTTTTCAATGATGGCCGCGCAAAGTACTACCCCCCCAATGCACCCATTACATGAACCTCCAATGTTACAGTCTCTTGTCAACATACAGGTGGCCACGATTATGGATATTGAAGATGAGGATGAGAAACAATAGAACCAACTTATCTAAGAATAATTATCTCACTACCAAGCACCTCAATGCAGTGATCGATGAGGAAGCTGACTTTAATGTCCTAACTCACAAGCATTGGACCCAAATTGGCAAACTGCGTTTACAACCCATTAATAAAAAACTTATCCCATTCGGGAGAGCCATTCACATGCACTCTTTAGAAAGTGCAAAGTAGCAATCTCCATCGAGTATGTGAGAATACCAATGATATTTTATGTGCTGTCAAACACTAAGAATGCATGTACAATATCGCTATTAGGATGCATGTTTAAGAAGTCCCTACGCACTCAACTCTCCATAGGAATTGTGCATATAGTCACCACTTTCAGGAAGGTCTACATGACTCCTTCAAATTCTGCAAAGCCACCGATCGAGAAACTCATCATCAGGTCTAAGGAGGGGGGTCGCAACCCATCACGACCTGCCAAACCTCAAGACATGAAAATCACAGGAGTCAAAGCTAAGGCCTATGGACCAAGGCTTCAATGGGTCACTAAACATCAAGGCTCGCCACCTAGGAGCAAGCTCCCACGACCCCATAGAGTTGAGAACTCACACTCAAAACCTAGAAGGTCGAGACGACTCTTCCAACCTCGCAAAATGGTCAAGTCGCAAAGGGTCTCCAAAACCTTATTGCAAGCTCAAGGCTATTACGAGGATAGTACATGGATATGGGTACCTAAGGCCAAGATGGCCATGGACTCTACTCGAACATTTCCCTTAGACTTGACCACCCAAAGCATCTTTGCCTTGGACATGTCTTTGCCTTGATGCTTTGGGTGGTCAAGTCTAAGGGAAATGTTCGAGTAGAGTCACCATGCAACAAGCAAAACATGGAAAAAGGCAAAGACATGAGAGCTCGTTTATCTCTGCTTGGAAGGGCATAATCCGAGATTTTCAGCTTGGAGCAAATAAGAATAGCATCAAAGAGGTACTAGTGCAACATGTGTTCATGCATAGAGAGCTGTGTTTGAAACCTGGATCTTCAAAGCTTCCAATGCATAGACCAAATTGTAAGAATTTGATTCTTAAAGTTTTTCCTTTCTTAAACATGGTTTAGGTTTTTCCATTATAATATTTGTTTGTCTTGTAGATGTCTATCCCTCTAATCTTGAGGAATGGCAACCAGTGGAATCTATTATTGATGTTATTGATGTTATACGTGGTTCAATTAGAGAAGAAATGTATAGAGGTAGAAAGAAGACAGAGCTTGCAGAGAATGTAATATTCTTTTATGACCATTCTTATGTTATTCCTATGCGGCGTTGCCAATGGAGATCAATAAAACTCCTTCCTTTGCCAGATTTTTCAAGCTTTGAGTGGCCTTTGCCAAGTCCAGCTACTAGTGAGGGCTATAGATGTAAGATATTTTCTGAGATCCAGAAAGCACTAAAATCTAATATCTCAAGTAGGCTAAGCAAAGTTACTTTATTTATGCCTATTAATATATTTATTGATTTCTTCTCTAATATGGAGATAAGAATAATAAAAACCATGCTTTCAGTGAAGAGACTAACATATGATCATATCATACAATTTGTTGATCAAGGATGGGATACAAGGACAGAAGGAAAAATTATATGTAAGATAGATCAAGACTCTATAGCTTGCAAATATATGATTGCTACTCAAAATTTTATCCTTAGCTTTTACTATAGACGATGGCATTTTGTTGGTAGTAGTCTAGTTGCTTTAGACCAGAATCTTAATGATTTCAGCAAAGATCCTATAGTGGATCTTGATATTTGGTTCAACGAGGATATTATTGCAATCTTAAAGATCAGAAAATCATGTACGCTACATCAAGTGAGGATGGATTTATAAAATGAAGACATTGAACTACCATGCTCCTTTGTATTCCAACTTGACAAGAAACAAGTAAGTTTTCACATCATATTATATCTACTTAGATGTATATCAAGATCTCACTTTCTAACTAACAAACATTTGTAATTTATTTTTTGCAGATATCGAAAAGGAGAGAAAATAATATACACTGCAAGGACATTCAAGAAAAGATATCTTTACTATCAATATAAAATATATGTACAAATTTTGTAGCAGATGTCTATCTACCATCTCTATGAGATATACAAGGACTGAAGGGCAAATTTCTATATATGAAGGCTTACAAGGCGATATGGTAAAGCTATTTCTTTTTTGGAGAACTATCATTTCTAGGAGTCCTTTGGCCTTTCTTTGATGTCTTGGGTATAGAAGGTGTTGAAGCTGTGGCTTCGCCCATAGCACCTCAAAAGCCTAGGCCAGTAGAGCTAAGACAAACAAGCTATTGACAAAAACTATAGCCCGCTACTCACAAGCCACCTCCAGCTGATTTCACTTGTAGCCTTAAGGCCTCAAACAACATAGCTAGTAGTGCGACACCCGTAGCTCCAACAAAGCTTGTCAAACAAGAGGCAACGCCACAATCTCAGGAGCAACCCAAGTAGCAACAATCACTTGCTAAACTATCTACTTTGACCAAATCCCAACCACCAATTGGCCTTAGACGCTCTTATGAGCGGAGATCCATTCTAACCTTGGCTAACGACTTGGTGAAGAATACGGGGGATGACTTGGTTGCTTGCCTTAGACACTTGGATGCTATGACACTTGCTAAAAGCTACGATAGGCTGGATTTAGGTCTTTTGGATGAGCCTATAGCAACAAAAGTGTGTGCACTTGGAAAGAATCGAAATTTGTATTCATCAAGGTCTTCGAAGCAACGGAAGAGCTAATTGCCACTGAGATATCAAGAGAACACACACCAAACCAATGCCTCATTACGGCCTATCACAAGGGCACTATCCTTGTCACAGATAGAGAAATAGAGGAGTTAAAATAACTCATTAGCACTGATTCCTCTTTCTTGAGGAAATGGTATGCTCTTCGAATTCAATGGAAACTAGAGGGCTATCAAATCATGACTAACATTGAGCAACAACGTGCCATCAAAACCTCAAAGTATGACCCCACTTGCATAGCTCCAACCTCCTATAGGGTGTTGACCACCATCCGTAACCAACCCCTAGAAGAGCACCTCCTGACCCACCCATATCTAGATTGAATTGTGACTGAGGAGGAGTTACACATCGCCAGTTGAGTAAGCTCCAATGACTTCCTCACAAATGTTCTCGCCTACATCGCTCAAGTCAGCATTCGTCCTTTCAACATGGACCACTATGCTCAATTAGAATACAATCTGAATTTCTATACTTGCCTCATGCGGAAGTAAAGCCCCAAACATAAGCACTAAAGGCCCTTGACCTCTTGACCTCTAGATCCTAGGAAGGATTCTTCTCATTCCCAAGGGGGAGGGGGTAAGGTGAAGTAAGGTAAAATCAACATGTAGAATCAAGTGAAGTAAGGTAAAATCAACAGGTGGAATCAAGAGGTGAAGTCATAAACATGTAAGGGGAAATGAAACATGCAAGAAAAAATTAAAGTTTTAATTAACGCCCGAAACAGATGAAAATCAACTCGTGATTAAGGAAGAGTATCGTAAAAACTTTGGTTGGGAAATGAATAGAATAGCTCGAAGGAAATTTCTCTTTTTATGCATAAGCATTAGGGGAGTTTTGAGGTCTCGAAAATGCCTTTTAGGATGTGGAGAGAGAGTGCTCTAGAGCAATAAGAGCAAAGCCTCCGTAAGGGAACTTCTATTTAAAAAAAATTAAAAAATAATTTTACAAAAATATATAAATATAATAATATTACGAATTTGTATTTTTATTATGTATTTTTAGTCTCTTATATTCGTGATTATGACATCTTTTGCATTAATGGCATAGAGTCTCGGCTACTTTTATTTAATGATGTTTCTAGATTAATGATAATGACTGATGTAATCGAAATTCAAATTGGTGAAAAGAATGGCGCTCAGTTTTTTCCCTTCTTTCTTTTATTCCTCTATTGTTTTTCCCTCCGTTATGGTAGCCTAGTCCTCTCTCTCTCTCTCTCTCTCTCTCTCTTTGTGGCATGTATCTCTCTCTTCTACCATGGATACAGAAATTCGACCTTCAACAAGGCGTCCAAGCTCCCAAATCACATCCATATCAGTGTTTAACTCATTCAAACTGATGGAAGATGGATTCCTACTATCATTAGCAAAGGTAGTTGGATCACCATGCAACAAGCAAAACATGGAAAAAGGCAAAGACATGAGAGCTCGTTTATCTCTGCTTGGAAGGGCATAATCCGAGATTTTTAGCTTGGAGCAAATAAGAATAGCATCAAAGAGGTACTAGTGCAACATGTGTTCATGCATAGAGAGCTGTGTTTGAAACCTGGATCTTCAAAGCTTCCAATGCATAGACCAAATTGTAAGAATTTGATTCTTAAAGTTTTTCCTTTCTTAAACATGGTTTAGGTTTTTCCATTATAATATTTGTTTGTCTTGTAGATGTCTATCCCTCTAATCTTGAGGAATGGCAACCAGTGGAATCTATTATTGATGTTATTGATGTTATACGTGGTTCAATTAGAGAAGAAATGTATAGAGGTAGAAAGAAGACAGAGCTTGCAGAGAATGGAATATTCTTTTATGACCATTCTTATGTTATTCCTATGCGGCGTTGCCAATGGAGATCAATAAAACTCCTTCCTTTGCCAGATTTTTCAAGCTTTGAGTGGCCTTTGCCAAGTCCAGCTACTAGTGAGGGCTATAGATGTAAGATATTTTCTGAGATCCAGAAAGCACTAAAATCTAATATCTCAAGTAGGCTAAGCAAAGTTACTTTATTTATGCCTATTAATATATTTATTGATTTCTTCTCTAATATGGAGATAAGAATAATAAAAACCATGCTTTCAGTGAAGAGACTAACATATGATCATATCATACAATTTGTTGATCAAGGATGGGATACAAGGACAGAAGGAAAAATTATATGTAAGATAGATCAAGACTCTATAGCTTGCAAATATATGATTGCTACTCAAAATTTTATCCTTAGCTTTTACTATAGACGATGGCATTTTGTTGGTAGTAGTCTAGTTGCTTTAGACCAGAATCTTAATGATTTCAGCAAAGATCCTATAGTGGATCTTGATATTTGGTTCAACGAGGATATTATTGCAATCTTAAAGATCAGAAAATCATGTACGCTACATCAAGTGAGGATGGATTTATAAAATGAAGACATTGAACTACCATGCTCCTTTGTATTCCAACTTGACAAGAAACAAGTAAGTTTTCACATCATATTATATCTACTTAGATGTATATCAAGATCTCACTTTCTAACTAACAAACATTTGTAATTTATTTTTTGCAGATATTGAAAAGGAGAGAAAATAATATACACTGCAAGGACATTCAAGAAAAGATATCTTTACTATCAATATAAAATATATGTACAAATTTTGTAGCAGATGTCTATCTACCATCTCTATGAGATATACAAGGGCTGAAGGGCAAATTTCTATATATGAAGGCTTACAAGGCGATATGGTAAAGCTATTTCTTTTTTGGAGAACTATCATTTCTAGGAGTCCTTTGGCCTTTCTTTGATGTCTTGGGTATAGAAGGTGTTGAAGCTGTGGCTTCGCCTTCCGTGGTTATAGGCACCGCATCTCGTTCATGGTGCAAATCCCCACCAATCTCTGTTGTTGGTTGTATACAATTGACCATTATATACTTCAAGAGCTTTGCTCTGATGTACCAAACATGCTCAGATGTATAGCAATCCTTCGAAAACTGTCACATATTTATAGGAAAAAGAGTTTTAGTTCATTATTGTTCTTACAATAGACTATATTTTTATCATCAATGGACTATTTGCAATTAATATCTATCTTAAAGTTTAGCATCTTTCATATTGCATTTACATGTTTATCATCATTAAGATAAACAAAGTTAACCATTCTTCTAGCATTTGCAATCACCCTCCAGCCACCACAAGAATGGCTATCATCCTGATGGGGACACTGCAACCACCAACACAAAGTAAAACTATAAAGAGGACAGATGGTAGTTCATAGAATAAACTCATGTTTCAATTATTTTAATGAATAACTTACCGCAACTTGTCTATATTGCATTGTTGCAAGCAAATCATGCTCTTCAATTAATCTTTTGGCACCTATATATATAAAATATGTTGAAATTTAGAGTACTTACAAAAAAAAGAATTGAAATATCAAGCAACCCTTGGATAATATAACTTACAATTTAGCATTTCCATGGCTTCCTTTCATAGAGTTGATTAAAAAACATTGCTTATCCACAAGGTCTATTGCAATCAAGCTCCAATGAGAACTAAAAGCAATCATATCTCAACAAATTAGTAGGATAAAATCTCAAAAACTCTAATAGAATATTGAATCACTTACTTTTCATTATATGGAATTATAAGGAGCCCCAAAGTATCGAAGTCAATCAGATTGAGCCAGTGCTCAATAAAACTTGTATCAAGCTCGTTCCTCATAAAGAATGAGATAGATGGATCAAGAACCTCAATTTTTTGTTGTACCAAAGGAAACTCATGCATTATACACCTAGAAAAGGCATAGAAATAGTGAGTATAAATAAGAAAAATCTTATTGTTAAAAAAATATAAAAAAGTATAAGTAATTATGGATGGATATACCTTAGGCCAACAAGAATAATACTGTCAATTACTTCTCTTCTTTTATCCTTAAGAATCTGAACACATACAGCATCAAAGGAGATAACCTCGGTTCTTTTGCCTAAGTCACCAGGTAAGAAACAAACCACACTGAATCCTTTTGGATTAGCTACTTCAAGAAGGGTGGCTAGCTCATTTTCAAAGGACTCTAGTTGATCTGTTTCCCTTTCTTCAACCCTTTGCCTCCTATACTCTCTCCATTTATCTGCCTGTTCCTCTTTAGCTTTCTCCTCTTTTTCATGTTGCCTTGTATCCCTCTCATGGGTGACATCCTCAACCCTGAGACCAGAATCATCTTTCTTTCTCCTAGCTGGGGGCACATTAAGGATATTAAATGTCTTCACATCAGTGAGGGAAATTGGCTCAAGGACCTTTGAAAATCTATATCTTAGCCTCCTAAGAATTACCATGTCCTTGTCCATGAGTGTGAGCCTATGAGCATGAGCAGCACAAATATAGGAATCTTGAAAAAACTCAACTAAAAAATCCTCTGTGGCTTCTTGTATACAATTAAGAGCTGTTCTTGTCCATCTGAAACTATCCAAACTATATTTGTCACAAATTTCCCTGACAAGCCTCTGAAAAGACAACTTTGGAACTGCATTGTCAAGAGCCTTTACTGCCTTCCTAATCTCCCTTAGGCACCTGACATTTTGAGAAAACTTTCTCTTTGGCTTTGATTTTCTAGAGAGCTTCTGAGGCTTTGAAGACTGATGAATCTGTGATGTTAAATCCCTAGGATCAATCTTCTCCTTTCTTGCTGTTGCCTTAGTCCTAGCCATTTGCCAAAAAAAGACATGTTACTTCTTCTCCAGCATGTCTAGCAAAACACGAGTCTCAGACAAGAGGTATCCATGCTGCATGTCATTTTCGCGTTTCAGCTGAATTTTTCTCGAGCGTGTCGAGTGAAACGCGAGTGTCAAGCAAGGTGCCTCCTTGCAACTGCTTCTTTTCGCGTTTCACCGGACTTGTTATCCATTGTGTCCAGTGAAATGCGAATTTAAGACAGGAGGCCTCCTTGAAGCACATTCTTTTCGCGTTTCACTGGACAACTCATGAATAGCAAAAAAATCGACAAAACCAAGAAAAAAGAGCTTTGATCTAAGGAAAGCTTTTAAAATTACATAAAATATCCATAGAATTAGGAAAGAAGTTTGAAGATTTTCTTAAATCTCCACAACATTAAGGAATGCTCCCATTGTGGAAAAAATTCTTTTGTAGTGCTGATAAGCTCATAATAACATAAAGGATTAAGGGAAAGTATCAAAAGAATGCATTGAATGGAGCTTGTTATTGAAAAGAAAAATGCAGAAGACCATACCTTCTTTTTAGCTTGTTCTTCACAATCTCAGCCTAATGACGAGAATATACTCGAAGGTTTCCTTTGTTGGGGAAGCAATGAAATGCTTGGAGATTGGAAGGAACACCAAAGGTAAAGGCAGAGTAGCAATGTTTTCTGCTTACTGGAAATGCGGTGAAAGGCGAAGGCGGTGAATTTGCATGGACTCAACGTTCTTGGCAAAGTGTTAATAACACACATGTGACGTATTCTTGCTTACCGGAATTTTTTTATCTATGGTACAAGCATTACTTGGAAAAGTGTTATGTAACACACGTGTGACGTATTTTCAAAAATAGAGAGTGCGCACATCTTCTGAGGAGTTTGATACGGTGTATTAAGTGAAACACGTGTGCACGTATTCTGAGGCATTTCTGCATGCAAAAATATTGGAAATTTCATCCAAATTTACGATCCCGTTTATTTTTCCATCATTACACAATCTTTTTTGTTGGAACTATTACCACATGCTTAACGGTCAATATAAAATCATTTCGAAGCCATTTCTCCGACATTGTCTTCTTTTCTGCCGAAATCTCGTCTCGACTTTCCTTCAAGGTCCTTGCTTCCTGTGTGGAGAGCAGTTCAACAATCTTTGATAGGTAATAATTTTTTTTATTACAAGTATTTTAACAAAATAAATTTGATTAATATAGAAAGAATTTTTAATAACACTTGAATAATTACAGATGTTATGTGCTTTGTATCTTTTAAAAGCAACATAGCTTTTCCAGAGAGGATTTTATCATAAATTTTTGTGTTTCCATAGAATTAATTTATAGTTCATGTTTCTCTTCTTGATTTGCATCTTTTGACCAGTGAAACGCGAAATAATGTCCCTGTTAGTGATATTTTGCTAAATATCGCGTTTCACTGGTGAGATATTGAAATAATTTTCGTCTTCAAGGTAGTGTCCGGTGAAACACGATTTTTTCACAGGCATTTGCCTTGGACACTATAATTTTCGCGTTTCACCGGTCAACTAAAAAAAATTCTCATTTTTTGATTTTTTTGTCTTGAAAAATGCAAGTTTGGGGCCTCTTTCCATGGTTCCATCTTGTTTATTTGGATATTGTTTCTATTGTGCTTTGTTTTCAGGGATAAATCTTTTCCTGGTCAAGATGACAAAGAGGAAGCTATCTCTGGAAGGAATGGATGAGGAGGAGATAATTGAGACATCTAATGATAGGCTCTTTGATTTCTTACACATCACTGGAAATTCTTCCAAGTTTGGCTATATCAGGGAAATTTTCAATGTTCCTTTTGATTTGAAGGAGTTATTGGAGGATCTTGAAGATAAATTTAAGGAGTACAGATGTTTTTATGATAGACATGTGTAAGGTTTGGAAGTCAATGGATTTGTTCATTATAGTGATGTCATGGGAGCCACCAGTACATCCAGGTCAACTTTGCTAGGCAGGTTCAACCTCATTGATGAGGAATTCAGAAAGAAAGAAACATGTTGCCCTTTCCACAGGTATCAACACCAATGCCTTCTGATCCACAAGGATGTTGGATTTATTGTGTATCTTCAGTACATGGAAAATTCTTCTCCAGATATAGACCAACAGGGAAAGCTAGAGGATATTGCAAGTATGGATAAGGAGGTCGAAGAGAAGGAGGAGATGTTCCAAGAAGATGTTGAGAATCAACTTGTCCAAGGTTTTGATGTAGGTTTGTTCAAGAGTGACAATATCACAATGGTGGAAGAAAAGGAGATCGAGCCAAGTGCACAGGTTGATGAAGAAGGTCCTCTTGCATGTGTTCCAACATTTCCCACTTATCTTATCAACAAGAAGAGATATGTGTTGCTAAATGATATTCAACATCTTTTTGATCTTAGAGAAGATTATTGCTTAGCAATCCTTGCAGGTTGGGGCAAAAATGACATGAATTTTATAGGTTATGAATAAGAACCACTAGCAAGTCTTGATGTTGAGGGAGAGAATTTCCAAGATAGATCTATAGCCTTACATACATGTATTAATTAGATCATAGAATACGAAAAGGGGGAGCTACATACAGAAGAAGAGTTCTTGCACGTCCAAAAGAAACTTCATATTGATGATGTAGGGTATGAAGAGAGATTGAAGTCTCCATCAGATGAGAAGCCCAAGAGTTCAATAAATCTTTATGATGATAGTCTTCTTGAAGAAGACGAACACCCTAAGGTATGAAATATAATTCGAAGTTACCCATTGAGTTTATGTTAGACTTTATTATGCATTATAGATAAATATCTTATATCTTGTACTATTGTGGTTTGTTCTGTAGATTGAGATTGAAGATTTGGACAACTTTCTTGGAAGGGCCAAGGGCTCTAGGTCAATGAAGCTTGGAAAAAATCAAAGCCTTGGCCATTATATTGAAAACTTAAACAATCAAACAATTGTAATATATCATAGTAGATTATCAAGCTCTCCAAGTCTACCAATGATGGCTTTGAGAGCTATCTCAAAGATAATTGGATCTCAAGTTTTCAGCAGAGGTTTGGACAAGATCATTTTAGTGCACAAGGAAGAAGCCATAAGAGTTTTTGGCTTCATGCCTGGATACAGTGGATCTAGAGCTGGATATTTTGGAGTTCTTCGCTCCTATTTGCTCTCTTATGTAGGAGATAGTAAGAATTTGAAGCTTCTTCTAGGCTATCGGAAACAAGAGTTTTTGAAATACAGAGGTCTTATTGAGTGGGATGAAACAAAAGATTCCTCTAGAGGCCCTGTCGAGCTACCTGAAACCAAGGACTCCTCTGAAGGCCCTATTGAGGTGTCTGAACTAAGGACTCTTCTGCAACACAATCAGACTAGAAGATGCCAAAGATTAAGGGTTTCTTGAAACCCATCTTTTCCCAACTCTTTGTTTGGTTTGTAACTATTCTGTAAATCTTTGCTTTGCGCAAGAATTTAAATATCTATCTTTTCTTCTTTGGGTAACAATTTTGTTGAGTGTTGAAATGACTTGTTTTTTGGTTGATTTTTGTTGTTTTTGAGAGCTGAATGGTTGATTTTATGAGATGATTGATTGATTTGGAAGTGGTTTGAGAGTGTTTTGGATGATATTGATTGTGTTTTGGAAGATCATGATGTTTATTGATGGTTTTGTGATGTTTTGATAGGTTCTGATTGGTTCTGTATACCTTCTGTTTTGTTCTATTTTGGTCTGTTTTGTTCTGATTGTCTTCTGTAAGGAGGGATGGAGTATTGATTGATGAAGATTGAGATATTGAGAAAGCTTATTGAATGGTTTGTGAGAGTTTGGAATGGTTTGAGAATGAGTTATGTGGTTTTGATGATCTTCTGTAACCTTCTGTAGGTCTTCTGTAGAGCCTCTGCTTCTGTTTCTGTTCTGTTCTGTTCTGTACTGTAGCTGTTCTGGTACTGTTCTGTAACTGTTGTGTATGCTTCTATATGTGTTCTGATGGATGAGAGTGTAGCTTGGGAAAGTTTTCTAGCCTTGGAAAGAGGTGAATACAAGTGCAAAAGAGCTGAAAGAAGTGAAAGAAGTAGCTGTTGAAGACTCAAGAGAAGACTAGAGTGAAGTGACAGTAGTGAGCTATGAAAGGACACTGTAGTGGCTCTGGTGACTCTTCATATCAGACATACCTCTTGGGAGGGGTATCCAGGACCTAAGAGGGATTATTGAGTGTGATTTTTGAGAGATTGTAGTGAGGATATGATGTATTATTGATGAAGAGAGAGAGAGAGAGTCAGAGATAGCCAATTCTACTCAAACAGAGTGATTGTATATGAGAGATTGAGAGAAGACTATGAAGATATTGAAGATGAATACTATGTGATGTATTTCCATTCAAAGATGGTGTATTCCTTTGCTTTCTTTGTTCTATTGATGGATTTTGTGAAGATGTTGAAGAATGTGGCTGATTCTATCAAATCCGTGGGAGATCTACATGATGCTGCATGAAGATTTGTTGTGCCTGGTATTCTTTTCTTCATTGTGATCATATGAAACATGATAAACAAGCTTGTTGATGTTACAAGATAGATTTTCTTGCAAGAGAATTCCGTTTTCCTTGGTGTTCCTCTTGGGGCTCCATGTTTTTGGTGCGCAGCCGGGGAAACTTGCCATCAACAAGCACCAGAAGAGGCTGAAAATGAAGGAAATGGCATTGCCAAGAAGAGAAGAATTCAATGGATGTTTGTAAAGTTCCTTCTTCCACTGAAGAGTTGGAATTTCTCATAATCAAAGCCACTTTCCACAAGAAGTTCATCCCACAATGGCGGAAACACATCACCATCATGATGCATGCTCTATGTGGTGGGCAGTTTCCTCTTCCTATTGAAGCATCAGAAACTTGCATCTTGGTGGCAAACTGTTTGGGAACAAACTGAAGAGCAGAAACAGAGAGAATGACCATCCATGGAAGATTTGGCATTCATTGAAAAGTTTCCAGACAACATCAAGTGGGAGATTGTGAAGAAGCTTCAGGAGTCTTAGTCTGTAGAGGTTCACAAAGACAAGAAGGAAAAGAGTTGGAATTTGTTCATGGATGCTCAACAGCAAGATACATGGGATGCTTGGTGTACTGATAATCTTCTGTTTGTTCAATTAGCAACCCACTGAAAGTTGGTAGACAGAGTGTTTTTCACAACATACACTGTTGAAACCATCAGAAGTTGGCATTACTATGATGATGGCACCACTACAATGCTCAGACGTATGCATTTTGACACCTTCAGAACCGAATACTTTCCTCTGTGCAGTGGCATGAAAGCAGAATTCAGGGACATTGAAAAGAAAGAAGTAGAAGAAATGTTGGCAAGAGAGTCCTCCAGAGACTGAAGCCTTCTGTTAACCCTTTGTGGAGCACTAACAACCTAGTGGAGCCAACCCCCTGATGAATGACGCAATAAAGAGGCAAGCGTTAGAACGAGTCCAGAGGTACGTGAGAAGAGAGAAAGCAAGAATCAGAGCCGAGAGCAAGCTCGCAGCAGAAGCCGCCTTTGATGCCCTTGCGAAACTCTTTACAGAAGTCCCAATGGCACATCAAGCCCTTCCTCCTGCTGGAGGTCCACTTCCAAGTCAGATCCGTCCTGGAAATATTGATGACAGGCCAGGGAATGTAGTCCCATTGCCAGTTTTTAAAGGAGAGTACAATGAAGACCCCGATCTTCATGTAGCAGAGTTTATGGTAGCGTGTGTGGCTAACAATGCCAGAACCCCTGAGCATTGGTTAGCAATATTTCCCGCCACTTTCAAGGGCGCGGCGTTTCAGTGGTAAGTCCGTAAGTTTGTGGAGCTGTAAAGACCAGCCACATTACAAGCTACAACAGAAGGTGCAAGATTGTATGATGAAGTGGAAGCTAGATTAGCAATGAATACAGGAAGAGGAGTCCTACCTCCCCTGATGCCAGGAATGATGTACCCACCAAATGCAGTTCCAGGGACTGTTTCCTATCCCTACCAACCGATGCCCCCGGTATCACAGTACAGTGCACCAAATCCACAGTGGCCACAATCCATGCCTCAAATGGTGGTTCAACCACAACAACAATGGTCCCAACCCATTTCCTCAATGCCAAATCAGCAGCAACAGTGGAATCCTACTAACTGGAGTCAACAGTCAACAGTTCAAACAGGAGCTCTGAATCAGATTCAGAACAGAGACCCCTCTGTACCAGCCCAGCCCTTTTATGCAGTGATAACAGAGACTCCTCAAAACCCTCCTGCCAGTGCCTCAGGAGGAGAAAGCTTGAAGGACTACTTATCTAACTCAGTTGCAAACATCAAAAAGGAGTTGATGGATGTGATTACAGAGCAGCTACAGACGCTGAAAGTGAACACAGCGAGCATATCCAACGTTGCAGGAGCAGGAAGAGATGTGATGCGGTCAAATACTTGGTGTGGTAAGTGTCATCAAGCAGGCCATTTAGCCACTGAATGTACATGAAAACCAACTATTCCTGGGGCCTTCTGTTCCTACTGTTTGCGGAAGAACCATACAGAGGACATTTGCTCTCTGAAGGAGATGCATGATAGGAGAAGGAAGGAAGAAGACGCAAGATTCAACTTGTTGGAATCCAAAATGACAACATAGGATATTGGACCCAAGCCTAGAGATTTTGGTCCTAATTTCGGACCCAGAAGATTTCCCTCCCAAAGTTACAGAGGAAGACAGTCTGGCGGTGGTCAGAGATCAAAAGTGTAGTGTTACAGATGTGGAGAAAAGGGACACATCTCACCAAATTGTCCAAATCCTCGAAGGTCAGTGGATTACAAGCCCTTATGCAGTCGATGCAAAGGAGAAGGCCACACTGCAAAGGACTGTCCAAGCCCAGCCCCAGTGAAAAACAGTGCTACTGATAGTCCGGCCAAGGCTCAAGAGCCTACCTCCAATTTAGTGGAATTGGAAGTTGTTGCCATCACGCGTGCAAAGCAGAAGGAACCACCTGTCCAGAAAGAAATTAACCCTCCAGCCAGAACAGTGAAGTTCAATCTTCCATCAGAAGAACAGAACAGAACAGAGCCTAACAGTGCTGTACAGAGCACTACAATGCCACAGAGAGTTACAGAGACAGTTACAGAGACAGGACCAGAGGTCCAGGATACAGAAGAGGAGGAAGTGCCACAAATGAAAGAAGAAGTTCCCATGATGCCTCTGTTGGAAGAAAGAGGGAAAATGAAAATGGGTGTTGCCCCATTCCCTAACCGGTTAGAGAAGCCAATCGATCCTATTAAGGAATACGATCTAGTCAGAGATCTAGATACCTTTAAACCAAACCTCACATTTCGACAATTATTGATGTTGTCTCCCAGTTGCCGGAAAAGGTTCAAAAGTATACTGATAAGAAGACGTGGCTTAAGGATTGCTTCCTCAACAGTGACAAAGTCCAACAAGGCTCCAGAACCTGTCAAATAAGTGGATGTGGCTAACGCTTTCCTAGATCTGGGTACCCCAGAGACTGGCGTGTGGATAGAAGGCTGCTTTATTGCAAATGCACTGATTGATGGTGGTTCATCAGTAAACATTATGACGGATGTTACAATGAAGGATCTAGGCTTACAAGGTGTGCAACCCACCCAATGGCTCATCAGACTGGCAGATCAGAGTAGAATCAAGCCTTTGGGCATTCTCCCATATGTGAAGACTACAGTGGCTGGAAAAGATTATTGGCTAACCTATTTGGTGGTGAAGCCAAACTCTTATGGTACATCCTATCCTCTGTTACTGGGCAGACCATGACTTTTTGAAGCCCGAGCAAGGACGGATTGGTTCAAAGGAATCTTGACCTTGGGTAGAGGGCCCAACAAAGTGGTGCTGAAACTGTATGGTTCTCAAAAAGGACATGGATCCACCTCCTTGGAATTATCTTCTGACTCCCCTAATGAGGCTACGGATGGAACATCAGCAGACGAAGATGCTATCAAACAGATCCTTCCCAAAAAATCAGTGGCACATTCCTTAACAGTGGATACTGTAAGCCGACTTCCAAAAGATGCAAAGCCATTATCAATGGGTGAATACTTCCTGCCTGAACCAGGAATGACTTCTGAAATCACTTCTGACAGTGAGATAGAAGCATGGATGTATTGCTCTCCCTGTTACATGGCCATAGCAGAGCCAGAGACAGAGGTAGAAGATGAAACAGAGAATCTGTTCTTCTGTTACAGAGCGCCTACAGAGACAGAAGTAGAGACAGAGACAGAGACAGAAGCAGAAGCCGAGACAGAAGCAGAGATAGAGACAGAAGAGGATGAATATGATATTGACGAAGAAGGTTATGAAAGTGAGCCAGAAGAATCTATTCCACCCGAAGAGGATATATATGAAGAAGAAGTTCCAGAAGCTTCAGAAGCAGACAAGCTCATGCTATGGGACAGAATGGTGATGGTACCATTTGGTCTGGTAAATGGATCTTCTTATATGCAAAATTCTTATAAGACGTGGGTTAAGAAGAACAAGCCATCTTTTAGCAGTGGCTCATGCCATCCTCACCCATCCTTGCCGAAGAAAGATGATGATGATGCACCGTGCCAACGAGCACAAGTCCCACAAACCCAACATGCATCCGAGAGTCCCTGTTATGTGACGTTCCTGGATGGGTCATCTTCAGAAGAGGAGTCTTCAAGTCAAGAGGTAATTAATCTTGAAACCAAACCCGAGACGGCTCTAATCCCATTCCAGCATCTTAAGGAGCAACCTAAGTCTCCACTAAAAGAAGAAGTTGGTTCTAGTGGGACATCAGAAGAGGATACCACTCCCTTGAAGGAGTCAGATCTGTATCCAGAAGCAGTCCGTGGGACCTTCATCCATGAAGTAGAAGGTGAAAGGCAGTTAACCTTTGTGGATGCAGAAGGCACTGAACGCCACTTGAAGGTGGGTAACAGTCTCCCAGAAGAGGAGTTGTCAACCTTGTACAACTTGTTGAAAGAGAATTTGGACGTATTTGCATGGTCTTACAAAGACCTAAAGGGGATTGATCCCACAATATGTCAACATCATATTGACTTGGAGCCTAATGCCAAGCCAGTACGGCAACAACAGAGGCGAATGAACCCAAATTATTCCACATTGGTGAAAGCGGAGCTGCTGAAGCTTCTGGAAGCCGAGTTCATTTATCCAGTGGCAAATAGTGAATGGGTTTCACCCATCGTGGTTGTACCCAAGAAGAATGGCAAATTGCGAATATGTGTGGATTTCCGAAAGCTTAATTCCAAGACAAAGAAGGATCACTTTCCTATCCCTTTCACAGACCAACTGTTGGACACAGTGGCAGGACATGAGCTTTATTCCCTTCTGGATGGATTCAGCGGATACAACCAAGTCCAAATCGCAGAAGAAGACCAGTCCAAAACAACCTTCACCACAGAATGGGGGACCTACGCTTACCGAGTGATGCCATTTGGGCTCTGCAATGCCCCTGCTACTTTCCAACGAGTCATGATGGCTGCATTTCAGAATCATCTGCACGACTTTATTGAGGTATATTTGGATGACTTCTGTGTCTATAGTTTGATCCGTGAACACTGGGAACACCTGGAACAATGCTTTGACCGATGCCGGGAGTATGGGATTTCCCTCAACCCCGACAAATGCATCTTTGGGGTCTCTTCTGGAGTTCTGTTGGGCCACATTGTCTCTGCACAAGGGATATCAACAGACCCTGCAAAGATTGAAAAGATCGCAGCTCTGACAGCACCCACCAACCTCAAACAGTTGAGGGGATTCCTAGGCCATGTGGGTTACTATAGAAGGTTCATAGCCCATTTTGTAACAAAGGCAACCTCCTTGCACAAGCTTCTGAGGAAAGATGTAGAGTTTACTTGGACGGAAGAATGTGACAAAGCCTTTCACACTCTGAAGCAGTGTCTGATAGAGGCACCCATTCTGCAACCTCTTGATTGGACGAAAGAGTTCCATGTACACACGGATGCATCCATTGAAGGCTTAGGTGCTGTCCTCTGCCAGAAGGGCTCCTCGAAGTTGGATCAACCGATCTATTATGCAAGCCGCAAAGTCACTGATAGGGAACGGAACTATACAGTGACAGAGCTGGAATGCTTGGCAATGGTGTTTGCCCTGGAGAAGTTCCGCCATTACCTCCTATCTACCCACTTTAAATTTTATGTGGATCATGAGGCCCTATCCTTCCTGATGAACAAAGCAGATGTGAAAGGACGAATGATGAGATGGCTCCTTTTATTCCAGGAGTTCGACTTTGAGGTGATTACTAAGCCTGGTCGTTCCCATGTTTTGACTGATCATCTGTCGCGTATCCCTCAAACTGCAGACGAGGAGCAGGATGACCCAGACCTCCCTGATGCTTCCCTATTCTTGGTAGAAACTGTCACTCCCTGGTATGTAGACATTGCCAATCTGCTGGCAACCCAACAGTACCCTCCTGGTATTTCTAATTGAGAAAGGAAGAAGCTTATGCTAGAATCAGCCCCTTACACCCTGTTAGGCGGTGCATTGTACAAGAAAGGCAAAGATGAAGTGCTCAAAAGATGTGTTGCAGGAAATGAGATTGGGATTGTTCTGAAGGCTTGCCATGATGAGCCATGTGGAGGTCACTTTGCAGGAGAAGCTACAGCCAGGAAGGCTCTGCTAGCAGGATATTGGTGGCCTACAATTCACAAAGATGTCTATGATTACTGTAAAAGATGTGATGCTTGTCAAAGAATGGGGAAACCCACGAAGACAAGTGCCATGCCATTGCAACCTATCCTTCTCCTGAAGCCGTTTGAGAAGTGGGGCATTGACTTCGTAGGTCCGATCGACCCTCCCACTAGAAGGAAACAGAACAGATACATCCTCGTATGTACGGATTATGTCACAAAGTGGTGTGAAGCTAAAGCCCTCAAGCGGGACGATGGTAACAGCGTGGCCCTGTTCATGTACGAGAATATCATCACCCGTTTTGGCAGTCCTTTAGAGCTGGTAAGTGACAGAGGCACTCATTTCCTTAACAAAGTCATGGAAGAGTTGACAGAGTTGTATAAGATCCGCCATCGCAAGTCCACTCCTTATTACCCTAGAGCCAACGGCCAAGTCGAAGTCACCAATCGCATCCTCTGCTCGATTCTGACAAGAACAATTGCTGCACATCGTCGTGATTGGGATGATCGACTTACAGAGGCCCTCTGGGCGTACAGAACCTCCCATAAAGCAGCAACAGGACAGACACCTTTCCAGTTGGTGTATGGTATAGAAGCTGTTTTTCCTGTTGAATTGGAACTACCCTCTTTGAGAGTGGCCATCAAAGAGCGTTTGGGGGACGATGATTCACTGCAATGCCGTCTCCTGCACTTGGAATGTTTGGGCGAAATTCATAGGATGGCTCTACAGTGCATGGAAGCCACGCAAGCTCGACGTAAGGCTTACCATGATAGCTTCATCAAGCACAAGGAGTTCAAAGAAGGTGATTTGGTCCTAGCCTATGATTCACGATTTGGCAAGTTTCCTGGCAAGCTCCAGCAGCGGTGGATGGGCCCCTATAAGGTACTTGTCGTCAACCCTAATGGCTCTGTCCAAGTGCAGACCGTTGATGCCTCTGATGATCCCTTTCTGATCAATGGATATCGCCTGAAGAAGTACTTCCCTCCTTGGGGATCTTGACAATTACGGTCACTTGATCTTTTCCCTCATTGGTGCGGCACTGTACTTCTTATGATGCTACTTCTGATAGCCGTTCTTCAGCCACTCGTGATGAAGTGGACACAACCCTCTGTCTCCTCAAACCCCCCTTCCAGCCTTGATCTCTTATCCTCTATTTTCCCCCAGCGACAGTGGCAAAGTTGGTTCTGATACATGGTCTTTCTACCATTCCCTTGTTTAATTCGAAAAGAAAAAAAAAAGGAAAAAAATATATATACATATCGGTCATGGGAGAAAAGGACTTAGGTTCCTGTCATGCCGACCTATTCTTCGAGAAACAGTGGAAACACCCTCGGGAATAGGGGAAAACAAGAAAAAGAAAAAGCGAAAAAAAAACAAAACAAACAAATCTGTTATGAGAGAAAAGGAAGCAATTCCCTGTCATAGCAGGCCTCGTTCCAAGAAAAGGTGGCACACACCCTTGGGCGAGAAGCTGGCTGTGGAAAAGGTGGTAACACCCAGCAGTCCAAAAAGTGGATTCATTGATTGATATCCCCAGGATCCAATTCCGAAGCTGCCTCCCTTGGTACGCTGTGTCCTGAGTCTCTATGCAAAGTGACTACCTGTCCTCTAGGAGACGATATGTTCCTGTCCAATACAACGTTCGTTTTGATGGCTACCTCCCTGGGTATGCCTCTTCAACAACTGATGACACGATCTTCATCGATAAACAATCGAGTGATGTGAGCTTTCATCCTAACCAATGTGAGCTTTCATCCTAACCGGATGGGGAGGTGAGTATGGGTTGCCCTCTGTATCTATCAACAACGAGTGAGACAGAGGGTGGGGCGAGTGACCAGTCTTTCCCCTTCAAATCAAATGAGAGGTGAGAAGTGTGAATGAAGTGTTGCACGCACGGGATGGGCCTCTCAATGCACAACGCACAATTTGTTCTGTGCACTGCACCATAAGGCTCCCTTGCCTTCCTTCTCGCACCGTATGCCGGCACAGGGCGGGATGCACAGTTGCACCATCAAGTGCGCACAAGGCATACAATCTTTGCACAAGTGACTGTGAGGATTACATCAATGGGTTTCAGGAAAAGGCTGCCCTCCTGTATCTATCAACCGAGAGTGAGACAGAGGGTGGACTGAGTGTGACTGGAGTTTCTTCAATCAATTACCGAGAGGTGAGATTGAGGGACGTTACGACACTTGGAGTCAGGTATGTTCCACTTTCCCTGTGCACCCACGGGATGGGTCTTTGCCGTTATCACACGACACGCCACCCTGTTCTGTACACTACACTGTAAGGCTCCCTTGCCTTCCTTCTTGCACCTATGCCAGACGGGTTGGACGCACTAATGCACTCTCAATTGTGTACCCTGGCATACTCCTTCTGCACCATTCCCCTTGTCGATTCCTCAACCGGGTATGCGATATGGGTTTCAATCATTCTTCCTCGAGTGATATTAGTCATGGGGCGAGTGACTATTGTTTCATTCCAATTGAGTGACTGCGAGTTGAGTGTAGTATCCCTCATCGACAACGAATTTCCTGCGATTCCTTTAACCAGCTACCTCCCTGGGTACTGCTGTGTGGTCCCTGCTATGAAGGACGTGCGTCGAGAAGAGGCCTTGGTACCTCCAGAAGCCGACAACCACCCTGGACGTGCCATCGACACTCACCCTTGCTTCTTGACAAAATGGGCCAAGTTTTTCTAACCCTACAACTTTTGTTTCTCAGTGCTGGTCATGTTTTAAGTGTGGGGACGTTAGTGGATGGTCTGTGGAATGGTCCTAGGTCCCTGTTGCTCGGTTAACCCTATCCGTTAAGGTCTTAAGTGTGGGGACGCGTCCCTGCGCGTCTCCATTGCATACCCTTTTGCATATGCTTTAATCTGCTCATGCATGTCTGCCATGACTTGCTTTTACCCTCCTGGGGTCCCTTCCCACCCACCCGGTTATGTTCCACCCACCCTAGGGCCTGTTCCCTTACAGTTTTCCTTCATTCCCTGATTTTGCGGTCCTGCCATGTGAATGCACCCTACGTTCCCCAAAGTCCACATCCAGCCTCATAGCCCTGTTCCTTTCTTTGCCCTGACCATTTTTCCTTTTTACCTACCCCTGTTCCGGTGCACGGTTTTTGAGTTATTAATTTTTGAAGCATTTTGCGCAAATTAGCCGGTTTCCCATATGAACGTGCTTTGCTTGCTTCGGAACCGTGATATGCCATCATAGCCCTACCAAGCATTTTTCCCCTGACATTTTTCCTTTTTACTCCGTGTCATTCCGATGCACGGTTTGTCCATTATTAATTTTCCGGTTTTTTTAAACGACTTTTTCATGCGTCTTTTTGACATTTTTCCATGCGAACCTGCCCTGTTTGCATCGGACTTCCAATTTGATTTGACATCGGTGTCCCCTGTGTCTTCCCCCACCTTTTTCCTTTTTCCTCCACCCTTTTTCGACTTTTGGATTTTTACTTATTACTTTTTTCGTGAGTTTTTGGGTGTATTTTTGGAGTTTTTCGCATGTGAACCCCTCCTACTTCCACCGGAACTGCGGTTTAACATACCAACCCTGTGTCACCCCTTCCTGCGGACATTTTTCCTTCTTACTGCATGTCATTCCGGCGAACGGTTCGTCCGATATTAATTTTCGATCCCATTTTTGGGTTTTTTTTGGGTTTTTCCCACGTGAATGCGTCTTATCTCAGTCGGAATTATGTTTTGATGTGATAGCATTGTCGGGCACATCTTTTTGCACAGTTTTCCTTTTTCTTGCACCTCGTTCCGATGCACGGATCTTCCGATATTACTTTTTAATTGGGTTTTTTGGTTCATTTTTTGTGTTTTTTGCACGTGACCGCCCTTTTCCCCCTGAAACCTCCATTCTATATTTTCCTTGTTTTTCCTCCTGTCATCCTGCCCACTTTTTGTTTTTACGCCATTTCGTTTTGACGTTCGGATTGGGAGATATTAATTTTTCTTTAATTTTACGTATTTTCACGCGCTCCGTCTTGCGCGTGAACGCGCCCTTTTTCGATTTTACGCGTCTTAACGCGCCCCGGTCGTGTCCTCGTGCTCCGTCCCTGCATCCCGGCATCCTTTCCCTCCCGTCACCGTAAACTTTTTTACCCCTGCCCCGCGCGCAGGGGCGTCTCACCTCTTCTTTTGTTTTCTTTTTTTTTAAAATTTAATTATTCAATTAATTAATTTATTTCTTTTTAAATAATTTTCTTTTTCCTCACCCTCTCTTTCCCCCAACGGATCCCTCCCCTCCCAACTACCCTTCCTCTCTCTCTCTCTCCCTTTCTCTCTCTCTTCTTCTTGCCTCCACCTCTTCTTCTCCCACCCCCACACCTTTCCCCTCCTCCCTCTCCCCTGCCTTCTTCCCCTCCTCCCTCTCCCCTGCCTTTTCCTCCTCCTACTCCTCCTCCTCCCCCTTCCCTTTTCTCCTTCTTTCCGCCTGCCCCTGCAAGACGCCGCCGCCCTGCCGTCTGAAGACGCCGCCGCCCGTCCATGCCCCTCGCCGTTGCCGTCGCCCGCCGTCAGGAGGTCGCCGTCGACCGTCGTCAGCAGCCCGTCGTCCGGAGGCCGCCCCACGCCCCACGCCCCTCGCCGTCGCCTCCTGTCCGACGTCGCCGCCCCGTCGCAGGCCGCTGCCTCTTGCCTCTCGTCCGACGTCGCCGCGTGAGGGCCGTCGCAGGCCGCTGCCTGTCGCCTCCCGCCCGACGTCGCCGCCCCGTCGCAGGCCGCTGCCTCCTGCCTCCCGTCCGATGTCGCCGCGTGGGGCCCGTCGCAGGCTGCTGCCTCCCGCCTCCCGTCCGACGTCGCCGCCTCGTCGCACCGCCACCGCCGTCCCCTCGCCCGTCGTCCGCCAGCGCCGCCATCCTCTTCCCCCTTCCTCCTCCTCTTCCTCTTCCACCTCCTCCTCCCTCACTAACATCAGGTTAGTTACAACTAACCTAACCATTGTTAATTAACCTAACATTAGTTATACTAATTAACCCTAGTTAGTTACCACTAACCTAACCTACCCCCCTAACTCTAACCCTCACTAACCTTAGTTCGGTTAGTTTTATTAACCTTAGTTAGGTTAGTTTTATTAACCTTAGTTAAGTTAGTTTTATTAACCTTAGTTAGGTTAGTTCTAACTAACCCTAGTTAGGCCCATTAACCCTAACCCTAACCCTAACCCTAACCCTAACCCTAACCCTAACCCTAACCCTAACCTGACTAACCTAACTTGACTTGACTTGGGCAGACTAACATGACTTACCTAGACTAACAGACTTAACTGACTTACTTTTCACTTACTTATCGGATTAACATGATTTACATGATTTAATTAATTTATAAATTAATTTCCACATAAAAAAATTCAAAAAAAATTCTAAAAATTCCCTTCGCTTTTTGCCAATTTTTTGGAGTTTGTCCGCTGGAAATTACCACCCCTAAAAATTTCTGAAAATTAAATATTTCCTAATTTATCCCCCAAATTCCCAACAAATGTAGAAAATTCATTTAAAAATAGTAAAAAAATTATTTAAAAAATTCTAAAACAATTCCCCTCTTCCCCCTTGACCATTTTTCATTTATTTTTCACTTTTAAAAAAATTTATCATACATGGTACCCCTATTGTTAAAAAAAAAAGAAGAACAACATACTAACCAACCAACAAACGGAAATTTCCCTTAACACTCTCTATTTTATTTGCATACACTCCATTGTGGATATTTCCTCCCTATTCATGTGGTGAATATATTGATTTCCCTATTCTTATTTTTATTCTTATTTATTTATTATTAAAAAAAACAAAAACAAAAACAACACCAACTACCAAAAAAAAAAAAAACAAAACACATCCACAAAACATCATACCCTCACTAACAAAACAACCACCATAAATAATCCCAACTTACACAAAAAAATTATTAAGAAAAAAAACCCAACCACAAACTAAATCAACACATCCGCTAAGGTGTTGTTTTTGTTGTTTTTGTTTACTGGATTCACTTCTTTTGGGGGACTCTTCCGTGCGCATTTCTGCATTACATACACACCCCTTCCAGGTATTTATTTTATGAGCTTTCTTTATTTTCATTTCCCCCTTAATCACATATTAATTCTTAAAATGAACTCTTTAATTCACCCACAGTTCCACGCGCATTCGCGCTCAATACACACATACTTTTTAATTACAATAAACCCGCCGTTCACTTTGCACGCGCTACGTGCGCTACAGAGGCACTTTAATTTTTAATTAAAATGAACCAGCCGTCACCATGAGCACGCGCTGGCAAAAAAGCGCTCCACATCACCTTAATTTGTAATCAATGAATTTGCATTTAGAGACCCAGTCGGGTATCGAAGTCCGGGATACGAATAAAAGCACCGTTTTAACCTAATAATTGGTATTTTAATTTATAATAAGGAACCGCCGTTTTCTTGCTAAGGTTTATCACCTAATAAAAATTCACCCATTCTTAATAATTTATTAAAATAAACCCTTCATTAAATTAATTCCCCCTCACTGCACTTAATTCCCCTTTTTAATGAACCGTTTCGTGGGATGGGTATGCGCAGTCCTTAGAGTTCTTTCCATAGTCAAACACTGGTTTATCAACGATGTAGTTTTGATATGTGTCGGATGTGGTATTGTTTTGGTTTACTGTCTTTGTTACGGTTACGGGTACGGTATGCAGTTTTTTTTCTTTTCTTGCCTGATACGGGGTTCAGGGTGTTTGTTTGCTGCATCGCATGAAGCTTTCGGTCGCATTTGTCTCAAGGTCATGTCGAATTTTTTCTAGGATGTGGTTTGCTTGGGGTTAGTTGGTCGAGTCACGTTTTCTTGTTTGGTTATTCTCTTATCCTTGGTTTTTTGTCTGTTGCTTTGCAGGCATTCTCCTTGATTGTCTGTGTTTGTGGTGTGTGTGTAACCATCTGAATGGCGCCTTCTCATGCTCCTCCCCCTATCCAGTACGTCCCATTAGTTAGTAGGGATTATTCTTCCCTACTTACTTTTGAGCCTCTCACAAAGGCGGGCCTTGCTGCTTTTGTGGCTACTTCCTTTCCATTGCTTCCAGAGGATCCGTCGTTATGTGATGAGTTTCTGGCCTCTTACAGCAAGAAGACAGGCCTAGTCCAGGGACTTTCTATGACTTTGACACCTCGAGGCTTAGGGAAGGCTCTGTCTCTTCCCTCCAAAGGTGAACCTTTTGTGACCACTCGTCAGCTTTTCTCTAATGAAGAGATTTTGAAGCTGTTGCAAAAGCAGACAAGGGAAATCCTCGATGTTAAGAAGGTGATCAACTCTTCAGGAGTTTCCTTTTCTATGATCACTGATCCCGTATGGAAGACGATCTGTCAGTTTCTCCAGGACAGGTTTATGCCTGCCAAAACGCCATCCCAGTATTTGTCCAAAGAGCTTTTCACAGCTTCCAGGATGGTGTTAAAAGGAGTTGCTATTGATTGGAGCACTTACCTCCTCACTAAAATGGATCAGCATTTCGTTAAAGTCACCAGGGGTAATGTTACCAATGTCACATATGGATCATATTTGTCTGCCTTCTTGACCTATTCAGGTTTACAGAAGACTGTGCCTCCACCTCCTCTATCAGATCCAGTACCTCCTCCTCCACCTTCAGAAGAGTCAGCACCTATTGACATAGAGGATGATGATTCTCCGCCTCCCCTGGTCATACAGCGCAAACGCTTGAAGAGGGTAGCGGATAAAGCTCCTTCCGTACTTCCTTCAGTGCCCATCCATGCTACCTTTGGCAGTGATCTCCCTGGGTATCTCACTTGTAATAACCTGTTCCGAGCACATCGAGAAGGATCATTGGACATATCAGTTCCCTCCCTGAACAGTCTAGTCTCAGGAGATGCAATTCCTTTCCTCTGTAAAGATATTCAGAGCTCCATTGAGTTGTCAGTGACAGCCTGTGTTCAACAGCTGTACGCGTCTTTTTATGAAGAACTCATGCAGTCTAAGGACCAGTTGCATAAGGCAACATCTGAGTTAGCTTCTGTTAAGGATACCCTAGCAGATTTGTTCAAGCAAATGGAACAACAAACCCAACTGGTTGCCACCCAAAGCGATGAGATTTCTTCTTTAAAGACCCAGTTACTAGAGGCTCAATCACAGGTTACTAGCCTTTCAGAGGAGAAGGAGAGGATGTCTAGAGAAGCGCAGGAATTCCAAGCTATCTTAGATGCAAAACTTTCAGCTTTACAGATGGCTAATGACACAGTGGCAAACCACGCCTCTCAAATCCAGCAGTTGCAAGATCAACTAGCAAAGTCACGCTCTGTTCCTCCAAGCCCTAATGTTCCCTTGATTCCTTCTCTTTCACAGTAGGACTTGGCTGCTCTTCAGAGACAGGCTACTTTGTGCCCTCTATTCCAAGATAAAGTGGAAAGATTGCAGTCCCGAATGGACTTATTATGGTCTACCTTTGAGCAGTTTCAGGAATATGTCTCACCAGACCATTCTTTCTTTGTCCACTACCACTTACAGAAGTTGGTCTTCTACATGAAGCTTTCCACGATGGATTTACCTCTTCCAGAGGATGGATGGAGTGGGGCTTGGTCTGCTGAGTTGTTGACAGAGGTAGTCAGGATGGTGTTTGAAGATTCTGTCACGCCATATACCATGTTGATGTCATACATGTATCTACGGGGAGACTTGTTAATTCCAGATGAGGTGGATATGGCATGATATGTGGGGGATGTGGTCTTACAGGCTGTTTTGTATGTCAATCATTTGGAGTTGCGCATATCTGACATGTTCCAGAGTTATTCCTCCAAAGTGGGTGATTGTCATGATAATTCGTGGTATTCCATGATTGATTCTGTGGTCCTAAATCAACGACAAAACATAGCTCCTACCTCTGCCCAGAGTACTAATCAACTGAGGATGGATCTCTTAGCCTATCTTTTAAAACATAATCCATTTGATTCTGCTTTCTTTGATGCCTGTCATAGATGATCTCTCTTAGGACCTTCTGTTCCTACCCTCCTCTATTACCAACAAATGGCTCACCGCTATGCTATATATTTTTCCCTTTGTCAATCTAATTCCACAACTATTTTACCCCTTCTTTTCCAACCTTCATCTTTCCCTCAAATTCCCATTTTTACTTACTGTTCCTTTATTGAGGATAGGGTATTTTCCCCTTCTCCACCCTGTTCTTCTCCATCCATTAATGTACCCTCCACATTTCCTATTTATCAGTTAACACCGTTCCTTAGTGATTCCCTCCAAATTTCTGCCACTCCTTCTTTAACCTTTTCTTCTTTTTATGATTTTTCCTATCCCTCCCTCCATCCACTCTTCCTTATTCCACTACCCTCTCCTAACACTTCTATATCTCAACCACCTTAGTTGGTTAGTGACTGTGACGGGTTTGATAATCAGATTTCCAGAAGAAGGGGATGGAGTTCGGATGATTGTCTTACAGGACCTCAGATCAATTGGCCAGTAATTCCAGGAGAATGGACAGCTTCCAGTCAAGCTTATCAGAACTATGTTCATTTTTCTCAGCAGTATTCACAGTCTGCAGATCCCTCAGTGAGATTAACTGCTCACTTTGCTTGGTACTTGGCGTATATGCATAGGCACTCTCATAATGATTCCAAGCCTATTCCAAAGTTGTGCATGAATGTCAATGTAAGCATTGATTCCCAACAGCTGGATATATTGTATTTTCATGCCCTTTGTTTGCCTAGCAGATACCTGGTCCTGTTGGAAAGGATGTGCTGTCTCCAATTTTTTCAAAATCCTCCCAAAAACTTTGTAGATGAATCCTTGTCTATGGATCGTTTCCGACAACATCAATCTTTTAAGAGGGATCATCTTCATTGATACCTTTCCAATGTATGATGGATGCTTTTTAATGAAAATCTCTCTTTTTGGAGGAGTCATTCAGATGGTTGTGTTGTGTATTAGTGTTTGTGTTGTGAGTTTCTTTATGTCATACGAACGTGGTGGTTTCCTATTGGATTTCGTGTGCGAGCTACGTTTTGGAGAATTGTGGTGATGGGGTCATGGATGCCGAATTGAAGTTGATGCTGATGAAGAAGAAGCAAACTCTTATATCCTTTACAAAATTTGTTGTGATTTTTAGTTTGATAAGAGGTGTTAATGTATAAAGGGTTTTCCTTTCTTTGTATTTTTATATCAGAAACAGGTTATAAGTTGGGGTCGTGGTGGATGGATTCTTTGTGAAACGATATTGAAGATCAAAGTTGCGATTTTAAATGCACTTGTATTCCCTTTTTCCTGGGTCGCGAGGACGCTTCCTTATTAAGTGTGGGGATATGTTGAGTGTTGAAATGACTTGTTTTTTGGCTGATTTTTGTTGTTTTTGAGAGCTGAATGGTTGATTTTATGAGATGATTGATTGATTTGGAAGTGGTTTGAGAGCGTTTTGGATGATATTGATTGTGTTTTGGAAGATCATGATGTTTATTGATGGTTCTGTGATGTTCTGATAGGTTCTGATTGGTTCTGTATACCTTCTGTTTTGTTCTGTTTTGGTTGTTTTGTTCTGATTGTCTTCTGTAAGGAGGGATGGAGTATTGATTGATGAAGATTGAGATATTGAGAAAGCTTATTGAATGGTTTGTGAGAGTTTGGAATGGTTTGAGAATGAGTTATGTGGTTTTGATGATCTTCTGTAACCTTCTGTAGGTCTTCTGTAGAGCCTCTGCTTCTGTTTCTGTTCTGTTCTGTTCTGTACTGTAGCTGTTCTGGTACTGTTCTGTAACTGTTCTGTATGCTTCTGTATGTGTTCTGATGGATGAGAGTGTAGCTTGGGAAAGTTTTCTAGCCTTGGAAAGAGGTGAATACAAGTGCAAAAGAGCTGAAAGAAGTAGCTGTTGAAGACTCAAGAGAAGACTAGAGTGAAGTGACAGTAGTGAGCTATGAAAGGACACTGTAGTGGCTCTGGTGACTCTTCATATCAGACATACCTCTTGGGAGGGGTATCTAAGACCTAAGAGGGATTATTGAGTGTGATTTTTGAGAGATTGTAGTGAGGATATGATGTATTATTGATGAAGAGAGAGAGAGAGAGTCAGAGATAGCCAATTCTACTCAAACAGAGTGATTGTATATGAGAGATTGAGAGAAGACTATGAAGATATTGAAGATGAATACTATGTGATGTATTTCCATTCAAAGATGGTGTATTCCTTTGCTTTCTTTGTTCTATTGATGGATTTTGTGAAGATGTTGAAGAATGTGGCTGATTCTATCAAATCCGTGGGAGATCTACATGATGCTGCATGAAGATTTGTTATGCCTGGTGTTCTTTTCTTCATTGTGATCATATGAAACATGATAAACAAGCTTGTTGATGTTACAAGATAGATTTCCTTGCAAGAGAATTCCGTTTTCCTTGGTGTTCCTCTTGGGGCTCCAAATTTGTATAGTCCTTGCTAAAGATGATGTATTGCTTGATGTGGTTGTATCTTTAAGCTTGAATTTATGCCAAATTTGTCGATAGAACCATTGAAAGACCTCTAATAAACTGTTGGCTTTGTGTCTTCCACCTCCATGTCTTATGTGTCTGAAATATTTTGTTCTTACTTGATAATGTGATTTTTCCATACCTTGGCTTGACCAGATAGATAGAGATCCATATTGTTTAATAAAGTATGGAGCATGGTTGTATAGAATATGCTGCATAGTCAACAAATAAAGAAAGTTATTAAAAAATATTATATGAGTTCGATAATGAAGAAACAAACATATACAAACTTCTTACCATATAGTGAGTAAAGTGTTGATCACCCCAAGCTTCTGTCATCGCCTTTTTGAAAAGGTTCAATTGGTTTTTAAAGTCTTTGAGATCACCATCATTCCATTCAGTCTTATCACAATAAAAAAACACTTTGTCTAGTGTTTCCCAAACTTTAGCTCTTCTATTTTGAGCTTGTCCATTATTAGTGTGATCCTTAACTGCATTATGTAGGGATTTCCACTGATTAAATTTAATAGTTGAGCCACCATTTCTCGAGTTTATCTTGCCAAGTCTCCCATGAAAGCCTAGAAATCTTCTAGCCTTCACTCCACCAATAGATGGTTTTTTTGGGACACAATTACCATCCTTAGACTTTTGAAGATCTGGTTCAATAACAACATTGCCACCATGTAGACCAATTGCAGAGAGAACTTTTTCAACCTTTGTTATAGCATCTGTTCAAGTTGATAATGGCTTCAGCTTCCATGCAAATCCTATATAGAGATGAACAAGCTTTTCAATTATCCTGCAAAGTGCATGAAGTGTACAAATATGGGCATTCGCTAAAGGGATGTCCAAGACTGGTTTAAACTGTGGATTCTTATTGTGCCTAGAGGGAGCTCTATTCCAATTTCTTGAGTTTAACTCTGCAGCTGGTGACATGCAGTATAAGCAAGGAGATCTCGAGTTAGCTCCCTTTGATACATTATACATACATTTGAGTGTCTTTAGGTCATATTTGATTGTAAAAGCTGGAAAAGTTGCATATAAGCATCTCGACTGATACCAATACTATCCAGTGTCTTCTGTACTAACTCAGAATCCAAAGAATGATCCTTTACAAATGACTCCAAGCATTGTTTCTTTGCCTTTTTAAATTTCTTCTTCTCCAAAATATCCTTTGAAACTACTGAAAGAAGAAGATGATAATAAAACTGAGCTGCTTTTAAAGAATCTCTTTCACTTGCATTTGGTTGTAGAAGAGATCTAAGCAAAATTAACATCACAAATCAATGCAAGTAGTTTAAATAAAGCCATATTTAAGATTTTTCAAGTGAAAAAAAATATACATTGCTGCTTGGATTCTTTTACCACAGCCTCCTCCTCCTCGTTTGAGATTCTCAATATTTTTAAGAGCTCTTTGTCGATTTCGAAGGCCTAATAAAGTTTGCTTTCGTTGATAAGCTTTGATACGCTTTTCCAATAAATGAATTTTTTGTTGACAATCCTCTAGCTTCTGCAACAACTCTATATTGTATTTCATCAAAAGATGATTCTCTAGTCCAAGGATATCCTTTTCTGCAACAAGATTAAGTGTATAACCTAAAAATCCATTGTAGCCATCACCAATAAACCTCATTAATGATGAGCTATTATAGAAAGGAGGAGTGCTATTTCTGCTAGGATCTTTGGGATATAGCTTTCCATCTAACCAAAGATCAATATTCTTCTTTCCTTCAAACCTTAGTATATGTTTCATAGACTCTGTAAACCGTGATAGATTTTGTTCTCTTTCTTATTGGTTCATACTCACTGTCCAACTCAATATGAAGATGATAGAGAGATCTTTTATGAGAGCTACAGAGATCATTAGATGATTGATCCATAGCTGAGTTACAGAGATCATTGGGTGATCGATCCATAGCTAAGGATATGATTAGAAGCAAGATCGAAAACAAAGAAGAGACTACTAAGGAGGAGAAAAAAAGAAGAGAGAAACGATGGAGGGAGGCAATCGAGTATCCACCAAAATTCAAATTGAATATTACTTTTCACTTTAATGAGGAGAGGTAAGATCTTCATTATGACAACCTTGCCAACTTTATGGCGACCTAGATTTCTAGGTTCGATGTGACCACGAGAATATCACGACAATGACTTATTAACGAATTTTGATATTTTAACTTACCAAAATATAAACCTTCTAAAAAATCTATAAAATGATTTTATTTCTTAAATTGTTTTCTCTCTCTAGGATCTCTTACAGGGCATTTTCGAGACCTCCAAACTCCCCTAATGCATGTGTTCTTTCAATAAAAGCATATGATCAACTATTGTTTATCTTTTAGCAAGAAAGTGTTTTAAAAACACTAATGGTGAACCACGGTTTTATGACAATAGCTAAAGATGGCAGCACAACAGGATCGTGCCCACCATCTTTCATTCACGAACAAGGAAAGAGTGAAGTATGGTCTCTTCCTTGAAAATTGCACTTACAACCAACTGAAGTTCCTAAGCATCCATAACATTGCGAAGGTGGTGGCTAAGGAGGAGGTTGCAAAAAGGGTTGTGGACTAATGCAACCTGGCCAAGTACATCGAGAAGTTCAACATGAGCTCGCCAAGTGTGTGGACTTCTTGAGAACCTACAACCCTGATAAGGAATGTGGGACGATGAATGGTGGGCAGGGGAGAAGAAGTGAAGCAAATTCAAATTCAACTCAAAAAGACCTTGGTGGAGAAGGCACTAGGTCTGGAACCCAAGGTGGAAAGGAGACAAAAGCAGGATGTATATGCCATGCTGAACATGAGGAAGGAGCAAGTCTTATGACAAATGATGGCATAAGCATTTAGGACATCCCCAACCCTGAAATCAGAATGCATGCAAACGGTACAACTCCCTCATGCATAGAATTAGTGTGCCAATTATGGAGAGCTTGGCAGCTTGTGGATTAGATGAAATGGACTGGAATGGCTATGTGCAAAAAACCATTGATCAATCCACTAAGGCACTAGCCCTAGGTAAGAAGCCAATGAGTGGGGAATCCTTGGCATCAAAGCGAGCTAAGAGGAAGAAACCATCATCCAAAGCCTCGTTCATTGTAACATGCCCTACCCATACACATTTTTAGTGGTCCATCGAGAGACGAATCTAAGCGATACCACCTGGCACTCCCATGGAATGTCACGGGATTTGTCACCTAGGTTTTTTTGAGTCGCAACAGAATGTTGGCAGTCTAGGATTGACTTGAAATCTAGGTTCCTAGTGGTCAAGATCTCTTGATAGCATTCTAGTGTCGGGTCGTGGACATCCAACTTTACGCAGAGATACCCAATTTGAAGCTGACCCATGCCACACTTGGTTCAAAGAGTATGGGAAATGAGAGGGATGCATCGCTCAACCTCTCTACTCGTAGGGTGTAGTCCCATTCTAGTCCCCTAAAATGACACGAATCGAGTTCTAACCTAACAATACCTAAAGGTCGTACGACTCTAGAATCTTGTGAGAAGCCTCCTAGTCCTTTGGGAGACCACCCTTCCGTAGGACGGACCTGTCGGGGGTTTTGCCCATCTACTTTCCTCAATAATCATTCTTTAGTTATCTAATTAGGTCTTATCACATTTATGTGTGACATTTTAAATCATCTTCCTTAATTAAGCCTTTTAGGGAATAAGGTTCATTCGTAACTTGTGGCACTGACACGAAAACAGTTTAGACAGGTTCCTTAGAAGTAACTTTATATTAGCATTTTAATTGAGATACAAGTCTTCTTTTAAAAAAAATCAATTTTCGTAATCCATGAGAATGCACCTTATTTATTCCAAGTTTCTGCCCTTACACTAGTAACAGGGCCTCAAGAATCCATCTCGAGTCATGTAGATCGTTTAAGTAGGACTCGGAGAGGCAGGGAATTTACAGCCAGAGCCCCACCTGGCATCCAAGCATCCTCCTACATACAAACTAATCCATGGAGAGACCTCTTGTGGCGGGTTTGGTCCATGTTCCTATCACTATTATTTGGAACCCCCTTGGCTAGGATTGGCAGCTAGCTGGGGGTAGCTTGGTGTGCCCTCCATGAATTCAACCTAATTCATTATTCAAATTTCTTTTGTGATCTTGGGTCATACATTTCTTTCACAGATAGTGATTCTAGATTTACAAGCACAAACAACAATGAAGGTGAGTGCTCAGGACATCTACTAAGGTGGAGTTCTTGTCTTTGAAACGATTAGCGTTCACCCTTTTTTTGTGGGTTTTTCTTGCCTTGATATCCCTTCCATTACCCTCTAAGGGATAGAGAGTATCCTTATTCCAACCTCAATCCTATGAGAAATTAAGCTATTAGATCTATATCTGATAGTTTTTGGATGGTAGTTCCCCTAATTTGCTAGCCTTTAGTTCAGGGTTCTTATCTTAAGGTCGCATGTCTTAGATGATTCAAGCTAGGATTTCAATTGGTCAATTGGTAACCCTTTTCCAACCTTAGAATTTTATCGGGTATTAGGGTTTCTAAGTTTACCCTAGGGTTTCCTCTCCTCAAGATAATAGGAACTTTTGTTCATTCCTCTCGCAAGTCAAGGGTAAACTAAGCCCTATTGCAATCCTTATATGCTTGCGAGTGTCGAATGTCATGGTGGTGACTAGTCATTCTTCCTTGTGGAATACAACATTCGAGTTTTCTTGTATTGGCTTCGAGATGTATTGTATTTTGAAAATGATATCCCCAAGGGTGTTTTGGACTCATCATGGCTAGTTGTTAGGATAGAGACCAAATAGTGTGGTAACCTGACTCTAAGTCAACATATGATCATAACAATAACTTGACCTATTTACAATTAAATCCTAACTAAGTCAAATTAAACCCCAGCCTTACTTATCATATAGGATTTCATTTATCGAGCTACCTTTTGCAATTAAGTTTAGTAATTCACATGTGCATATTAAATCTATCTTTTAAGATGCATCCCTACTATGTAGTGCAACCGAAGCTATCCATGATGCCATGCAAATCTAGATGCAAGTATTTCTTGAGTTGATGATACATTGCAGAATTCCCATTCATGAGAATTCCTTCAAGTGCATTTATGAAAATCATAAAGCCTGACCCAAGTATTTAAGTGCGAGTGTACGTGGGTTCATCGTAAATGCGAGTTAATTCACTCTAATGGTCTATAGGATGCAATTGACCTACACGAAATATTTATATACATTGGCAATCTATAATACACTTATAAAAATTCAAACCCTAATACTTGGCTTAGTACTGCAACAACCTATAGATGCTCAAACTATTCATGGAAAATCATGGTTATTAAGCCTTTACAACTACCTTTCGAGTTATGCAAGTTATGCAATGCGAAGTATGACTTCTTCCTAATGATGTCCATGCTTTACTGTTTGGTTTGGTAGTAGTACCTAGTTTTGGATTATCGAATTAGCGTTTATACCCGATAACATGTTTGTGTTAGTGGTGGGATCTTTGCCCGATCCTCCTTCCATATTTGCGGCCTTCTCGATTCCTTGTGAGTGTTAACCCTCAAACGAATGAAGTGGAAAATCTGAAAAAGCTAAAGCAGAAGACAAAGACAAAGGACAAGGCAAAGAGAAACAGAAGACAAAGACGCACAAGGAGAAGAGTCCTAAATGAGGGAGAAAGGCGCACAAGGAAAAGCACAAGTCAAAACTTTTGTAAAAGAGTGCAAGCGCATCATGGTTTAATTCAAGGAGCGCCGGGCTCTCACCCGTGCAATTTGTAAATGTAGATGGGCGGTGGAAAGGAAGCTAGGAAGATAGAAGGACAATGGGAAAAAGGGCCTAAAGGCTACGGTCGGCCATGTAAAAAAGGCGAAAAGGGGATGACCACCCAAAAGGGATTTAGGGTTTTGTATATAAAGTTGAAAAGTGAAAGCTCATTCTTGTATGTGGCCAAAAGTAGCTCTCCTCTTCTTCTTCTTCTTCTTCTTGTTCTTGCTTGCTTGAGCTTGTGCTTGAGAGAGGGAGTGTGAGAGTGTGAGGGAGTGAGTGTGTGAGGGTGAGGGACCAAGGAGGAGAAGCTCTCCATCTTCTCCTCTCTTCTTCTCTTCTCTTCTCTTCTCTTCTCTTGCTCACGGCAATGGAGCTTGGAGCGTGGAGCTTGAGGATGCAGCTTGCTTGAAGCTTGCACTTGGATCGTGGAGCTACTGGAGTGTGCGGGAGAGGAGGTAACTCGAGCATCATGGAGGTAAGCTCACTACACCCGTAGATATGGTTGGCGCATTGACTATGTGAGAAGTAGCCATTAGTGCTCGGCTTGGAACACTTGAAACAATAAGCGGTCAGTGGGTCTTGGCAATTGAGCAAAAGCTCCCACATTTTGGTTCCGTTGTCGGGACCAACGGATTCAAGCCTTGAGTGCTTGCACGCTTTGAATTGAGCATCAAAGTAAGGGTTTCCCCGTACCGGTGCTTGAGATAGGTAGGTAGTGAGGGGATTGAAGATGGTATTTGATCTCCTTGGGAAGTAGGTTTTTTTCTTTTTGAGAGTTATGTTGTGAGATGGAGTAGTGTAGGTATTTACTTTGTGATTTGGATGCATTAGTGTAGGAGAAAACAAAGAAAAACAAAGAAAATCAACATTAGGATTTCTGCTATTAAAACAGGGAAAGAGGGTTTGATTTGCTTGCCGATCTGTACTTTGGAGGTTATTTGCTATTCCAGGGGTATAGAATCCTTCATTCATGTCTATTCTTGCATTCTAGAAGTTTGTGTGACCCCTCAAGACCAAAATCATAAAAAACGAAGCATTATTCGTCAAATCTGCCAAAACTGTGCCACGCTCGGCGTGTCTGAGTGACGGCGATTCTGGGTCGAGTCCCAAAATCGGACCTCGGCCCGATAGAACCCGGCCATTCGGGCTTCGGCCCTCGGACTCGGCCATTCGGGCTTCGACCGTCGGCCCTCTCCCATTCGGCCCTCGGCCCGCGACTCGGCCCTTACATCAATTTGGCCCATCCGAGCGATCCACTCGGCCCGGCCGACTCAAGCCATTCAGCCCACTCTGCCCACTCGGCCCTCGGACATCCAGATTCAGCCCATTTGGCCCTCGGTCGGCCGAATCTGGGACTCGGCCCAAAAATTTTAAATTTTTAAGAATTCCATGTTGGCTAGAAACTAAGTTGCCACCACCAAAATAAACTCCAGAAATCGTATAGAGCCAAAGGCACATCATAGATCTATTACTAGGCTAAAATCCATCGCAAATAGTTCAAAAATTAGCTACCAGATGTCCTCCCAATCATGCATGGTATTTATCATAACGGCCCTTCGGGCCGGGGGGTCTGCCTCCCCAGACCCCCGCAGAGGGGCCTCTGCCCCCTCCGCACCTCCCCTGGTAGGCTGGAGAGAAAATGCGCGCCGCAACAGGTCCTCTGGATTAGGCCCTAGTGTAGTAATGGCTCTACACAAGCATAGATCTTCACTTGCAAAGCAGCAAACAAAAGCCCATACCCAAACAAAGACAAACAAAGACCCTAGAACCTCAATGGGCCAATCTAGCCATCAAGAGCAAAAGGCCACACTACAAAAACGCATACATGTTGCATTCGGGCTGCATCTAGTCAAAGCAAAAAGCAACAACATCAAGCTACAATAGCAAGAATGACTAGATATGACAGTCCTGACAATAGATGCTCCTTGAATAGCTCTGCACTGACAAGCCAAGACATTAGTGGAGAATCCACATCTGGTCGTGCAGCTGGGGACTCAAGGGCATTTGTCAGAAGGCTTAAATTTACAAGCCAAGACCCGGAAGATGAAGACATAGTACCACCTGCTTATCTTAGGGTCAAACTCACCGCAAAAAGAGAGCATAGTGTTGATGCCCTTATTGATGAAGGAGCAGATTTCAATATCTTGACTTACGAAGCATGGACTCTACTAGGTCAACCAGAGCTCAAACCAACTGATGCAACTCTTAATCCTTACGGGGAACACCCACAAGCACTTCTAGGGAAGTGCAGAATCCTTGTAACTATTGAAACAGAAAGCTTGCCAGTCCTGTTCTATGTTCCTCCAAATAGCGAGAATTGTGGAAAGGAAATCCTCTTAGGAAGGCCCTTAAAAAAGACAACGAAGTGTGAAGCCGACTATAAGCATAGAGGATACACCTAACACTACCAGGCGTGAGGATAATCGTGACTTTTAGCAACGGCGACCTCACCAAACCTCGAGGGAAGGGCAAGGAGCATTCTGACATACCAAGCAAGCCTAGTAATGAGAGCAAGGAGTTTTTGAAAGAGTTAATACAAGCACACGTTGAACAAAGAGAACCAGTGAGTGAGGCCATACTTGAAACAAAAAGGTTAGGAGACAAGGCCAAGGATAGGATTTCATACAAATATTGTAGAAGACCAAGAAGGAAGCACAAGCCTTATAGATGAAGGCGTCAATGGAGAGCTAGCACAACACCACGATGGATATCCAAGGCGTTGCTTCGTGCTCAAGGGTATTATGCAGGCAATCAATGGATTTGGGTACCAAAACCCCCTGCTAAACCACCTCTTTCAGATGCCCAAATTATGTCAAAAGCAAAGAGGCAAAGGAGGAAACCTAAACGAAAATCCAAGTCTCGAACTAAAAATATTGGAGTGATTGAGCCCCTCACTATTAAAATCAAGGAACCAAACATGACCTATCAAAAAGTAGATCCCCAGCTTGGCGTGTGTAGCAAGCAGATATCAGAGGTAACTGTCGAGCGTGCACAAGGTCCACTAGTGCCCAAGGAGCCTTTGACTTCCCAAGAGGATAATAAGCACCACAGGCACAACATTGCTCAACATAAGGCTGATTGCTCAACAAAGATAATGACAGAATCTTCTAACAATCACGAGAAAATTCTCCAGTCAGTGCCAAGCCCATGTAGGAGTCCCAAATCTCCTACGTCCTCTTTTTCCAAATGGACACATGAAGCACAATAGCGGTCGTCAATGGCAGCTACTCACTCCCAATCTCTATCTCCATCAAGGCTTCCAAATGTCCAAGAGGGGGGATATGACACTAGCCATATCTCTCGGCCCATGGATATGGCGGTGCAACCCAATGTGACCAGATCAAATCATGCTCAATCTACACAGATGAATGCTCAACGGGCAACAAAAGACGCAACCACCTCTGATCGCCCTAAGGACCGAATACCGCAATCCACAAATAGTAGCAAGTCCACCGAACTAGCTGCTAGTACTTCAAATTATGGATCACAGCCGTCACAGCCCTTGGCCGTGACAATGCCCCTTGTGGAACGTGTCCTCAATAGTTTACCTGTGAAGGAGGTGTCACAACCAACTTCATTAATAACTCCAGCACTTTCAAAGAGCCTAAAGCCTAGGCTGGAGGAGTCAAACGCATGGGAATTGGCTGAAGAGCTAGACTCCCCCAAAAGGGAGACAGTTGTACCCACACAACCTGGCAAGGCTATTCTGCAGGCCACGACTAGGTCCCATGAGGACACATTAGAGAAGGAAAATGCTGAGGCCCAACCAAGCACATCAGCGGTTGACCTAGCCCAAGGTCCTGAGCCGTTAGATGCACCTGCGCTGACCAAGAAAAAGAGGAGAAAGCAACGAAAACAACAACAGTTGCAGGTGGTTGTGGACCCCAAGAACATTGGGACAAAGAGTGCTGGAGAGCTGATGAATAAAGCATCGAGTCCATACACCAATGATCCCACTGACGCCTCTTCTAGTAGCGGTGAAACCTCATACATATCTGCGCACTCTGAAAAATCAAAGCAGTCGTTACCATCAATGGCTGCCTGTAACACTCTATCCCCTAACAATAGAACTCGCATTGACAAATCAAGAGGGGATACAACACCAGTCACATCTAAGGAAAAACATGATGCAACAATGAAGCCTCAAGGGAAACATGGAAACCCCAAGAGCATGAGCAATCCTAGCATTGACGCCTAGGCAAACTCCTAGAACCTTGCATGAGATAGCAACCAAGCAAGCCCTCATTGAACATAGAAGTGTCACAGAATGCTTAACTGAGTTGGATGCTAAGCTCAAGGTGTTCGCACGATTTTACGTCCTTGTGGACATGGGCACAATCCCCAAGGAGTAGCTTGGTGATTACTTGCCCTTCCCTTTATCTTGGGAAGAGCAGGAACACCTTGACGAGCACTATGGCAGGCTCCTACACGAACGCTTGCGACTCATCTCGGGCGAGGAAGCTGATGAACTGTGCTTAACCATCATATTCAATGAAGTGCTCTACCGACCGAATCTCGTAGACATAGAGCAATTAAAGCGACTGTCAACAGGCCAGAGTCGATTCCAGTAGCGTTGGTGTGAAAACCGCGTTGTAATGGCCGAACTAGGGGCTCAGATCATGACAGTGTCTGAGGAGCGATTGGCCAAATGGCGATCCCAAAGATACCCAACTGATGTGGCACCAACTTCCCTTCGAGTGCTAACTGCCATTCGAGGCAAGGACTTGGCTGAACCAAGACAAGAAAACCCTCTGTTTGATAAAGTTCTGGCTGAGGAGGAGTTACATGTTGCCAGTAGACTGGGACAAGGTTCCATGCTACTCGATGTGGCAAAATATTTATTAGTATTGAGTAAGCTACCATGTGTGCTTGATGCGTGTGCCATGCTTCAGTACAATCCCGAGTTCTACCATTGGTTTCTATCCTAGTGAAGTGACAAGGGTTCGGACAAATGTATGTACACATATATATACAATGATTTTTGTATCACCGTGTATAGACATTATCAACACATACAAGCCATAACAAGTCAAGAGTAGACAAACAAGTCGGGGCTGCCAAGCTATGCTAGGCCGGTTCCACATTCACCAGATCATGCCTGCCTCCGGGCAAAGACCATGTGCTCCACATTACCATCATGGTAGCTCTGTCCAACATCCCTAAGGATGTAAGTATGGCGCAGTCTCTCTCTCTGTACAAGACCCCCACCCGGCCTATCCTTCTGAGGAGAAGCCTTCCAAACGCAGAACCACCAACCGATCCAACTCGGCGTGAGTCAAGACCTACTCGTAGTTAGCGGCCAGAGGGACACCATTACAAGAGTCCAGCATGTTCCACACCTCCTCTTCTAATCACATATGTTGACAACCCACACCAAGTCCCTCCTATGGGAACGCTCTTATCACGTATCGAAGCCTAACTCTTTGATTGCATTTTGTAGGTTTCTAGAAGAAAAACATGGAGAACCACGGTCAGCTGGCGTGCAAGGACGCTCTTCGCACATGCCGGGAACATGCGGCATGTACCTCTCCACCGGTACATTATGTGCCCACCCTCAAAAGGTACACGAAGAAGCGAGGCCCTAAGCAACACCATCCCAGATGAAGGCTGAAGAATACCCAGGCCAAGAAAGTTGAGACTCAAAGAAATGCGCAGCATGTGGCAATGCCAGTTGCACAGACCCCCAACGCACGCTCGGGCACTAGGTGCCCACGAAGAGAAAAGGCGGTCCGGGATAGGGAAGAATTTAATGAACTATTTAAAGACATTTTGGAAATGGTCGCGGCCCGAGACTACACCATTCATATCCCAGCCGACATGTTTCCTGCCTAACCTCATAGGAGCCCCACACCAGCACCGGCCCAGTCGCCTAGCCAACCGGACTCACCCCACCTGGTACCTATCGACTAAGCCCCTATGATGTACAAGTAGCTTGACAAGTCATCATGCCATAACTTTTTGTTCTTGATGAGTAAAGGGGCAAGATCCCCACTTGTACACACTTCCTTCACCTACCGTTAATGTATGCGACCTTAACAAGTAATGGGATAGGCATCATAGCATTCTGAAAAATTATGTCTTAACATGATTGCATTGGTTCGATGTACTTAACGCAAGTGAGCATATACTCTCACGAAGTGACAAGTGGATGCAGAATGACACAGGTCAAGGTCTAGAAGCGTTTAATATCCAAGTCACCAAAAGACCACCAACCCCACAAAGAACCATTATGGAGGAAATGACAGGAATACCAAGAAACAAAAGCCATGACGGAAACGCCACTAGATGAGAACCCAAGGACACCTCTACAGAAAAAGCACATATTGCAATTGAGCATGGCCAAAGCATAATCATCAATTACCTCCTCCTTCTTGGCTAAACTCTATGTTCGGGCAGGAGCCACGCTCTCAACAAGGGCGAACGTCTCTTCATCATCCAGGATTCAATTCGCAAGATGCTCTGCCCTTATCCATGCATAGCTCACTCCAAGTGTTACCTCAATTGTTCGATGTCTCACATGTTACAAAGAGGTTTGCAAAATCTCAAGTGTATCTCTTCATCTCAACAACAGTTCCTCTAGCATCAAGGCTGGTGACACAATCATCTCTGTAATATCAATTCTTCATAGCCTTTGAATCCCAACATTTCTCAATCCAAATGAAAGGCTAACAGCCTCAATGTATGGCATTGGTTGTATTTATTTTTTTCACAAAAAAAAGAGAAAGAAAGAAAGAAAAGAAAAGAAAAGAAAAGGAGAAAAAGAAAGAAAAAAAAGGAAAAAAAAGAAAAAGAAAAAAAGAAAAAAGCACACACGATCACAGCACCGCATCTAGGGATCCTCAAATTAGTTACGTCCAGTAACCTTGGTCTACTGGCTCTGTCCCTAATCCCCTAGCCCTTTGTACATCCCCCACAATTGTTCAGGGCACATTAAGGGCAGGGCATACCTAGGGAGCTCGCCTCGCCTATGGTTATAGACCTATCACCCTCAACCACTTGCACAATTCTTTTGCACTCCATCTCAATGCCATTACCATCAACAATGGTAAGCAAGGCATGAAAGACAATGGAAACATACACCATACTTTTCAAGCACTACAAGTAGCCACTAGCTACCAAAAGCTAAGACATCAAGGTGCTCAATTATGCTACATTGCCTTGACACGACCATAATGATGTCTCAAGCAATCTTCAAGTGTACTCCCCGTCTTCATCGACAAATTTTTCCAACAACTTAGCCCCTTGCTTCACTTACCCATTGCTATATAAGGAACCAGGCCGACAGTCTTCTAACTAAGTAATATCTAAGTATACACAGTTTGGGTCCTCAAGTGCAGGACAATACTCTCAGCTTACTTAGAGCTCGACCTGTCTCCCAAACTAATTGCACTATGTCTTGTGCACAATAGAGAAGACTAGCACTACCCCTAGGGAGAGCCCACCTATGAGAGGTTTTTAATTGCAGGTATTGACGACTCCAACGAAGGTGTCGTTCTCTCTTCATCAACACTCAACTCTGAATTCCTATCCTTATCACCCTGTAAGCCTGCCAAGAATCAGCATGTACAGAATCCCCAACAAACCGCCACTTGTACTCCATCAGTGCAACCCCCCCAAAGAACAGCCCTATCACCAACTCCCATTGCCCTACCACCTACCACTTAACCCACCAATGTGCCCCCAATGACCTTCCTTCCCACCACTACCAACACTCCACCATGGCAACCACAGACATCCTCGCCACCCACGTCTCCGATCCATGCTAAACGCTTGCTACCTACGACGGTGAGTGCCATGGGATTGGCACTTGTCTAGGAGGGGGTAATGTTAACCCTGAAATGAACGAAGGTGGAAAATCCGAAAAAGCTAAAGCAGAAGACAAAGACAAAGGCCAAGGCAAAGAGAAATGGAAGACAAAGACGCACAAGGAGAAGAGTCCTAAATGAGGGAGAAAGGCGCACAAGGAAAAGCGCAAGTCAAAACTTTTGTAAAAGAGCGCAAGCGCATCATGGTTTAATTCAAGGAGCACCCGGGCTCTCACCCGTGCAATTTGTAAATGTAGACGGGCAGTCGAAAGGAAGCTAGGAAGATAGAAGGACAATGGTAAAAAGGGCCTAGGCTATTATGGCCGGCCATGTAAAAAAGGGGAAAAGGGGATGACTGCCCAAAAGGGATTTAGGGTTTTGTATATAAAGTTGAAAAGTGAATAAGAAGCTCATTCTTGTGTGTGGCCAAAAGTAGCTCTCCTCTTCTTCTTCTTCTTCTTCTTCTTCTTCTTCTTCTTCTTCTTCTTCTTCTTCTTGCTTGCTTGAGCTTGTGCTTGAGAGAGGGAGTGTGAGAGTGTGAGGGAGTGAGTGTGTGAGGGTGAGGGACCGAGGAGGAGAAGCTCTCCATCTTCTCCTCTCTTCTTCTCTTCTCTTCTCTTCTCTTGTCTTGCTCGCGGCAATGGAGCTTGGAGCGTGGAGCTTGAGGATGGAGCTTGCTTGAATCTTGCACTTGGATCGTGGAGCTACCGGAGTGCGTGGGAGAGGAGGTAAATCGAACAGCATGGAGGTAAGCTCACTATACCGTAGATATGGTTGGCGCGTCGGCTATGTGAGAGGTAGCCATTAGTGCTCGACTTGGTACGCTTGAAACAATAAGCAGTCCGTGGGTCTTGGCGGTTGAGCGAAAGCTCCCACAGTGAGATTTTGCGCTTCGGGGCCATTTTGGAGCTTGGAATATGGCCTTCACTCCTCTCGGAGCACTCCTTTGTGCTAGAGTTCCCTACGCCTTTCCTTGACTTTTGCAATCTTTTTGTACACTAGAGGGTAATTGATGGAGGATCATGGAAACCAAGATGGGGAGAGAGGATACTCGTAGCTCCATTCAAGAAATGAAATTTCCTTGATGCTCGTCTCCCCCTCTCTCTCTCTCTCTTTCTTCCTTGCTATGAGATTCCCCTTTCCTCTCCCTCTCTCTCTCTTTCTCTCTCTCTCTCACTCTCACTCTCACTCTCACTCTCACTCTCTCTCACTCTCACTCACACACACACACACACACACTCTCTCTCTCCCACTCCTTCACAAAATTGGCAACAAGTAGGGGAAAGAAGAATAGCATGTTCTTACTGAAAGGGGGGGGGGGGGGGAAGCCACTGCGACAAGGGCTCCTTAGCTCCACTCCAACCACCTGTGCACTTGTTGCCATCATGTGGCCTAAAAAGGAGGGTTAGTGGGGGGGTTGGAGGTGGCACATGTGTGCCCCTCCCCCCTTTGAAATCATCATCGCATTTGCTGCTATAGCTCTTTCACATCATCTCCTTCCATCACGATCTTTTCCTCTGCCTATGTCGACTTCGCGTTCAGCTCCTCAACAACTCATAAATCAACTCCCCCTCCCTCTACCAATTGACGGCGTTGATAGTGGGGAAATGTAATAATAAAAATTTTTCATTCTTAGTTTTACCTTAAAGGGGGGGGTCTCACGGCAACTCTTTGGGATGTTACATTCATTGGGTATGGGGGAATCTTGACCACTCTCATCCAAGAAGCAGTGCAAAGAAGGTGCAGATTGGAGAGGAAGGAGCTAATGAAACACCCAGAAGGTCACCCCATGCTGGCATGAACAAGAGCAATCAAGTGAAAGAATGGTTAGTGAAGAGGAGGGAGAGCCAGAAGCCTGGTCTAGTAGCAGTAAACCAAAGCATCCCAAGAAAATGCTGACACAAGAGAAAGTAGACTTGTAAAAGGCAAAGAAGGAGTCAAAGAAAGAGAAAGAGAAAAGGAAGAAGAAAGAGTAAGGAGGATCTAAGAGACTAGAAGAATCATCAAGGAGAGCCAAAGAGGAGAGAAAAGAAAGGCTGCTAAAAAGGAGGAGGAATTGAAGAGGAAGGAAGAGGAGAATATCACACTCCATTGAGCAGCAAGGTAGGCAAGATAAGCTAGGTGCCTTGAGCCTGCAAAGAGATGAAGTCCTAAGCTCAAGTGCACATGTGGCAAACATTACACCACTAGCAGTGATCAAAGGCAAGGGCAAAAGCCCCGATGACCCCATCCCAACCCTCTTGATACCCACCATTGCAGTAGCAACATCCACTGACGACGCTCTTGCCACAATAGATGCCAACAATCTCATGCATTCGGTGCAGTACTTTGTCAATAAGGAACTCACACAAGGAAGGAGTGTGGAAACCACAACCATTGTGCAGAAGAGATTGACGGTAGCACCAGACATCGAATCAAGGCAGGACGCGAAACAACAATGGCTGGAAACCTCCACCACTTCCATCTCTATAATGATGATGCCAACTGTTGACTATGATGAATATGTCAAAAGCTGCTCTCGCAATTAGAAAAAGCTAAGGAGCAGAAAAGAATAGCAGTGGTTGAGTTGGAAGCTGAGAAGGAGTTGGTGCATGCCTTCCAACTAGAAAAGACCAGATAGGTGGCCATGTGCAAAAAAGAAATATACAAGCTGAGAGAAGTGCAAAGTCAAAGAAAACCAAAGCTTCATGAGGATGCAGAAAAATACTACAGATCTGGGAGAGCTATGCAAAGAACTATAGGCAGAAATGGCAAATCTCAGGATGCTACTACAACATTAGAAGCACATAGACAAGAGTAGACCCTTAGATTGCACAAAGAAATAGAAAAATTGAAGCAAGAGGTAGCCTTGGAACAAGAGGAACAAAAGAGACTCAAAAGAGAAATTGAAGATCAAGAATAGAGGCTCATGGTATTGGCTCGGAGTCAAGGGAAAGGCAATGAAGAAGTGAAGAAGAGAGCTAAAGGCTGGGCAACCTCAATGAGAAGAAAGTCAAAGCCTTGGTGCATCGTCTCTCAGGCAGAGAGCGAACAAGTACTAGCGGAGAGCAGAGCAGAGGCCACCCAAGTGGCCTTTGAAACCCAACAACGCGCCTTTCTCAACTCCTTTGCTGGATGTCACTCAAAGAGAGGAAGGAGAGGCTATGGATGCCATTAAAAAGAAGCTAGGGATTGCACACAGAGCCCTATGAGTAGGCCTACAGATACCACCACAATTTGTGGGAGTTAGCCTAACTCTTGAAGAGCAATGAAGATATATATTACAAGCAGGCTTGACACCACAAGAAATAAGTGCAATAAGGTTTGTAGAGGAAGCAACCCAAGGAGACCAACAAGGAGAAGGGTTTGAACTGAGCTTTGAGCTAGGACCTCAAGACAAAGAATTAGTCCCATAGCCTCCTTCCCCTCCATGGCCAGAAGATCAACAACAACTAGATGCCCCCATAGAAAGAAAAGCTGAAATCAGAGAAAAGAGAAAGCAGATGGTGGAGGAAGCATGAAGGACACTGGGTGATAAATGTAATATTTCCGCGTACCATGTACGGTAAATATTAACTTGCCGCACGTCATATGAATCCCGTGCAAGGATTATCACTAGGCCAGCAGTTGAGCTATAGCTACACGCGGGGAATAGAGACATTCCATCGTCAAGAAAATAGGGCCGAGGGATTCGAACCGGCATAGCCGCGGGAAAACCCCCTCTTGGGAGGAGGATAAGGGGATAAAGGTAAGGTTATTACAAATTTTTTTTATTACCCTCCCCAGCCGATGAGTGGCTGGGGGAAAGGGATGGGCTAGTGGAGCATGGGAAGGAAGGATGGGAGAGAGGCCATGCATCCGCCACGTGGGCAGACCCCTCTCTCCCAAGGACCTATAAGAACCCCCTCTAAGGGGAGACAGAAGCGGTGGGGCATGCTGTGAAGGGAAGATGGCGGCAGAAGGTCGTGTGGAAGGGAAGGACTGCCGTGAGGGAGATGGCCGTGTGTTGCAGGAGGCCGCCGTGTGAAGGGCCCGGCCGTGGAGGTCGTCGCCATGTCGTCGTGAAGGAGGGCCACAGCACCGTCTGCCAGCCGCCATGCTGCCCCAGTCGTCAGCCCGCTGGTCGCCACCAGCCGCCTCAGACCGCCCAGCCCGCTGCCGCCGGGATCACGTCCCACCTCCTCCACACGTGGACGTGTCAAGAGAAGCTTCTTAGAATTAGAGAAGCTTCTAAGGGGGCTTCTTAAGCCCCCTTCCCACTACCTTTTTCCCCCCATGAGTCTTTCCACACCCCCGGGAATTTAGAAGAGAAGGAGGTGACACGGGGAGGCCTTCATAAGCCCGTTTTTTGCCCGGAATTCAATTTCCCTTTCCCGCTTTATCACCACATAGCCGTATTAGCCGGTGTAAGCCCTTCTCGCGGATGCCCAACACAAAATCCTTCTCACCGATCACCCATAAGCCTTCTAGGCTCGAATCTTAAGGCCGTCCCGCTAGATTCTCCAAAGATCCAATCTTTAATCCTCGGATTTTGAAGAATAAAGAGAGGAAGCCCATAAAGGCTTTCCCACCAATCCCCCAAGGCCGGTCCTTGGATTTTTGGAAGAAGAAGAAGAACTCTATAGTCCTATTCGTGCAAGGCCCATTCGCAAGAGCCTTTTTCCGCGGACATCATCAATCCTTCCTTAATCCGGAATTTCAAGGAGGACTAAAGCTCTCAAATCGCCACTGTCAAAGGGATCTCATAAGAACCCTAAGGCCCGCCAAGGCAAATTCCGCAAATCGGAACTTCGGTCAAGGAAGCCATATAACAAAGAGAGTTGTGCATACAAAGGAGGCGAGCCAAGGTCATAAGATTGCAAGCCAAGGCAAAAAGTTGAAGTCCACAAAGGCTAGCTGGAGATCGAACTCGCGATGGTCTCTAGGAAGATCACAAGGTGCGATGCGGAAGGCTCAACCCGAGCATACGTGGATATTTTCCGGAGTCCGCAAGTCCAGGTTTTATCTATTTGGATTCCACACAAAAGTATTGAATTATTCACGATAACTTCACGGATTAGAGGCACTCATGCATGTCAAATGCAACTAGTCAAGTTAAATGCAATTAGGACATGAATTGGCTATTTGAACATTATTAGAAATAGCTTAAGATATGGAAATTGATCATTGGTACGTTCAAAGGAATGAATGAAAAGAGCATAAGGTGTCTATGCATTTGTAGGACCTTATTAGCAAGTTTCCTTTTGTGCATTCTAAAGTGACGAGCCGAGGACAACTGTTGCCTCATTACAAGGTTGAAGTTATTGAGGTACACCTTTTTACTAGGTATGGAAAGATTAATGGCATGTCACCTTTTTAGATAAATCTTCCTTGTAATGATTCATAAGGAAAAGTTATCACCCATAAGATGTTATTCGAAAAGGAATAGAAGGGCACAAACATGAACTATGGACTTGCAAGTGGCATGTTTATTTGATGTAAATCCTAGTAGGACCTAGGAAAGTTAGTGTCCAGATTATTAGGCATTTTTACGTTACCAAGAAAGAATGGGGTTATTGTGAACCATGTGATGCGTTGAAACAGTGAATCACATGTTTACATGTATTGGTGTAGTTGTAACTATTGATCTAGTTTATCACCCTTGGGAAAGGTTAGGTGTTTGCCTTGAAGTAAATGACCAGACAATAAACTAAAGCGACATGGTCGCTGGATCCTGCCACAATAAACCTAATGTATTGGAAGGGTATGACCCTAACCCAAGAATGATAGGAATCTTGCTAAGTTGCAATTGATTCCGGATCGAATGCGGGTTGCATTCGGAGAAAAGGAGCCACTCCTTAACAGTTTGCCAGCTAAAAGACCACTGAAATTGATTGTGCTTGTAACAGTTTAGAAAGGACTGTTTGCATTGTTTGCTCAATGAACTAAAGGAGGAAAACATATTTAAACGCTTCAGGTGAAAGTCCTGAAGGAAGAGGCAGCTTCAGTTACCCCCGACTGCCTGCCTAACCCTAACCAAGGGGGTTGTGAACCGCGCCGGCAACGTGGACCGAACCCGCCGTGAGAGGTCTCTCCGTTGAGTTCTTCTTGGAGCAGGAGGACGCTTGGGTGCCAGGGGGGGCTCTGGCTGTAAATCCCTCGCCTTCCGGGCCCTGCACAAGAGACTAACGTGACTCGGGATTGGATCTCGAGGCCCGCATACTAGTCTACGGGCGGAAACTTGGGATAGTAATCACAGGAAGGATTACTGGATAGCCCTCGGGCGGATTATGAATACGCCTACGGGCGGGAACTCCTTGTATTTCAAAGATAAAAGGATATAATGATAATAAAGGAGTTGTTTGGCATTGTTTTCTTTATGTCCTGTGATAAGATTACGTGAAGGAACCAGTGCTTAACAGGGTTAATCAAGGAAGCTGTTTGTATATGTCAAACTAATGTGGTAGATAATTACATAACTAAAACAAACCGAGGAAAGTGCGGAGGATGGACCATGGGTCTGTCCTATGGAAGGGTGGTCCCGGTTAGCCGGTAACTTTTCTCAAAGTTTTCTACGAACAGAGGATGATCGTCATCACCGAACAAGTAACGAGAACGATGACTTAGAATTAACTATTACCCTATTCACGTTGTTTTAGGGGAACGGAATTGGACTATGCCTTATGGCAGAGAGGTCGAGCCTTGCATCCCTCTCGTTTCCCATTCTCCTTGAACCAGGTGCAGCTTGATTCCGCTTCAGACCGGGCGTTTCTACGTAAAGTAGTTCGATCGGGGCTGACGCTAGTTGCTGCTAGCTAATGACCAAACAGGAAAACCCAAATTCAGGTCGATCCTAAGTGGGAACGGCCAGGATACTTCCGCTACGTGGCAGATGCGGGAAGACCTAGATCGCAAGTCCCGTAACATTCCATGGGAGTGCCGGGCGGAGCTTTCTAGACATCCTTCCCGATGGACTGCTAAGACGTGTCTGGAATGATTCTAGCGGACACGTTATAGTTGGTATCAGAGCAAACCAACAAAGGACTTGTTTTTAGGAAATTTTAATAAGAAGAAGTAAAGTGAATGTTGTATCCCAAACATTTCCTTACTTTGACACTGTCTTGCAGAATTACGAAGCATGGAACAAGTTCTTAGTGTTCCGAGTCATGTTTATGACCGCGATGCATTCCACAAATTATCGACAAAGGGTTGAGATGATGAACATCCTAGACCGCATTTACAATCCATCACCTGTGTACGTGGAATGGAGATGGATGGGTGTTACAGGGATCTATTACATAACTGCCTATCAACCTGCGCACCTTCAAATTAACTTGAAGAGAATCAAGTGGATGGAAGATTTGAAGATCGTAAAGCTGTTCGTCTTTATTGAGGCTCATGCAAACGCGACCCTACAGGTCGGAGGTCGAAGGGTTAATCAGAATAAGTATGTGTACAGGGAAGTGATTCAAAGAATCCCTGCCGACCGAATCAAGGTTTTGGGGCGTCGTGAGAAGAATGGATATCGAAGGAAGAGATACCCTAATCTTCCAATGAACTATCGATTCCTGAAAATCGATGATCCTAATCCGTACTACTACTCAGTTCCTGTAGCTGAATGCAATAATATCTTATTCTCCTTGAATTAATGTATTAACTTGTACCATCGGCCCAAGAAATAATTGTGCCCCGAAAGGGCTATGCTGATATGAATGGAATAAAACTTTTTCCCGATTGTCTTGACTATGAATATTGATAAGGAAGTAAAGTGAATTGGTCACTTGGCTGAAGGAATACGGGGACGTAGTTCTGAAGAGTTAACAGAACTCCCACTTCAAAGAGAAGAAGATCATGAGATCAAGCCAGTAATAGGAGCTGTGCCAATTGTGAAGAGAACCTATAGAATGTCTATATCGGAAGTAATTGAGTTGAAGGAACAACTCAAGCAGCTGTTAAACCAAGGCTACAGCAGGCCTAGCAATTCCCCATGGAGAGCTCCAGTCCTATTCCAGAAAAAAGAAGATGGAACACTTCGACTATGTATTGATTATCGTGGGTTGAATTAATCAACAGTTAAGAACAAATATCATGTTCCTAGAATAGATGAGCTTTTTGATCGCCTTCAAGATGCAAAGATCTTTTCCAAAATTGATCTCAGGTCAGGCTACTATCAAGTCAGGATCAAGAATGAAGGATATTCCCAAAAACGGCCTTCAATACAAGATATGGGCACTGTGAATTCTTGGTTATGTCATTCGGGCTTACAAATGCACCTGCCACCTTCAATAGGATAATGCAGGATATCTATAGGCTATATCTTGATGATTTCATGCTTGTCTTCTTCGACGACACTTAGTCTATTCTAAACAGGAAGAAGATCATGAACCCCAACTACGGATTGTGTTGGAGACAATGAGGACTCATAAGTTGTATGCGAAAATGAGGAAGTGCGCACTCTTCAGACGTTAGATTGAAGATCTAAGATTCATAGTATCATCAGAAGGAATATCAGTAGATCTAGCCAAAGTCATAGATGTACTTGAATGGCCAATACCAGTATCTGTCAAAGAGATACGTAGTTTTCTTGGCTTGACAGGATGGTATAGGATCTTTATCAAAAACTATGCTTTGATTGCAGCACCTTTGACAGAATTATTGAGGAAGCAAACGTCCATTGCATGGTCAACTGCCGAACAAACTAGCTTCGATAGGTTGAAGCAAAGTTTGGTATCAGCACTGATCCTAAAAATTTCTAGACCACAGCAAGGAGTTCGAGGTAGTAACTGATGCCAGCATGCTTGCCTTAAAGATATGTGCTCATGTAGAAAAATCATCAGCATACTCTCAAGGAAATTGAAGAGTCACGAAAAGAATTATGCCACGTAGAATCTAGAGTATTAAGCTGTCATCCATACTCTAAAGCTTTGGAGACACTATCTGTTGGGAAGTAAGTTCACTCTAGTAACCGATCATAAGAGTCTCAAATGGATTTTCACCAAGAACGAGCTCAACATGAGGCAACGTCGGTAGATTGAAGTATTGGAGGAATATGATTTTGAAATCAAGTATCGAACAGGGAAAGAGAAGGTAGTGTTGATGCACTCAATTGCAAGGCATTCCTTAATTTACTAAACCTTGCAAAATCTATCAATAGCTAGATCTCTAGCTACAGAGGTAAACGACCTAATACTTGAGCTAGCTAGAGAGGAAGGATGCCATGATCTAGCCTAACAAGGATGCTAAGGGAAGTCTTTATCAAGGACCAGAAACAAAAGCTAGAGGCTAAGTATCGTGAATTTTCTATCAGTAGTGGACTTGTCTACTATAGAATGAGAGTATGTATACGAGCAAGCCAGTTATTTAAATGGAAGATATTGTGCAAGCTCATGATTTCACTTTCTCGGGACATCAAAGCTGCGAAGGATAGACAGAAGGCATACACGAAGTTGAAGTGTCAAGATAGAATATTTGAGGAAGGAGACATGGTCTTCATTCACGTATGCCCAAAGAAGAGTTCTCTATCCTTAAGAGATTGCAGGAAGCTAAGTCCAAAGTATTGTGGACCATACAAGATCCTTAAGTGCTTAAGACCTAATGTTTATAGACTGCAACTCCCTGAAAACCTAAAGGTTCATAATGTATTCCATAACAGTCTATTGAAGAATGAAGTATGTACCTAGCCCTAATCATGTACTTGATGACCAACAAATTGTAATGCCTGGTCAAGGAATCCGTGAACTAAGGCCGGATGCTAGGGTGAGACAACTAAGATCCGGAACCTTGAGAGAATGCCTCGTCCAGTGGAAAGATCATCCTGAGGAGGATGCTACCTGGATGGATGAAAGCTCTCTCAATCTACGATATCCCCAGTTTACCTCGAGATGAGGACATCTCGATTCTTCTAAGGGGGAGAGAATGTAATATTTCCGCGTACCATGTACGGTAAATATTAACTTGCCGCACGTCATATGAATCCCGTGCAAGGATTATCACTAGGCCAGCAGTTGAGCTATAGCTACACGCGGGGAATAGAGACATTCCATCGTCAAGAAAATAGGGCCGAGGGATTCGAACCGGCATAGCCGCGGGAAAACCCCCTCTTGGGAGGAGGATAAGGGGATAAAGGTAAGGTTATTACAAATTTTTTTAATTACCCTCCCCAGCCGATGAGTGGCTGGGGGAAAGGGATGGGCTAGTGGAGCATGGGAAGGAAGGATGGGAGAGAGGCCATGCATCCGCCACGTGGGCAGACCCCTCTCTCCCAAGGACCTATAAGAACCCCCTCTAAGGGGAGACAGAAGCGGTGGGGCATGCTGTGAAGGGGAGATGGCGGCAGAAGGTCGTGTGGAAGGGAAGGACTGCCGTGAGGGAGATGGCCGTGTGTTGCAGGAGGCCGCCGTGTGAAGGGCCCGGCCGTGGAGGTCGTCGCCATGTCGTCGTGAAGGAGGGCCACAACACCGTCCGCCAGCCGCCACGCTGCCCCAGTCGTCAGCCCGCTGGTCGCCACCAGCCGCCTCAGACCGCCAAGCCCGCTGCCGCCGGGATCACGTCCCACCTCCTCCACACGTGGACGTGTCAAGAGAAGCTTCTTAGAATTAGAGAAGCTTCTAAGGGGGCTTCTTAAGCCCCCTTCCCACTACCTTTTTCCCCCCATGAGTCTTTCCACACCCCCGGGAATTTAGAAGAGAAGGAGGTGACACGGGGAGGCCTTCATAAGCCCGTTTTTTGCCCGGAATTCAATTTCCCTTTCCCGCTTTATCACCACATAGACGTATTAGCCGGTGTAAGCCCTTCTCGCGGATGCCCAACACAAAATCCTTCTCACCGATCACCCATAAGCCTTCTAGGCTCGAATCTTAAGGCCGTCCCGCTAGATCCTCCAAAGATCCAATCTTTAATCCTCGGATTTTGAAGAATAAAGAGAGGAAGCCCATAAAGGCTTTCCCACCAATCCCCCAAGGCCGGTCCTTGGATTTTTGGAAGAAGAAGAAGAACTCTATAGTCCTATTCGTGCAAGGCCCATTCGCAAGAGCCTTTTTCCGCGGACATCATCAATCCTTCCTTAATCCGGAATTTCAAGGAGGACTAAAGCTCTCAAATCGCCACTGTCAAAGGGATCTCATAAGAACCCTAAGGCCCGCCAAGGCAAATTCCGCAAATCGGAACTTCGGTCAAGGAAGCCATATAACAAAGAGAGTTGCGCATACAAAGGAGGCGAGCCAAGGTCATAAGATTGCAAGCCAAGGCAAAAAGTTGAAGTCCACAAAGGCTAGCTGGAGATCGAACTCGCGATGGTCTCTAGGAAGATCACAAGGTGCGATGCGGAAGGCTCAACCCGAGCATACGTGGATATTTTCCGGAGTCCGCAAGTCCAGGTTTTATCTATTTGGATTCCACACAAAAGTATTGAATTATTCACGATAACTTCACGGATTAGAGGCACTCATGCATGTCAAATGCAACTAGTCAAGTTAAATGCAATTAGGACATGAATTGGCTATTTGAACATTATTAGAAATAGCTTAAGATATGGAAATTGATCATTGGTACGTTCAAAGGAATGAATGAAAAGAGCATAAGGTGTCTATGCATTTGTAGGACCTTATTAGCAAGTTTCCTTTTGTGCATTCTAAAGTGACGAGCCGAGGACAACTGTTGCCTCATTACAAGGTTGAAGTTATTGAGGTACACCTTTTTACTAGGTATGGAAAGATTAATGGCATGTCACCTTTTTAGATAAATCTTCCTTGTAATGATTCATAAGGAAAAGTTATCACCCATAAGATGTTATTCGAAAAGGAATAGAAGGGCACAAACATGAACTATGGACTTGCAAGTGGCATGTTTATTTGATGTAAATCCTAGTAGGACCTAGGAAAGTTAGTGTCCAGATTATTAAGCATTTTTACGTTACCAAGAAAGAATGGGGTTATTGTGAACCATGTGATGCGTTGAAACAGTGAATCACATGTTTACATGTATTGGTGTAGTTGTAACTATTGATCTAGTTTATCACCCTTGGGAAAGGTTAGGTGTTTGCCTTGAAGTAAATGACCAGACAATAAACTAAAGCGACATGGTCGCTGGATCCTGCCACAATAAACCTAATGTATTGGAAGGGTATGACCCTAACCCAAGAATGATAGGAATCTTGCTAAGTTGCAATTGATTCCGGATCGAATGCGGGTTGCATTCGGAGAAAAGGAGCCACTCCTTAACAGTTTGCCAGCTAAAAGACCACTGAAATTGATTGTGCTTGTAACAGTTTAGAAAGGACTGTTTGCATTGTTTGCTCAATGAACTAAAGGAGGAAAACATATTTAAACGCTTCAGGTGAAAGTCCTGAAGGAAGAGGGAGCTTCAGTTACCCCCGACTGCCTGCCTAACCCTAACCAAGGGGGTTGTGAACCGCGCCGGGAACGTGGACCGAACCCGCCGTGAGAGGTCTCTCCGTTGAGTTCTGCTTGGAGCAGGAGGACGCTTGGGTGCCAGGGGGGGCTCTGGCTGTAAATCCCTCGCCTTCCGGGCCCTGCACAAGAGACTAACGTGACTCGGGATTGGATCTCGAGGCCCGCATACTAGTCTACGGGCGGAAACTTGGGATAGTAATCACAGGAAGGATTACTGGATAGCCCTCGGGCGGATTATGAATACGCCTACGGGCGGGAACTCCTTGTATTTCAAAGATAAAAGGATATAATGATAATAAAGGAGTTGTTTGGCATTGTTTTCTTTATGTCCTGTGATAAGATTACGTGAAGGAACCAGTGCTTAACAGGGTTAATCAAGGAAGCTGTTTGTATATGTCAAACTAATGTGGTAGATAATTACATAACTAAAACAAACCGAGGAAAGTGCGGAGGATGGACCATGGGTCTGTCCTATGGAAGGGTGGTCCCGGTTAGCCGGTAACTTTTCTCAAAGTTTTCTACGAACAGAGGATGATCGTCATCACCGAACAAGTAACGAGAACGATGACTTAGAATTAACTATTACCCTATTCACGTTGTTTTAGGGGAACGGAATTGGACTATGCCTTATGGCAGAGAGGTCGAGCCTTGCATCCCTCTCGTTTCCCATTCTCCTTGAACCAGGTGCAGCTTGATTCCGCTTCAGACCGGGCGTTTCTACGTAAAGTAGTTCGATCGGGGCTGACGCTAGTTGCTGCTAGCTAATGACCAAACAGGAAAACCCAAATTCAGGTCGATCCTAAGTGGGAACGGCCAGGATACTTCCGCTACGTGGCAGACGCGGGAAGACCTAGATCGCAAGTCCCGTAACATTCCATGGGAGTGCCGGGTGGAGCTTTCTAGACATCCTTCCCGATGGACTGCTAAGACGTGTCCGGAATGATTCTAGCGGACACGTTACAATAAACCAGTTATGGGGCCATTTGCATCCATCCCACCAAGTCAAGACGATTTCCTAGCAAGCTTCCATGCTGACCTGATCATCTGGGAACAAGAAGAGACGGTTAGAAAACCCTTCGATCTGAATTTCCTATTCCCCACTAACTTGCACAGGATTTTTCCAATCAAAGTGGTGGAAGAAGTGATTAACATCGAAGGGAGACTCAAGGAGAAGTGGCTAGAGAGCAGAACCCCACCCTATGGGGCACAAAATATGCCAAGTTCTGGCAAGATAAAGTTTTTGAAGTAGCTAGATGTGCAATATAAATATGGAAAATTTGCTGATATTTTGTAACACCCTGCCCTTCGAGCGGAACAACCATACGTTCATGACGTCGTGTTGTCCCACACTTGAGGACCTAGTTTGTGCAGGGGGAGGTGTTGTGGATGTGACTTAGAGAGACAAGTCTACTAATTAAAGGCGAGTATGGGCTCCCCTTGGTATGTCCCAACCTTGATGTGTCCTAAGTGTGAAATGGGGGAAAGGGCTAGGGGGTTAGGGCTGACTAAAGCCACTGGAGGTGCCTAACTTGAGAACCCCTAGGTGCATTGCTTGTGGCTTGTGAAGTGGGGTGGTCTAACTACTTGCTCGTGTGAAGTGCCCTTTTTTTTTAAATTACACAGTCACAACTAGAGCTAGTCTTCGTCATTTGAGTGGGGTGGAGATGGGGGCATAAGAGATTTATTCAAGAATTTCTTACTCTACAAGAACCCCTTGAGGTTTAGGTGGACTTGTAGAGTAGTCGTAGACAAAAATGGATGATCGCAACACATAAATTGGCTATCATTCATATCTTTGAGGAGGGAAGAGCAAAATGAAGGGAGAATAGCAGCTCTCATCATCAAGATCAACTATCTATGGCATTGGGAGATCAAAGCTCAAGTAAGCTACTCATGAATATATATGTACATCACGTGGGTTCAAAATAAGGTATTTTTAAAATACCATTTTTATACATCATTTACATACGAAAGGGTGTAATATAAAGGGGTTATTTATAGATTGAATAGAAAAGGGTTATGCTTTATTCAAGAAAATTTTACAGATAAGGATATTTATAAATAGGCATTGAACACACGTGATGTAGAGGATATACATATAGTAACTTCCCTGAGGATCAAAATAGAGGGTTGGAAGGCCACGTTCTTGTGGAGTGGGATCTTGCCTAAGTAGTATTCTAAGTAGTCTAAGGTAATTACATGTGGTGATGAAAGCAGGGTCAGGGCAAGAGGAGAATTCATTTACAAAATGGACTATAGAGTCCTCCAAATCTTCGGGTGTGAAGACAAAGGCCTCTTTAGGCTTAGTACAATTAGCCTTGTAGATTATAGGGAAGTCGTATCAGCCCTAGACATTGGGGTCAAAATCCACTCCTACTCTTCAAGCAGGTTGGTTTGATCCAACTCCCACTTCCACTAGTATGAGCACAGTGCACCACACGGTACGGTAGATACACCCCCAGGTAGTGTGCCTTCTTTTCTTTTTAGGCACAAATAAAAGTTGCAACCCATCACCTTCAAAGGCCCCATCATCCATGCAATACATTCTTCGCTCCCACCATCTCAACCAATTAATCAACCTGCCCCCAAAACCAATCCCCACCATGAGACCCCATCATCATCATCAACTCACACGACCACCCTTTTCAATCACCGAATCTTTATCAACTCAAAATTTCCAATGTCGTGGAACTTACAAATGCCTAGGAGGGGGGTAATGTTACACAATATATCACCATCATAGCCCACACGATGCAGAGGAAAACCAAGGAAGACCCCATCAAAAAGTGAAAGAAGAAGCTCATTCTGCTTAGATAGGAACATGGAACAGAAGGAAAGCTCAAAAGAAACGATGAAAAGCACCAGATATTTTAGCAAGTTACTCAAAAAGAATGTGGAAAAGCATCAGACATTCTAGCAAGGCCCTTCAAGGATGAGGGAGAACTTTAGAGGGCTTTCGCAAAGAAAGCGTGAGGCGCAATGTAACTCATTTTATAAGAGTGCCAAGTTTCCTCGTGTGCAAGTGGTAAAGTCTAAATAGACATAAGAAAAGGGATCAAGCAACTTGAAGGGAATCCAAAAAAGCTACACCTAGAAGGGCAAGGGGAAGGATTTGTCCAACACCATATTGTCAAGAATTGCGTGGTGGGGGGACTTGCTCAAGTTGCTACGCCGAACACACACAGAATGCACAAGCAGAAGATCACTCAAGAGACAAGAAGAGAGATGGAGGCCAAAACGTTTTCTTGTTGGTTTCTTCTTCTTCTTCCACACTCTGTACAATGTACACAAAGTACAGATAAGATACAACATAAAGGAAAGCGGCCTACTAAGTCAAACAATGCATAACCAACTACACTAGTCAACTGGCGCTATAACTATGCCAGCTGTAATACGTGTAACAACTTGAATATAATAAGTAATGAGTCAGTGGCCATGTGAAAGTCATAATGACCACCGACGTGCTAAGTGTAGATGTGTGGATCCATCTAACTAGGTGGTCCATCATTAATGTCCGCATGTGTTGAGCTTGTAATCTCAACACTCCCCCTTAAGCTCAACTACATCTCTGCAGCTCCAAGTAAGCTTCGAAACTTTTGAAGCTTCTCTGTACCCAATGCCTTCGTGAAGATGTTAGCTATCTGATCCTATGTGTTGACATACACTAAGTCAATCTCACCTGCTATGTTAAAAATGTCGGATCTAAGCTAGTTGGCTATGGTGGATGCAAATCATAGAACCGATACATGATAGAGAGAAGAGATTGTAACTCAAGTGAATTAGGTTCCAAGATAGATTAGCTTGGACTCATAAACACAATCTTGAGTGACTCAAACTGAAAGTTTCATTCTCCTTGAAAAAAGTGTCAACCAAGTACATGCCTTTATAGCTTTTTGGATAGTACCACTGTACGTCATTGTGCATATGGGATTTTGGACATCTCTTTCTAGAGCTTCTAGAGCATACATCTTTGTCATATCTCCCATACAAAGCCACTTATGGGCAAGCCTCTTTTGGGCACATATTTGGCCTCTATGGGCATACATACCAAGCATCATTTGCTAATCTCAACACCCCCCCTCAAATGATGAGTTTCTACACTTGCTGGCTTTTGCCCCCCCTTCATGATGACATGGCCCGGGAGACTAGCTCATAGGCAGCCTAGTCAAGTTAAAGCTTGAAACTTTACATCTTTGGCAAGGGTTTTGTTTTACAAAGAAAATCCACTAAGGGAAACAAAAAAAAAATCCACTACGGGAAATAAGGATCCACTATGGGAAGGTTTTGTTATCGGCGGGCAGAGAATATTTTCTTCATCTTCTTTGGCATCCTTTGGTCCTTTGCTCGATCTTCTTAGTTTTCTTAGTCTTCTTGCTCTTTTCTTATATTGTGCTCTTTATCCCTTTTGTTGATGTGTGGTACATGATACTTCTCTTTTTGCTTCGGTCTTCTTGGCACATTTTTTCTGCTTAATGAACTTGAGATGGATACACATGAATACATTGTTTTGGCTTATTGGCTATATAGCTTGTCATTACATTAACATTGGATCTTCTTTCAAAACCACACATCTTCTTAAGGTGATTACATAAATCAGTTCAAGGCAAAGTATGGAGTGAATAGGGTTGCTTGGACCACTTTTGAGAGCAATAGTGTGAACACACATTAAAAGAATTAGCTTGAGTGTGAAAGGAGAGATTGAGTTAGGTCCTTTTTTTTTCAACTTAAAGCCTTAGACTTCAGGAAATAATAGAAAAAAAACGGAATGGAGAGAATATCGAGCTACAGGCGGTGAGCTGTTTCAGGAGGCTTTTTTTTTTTTGGTCTACTCCTCTCGGTCTGATCTGCAAGCATTTACGATGGTAGCGCCAGCCTCTCTCCTCTGTGGACTCGCGTTGCAAGGATTGCTACATGCATACTGTCACTTTGCCACATGTAGGGGGGCGCTTCAATCAGGCAAATGAGCTTAGCCAGACTCATCTACCGGACCTCCTCTTGTAGTAGCAGAATCAGAAGTTGCTGCTTCCGACTCACAGAGCCCTTGTCTTCTTCCACGCTCACCTATCTCAAATGCTCCAAGTCGCACTTGTTACCAACGAGCATAGTTATGATGCTCATGTTTGAGTGGAGCCAGAGTTATTCCAGCCATCTCTGAATGCTCTCGAAGGTGATCTTTCTGATTATGTCGTAGATGAGGAGAGCTCAGATGGCTCCCTTGTAGTACACCGAGGTCACGGCCCAGAAAAGCTCCTGGCCCGCTGTGTCCCAGATTTGAGCCTTAATCTTCTTGCCGTCGATGATGAGGCTTTGCGATTGAAACTCAACACTTCTCTATCTATTACACCCACTTCTTCTTTCTCTTCTCTCTAATGTGAACTCCAAACCGAGCTTCTTGAGGAGCATCGGAGCACCTTCTTTCCCTTCACGTTCTTTCCTCCTGATGCCTGATAGAGACTCCTTTTTCTTGAGCTAATCGCTCAGCCACGGTCAGCTTCTTGGCCTTTGCAGGGGTTCCTTTCTTACCTTGTTGTTGAAAGGTCTTTTGAATAATCTTCGGTCCGTTTTTGCCCTTTGGAGCAAATCTGAAATCCTCCTTGGACTCCCTTGATGACAAAGACGAAAGGTTGTAGATTTTTTCCTGGGTTGTTGGGTAGATTCTTCGAGTGGACAATGGAAAACTAAAAACAAAATTTGTTCTTCATCAAGCCCAATAGAGAGAAGGATTTCTAAGCCTCTTTCTTGGCCGTAGGTGGCCTAAGATATGGATATGGTAGAGGGCCTTAAAGTAGGTTCAACTCCTACTATCCATTTACATTAGAATGTGGCTTACTAATGATGCTAGAACTAGCTCGCCATGCTAGCTTGCCATGGCTCTGATACCATGTTAAAAATGTCGGATCTAAGCTAGTTGGCTATGGTGGATGCAAATCATAGAACCGATACATGATAGAGAGAAGAGATTGTAACTCAAGTGAATTAGGTTCCAAGATAGATTAGCTTGGACTCATAAACACAATCTTGAGTGACTCAAACTGAAAGTTTCATTCTCCTTGAAAAAAGTGTCAACCAAGTACATGCCTTTATAGCTTTTTGGATAGTACCACTGTACGTCATTGTGCATATGGGATTTTGGACATCTCTTTCTAGAGCTTCTAGAGCATACATCTTTGTCATATCTCCCATACAAAGCCACTTATGGGCAAGCCTCTTTTGGGCACATATTTGGCCTCTATGGGCATACATACCAAGCATCATTTGCTAATCTCAACACTGCTAGTACCTTCTCTCTCACAATGTGATAGTGTACCTCAATATGTTTTGTCCTGGCATGGAACATAGGGTTCCTAGCGAACTGTATACTGCTAATGTTGTCACAATAAATGACAATTGGACCTTCCACCTGCACATTTAAATCAGCCAATAACTTTTGTAGCCATACTACCTCACATGCTTCTATAGCAGCACCTCTATACTCAGCCTCTGTACTCGACAAAGCAACTGTACGTTGCTTTTTGCTGCTCCAAGTAACTGCTGCACTACCAAGAGAGAACATGTATTCACTGGTAGATCTTCTATCAGACATACTACTAGCCCAATCTCCATCTGTGTATCCAAACACTTGTACATCTGTACCTACCTCATAGAAAAGTCCATAATGTAATGTGGACTTCACATATCTCAATATGCGTCTGACTGTATCCAAACGTGGCTTTCTAAGTACTTGCATAAACTGAATCACAAGACCAACAGCGTAGCTCAAGTCTAGTCTTGTAATGGTCATGTAGATCAAACTCCCCACTATTCTCCTAAACATAGTAGGGTCTTCTATCTCATCCCCAACATGAGCACTCAACTTTACATTCTACTCCAACGGGACTGAAAGTGGTTTGCATGTTGTCATACCATACTTGGACAACATATCCAAGCCATACTGTCTTTGGGATAGCCATATACCATCATCACATCTGATCACCTCAATGCCAAGGCAATATCTTAGCTCACCTAAATCCTTCATCTCAAACTTCTTCTTCAAAAAGTCCTTGACTTCAGCAATCCCACTATCACTATCACCTGTAATAATCAAGTCATCCACATAGATGGCTATGATGACCAAACCTGCATCTCCCTTTCTCACATAAAGTGAGTGATCAGCATCAGAAACATAAAATCCAATATTGACAAGATACTCTCTGATCTTGTCAGACCATGCTCTACATGCTTGCTTGAGCTCATAGAGTGCCTTCTTCAACCTGCACACATACGTGGGATGCTCTAAATCTTCATAACTTGCTGGCTGATCCATATACACTTCTTCCTGCAAATCACCATGCAAGAAGGCATTCTTCACATCCATTTGGTGCAACCTCCAACCTTTGGCTACTGCCAAAGCAATCATACATCTGACAGTTGCTATCCTAGCAACTGGACTGAAGGTTTCATCATAATCTATGCCATATGTCTGCGCATAGTCTTTTGCAAAACCAGCCTAGCTTTGTACCTACTAATAGAACCATCTGCATTGTGCTTAATCTTATAAACTCACTTACATCCAATAGCTTTCTTGCCCTTCAGCAATGATACTAGATCCCAAGTCTTATTGGCCTCTAGTGCAGCGATCTCCTCATCCATTGCTAGATCCCAATGAGTATGACTAACAGCATCCTCAAAACAAGTGGGCTCAACATCCTCAACTAGTTTCACCATATAACCGTAATGGTGAGCTGCATAACCTTCAAAACCAAATCTTTTAACAAGGTATCTGAACCTGCTAGATCTGCATACCACCCGATCACTCAATGGAGCCTTTACATTACTATGAGCTCTCTGTACACCTGGTGTAACACAATATTAGTGAGTTTGGGAATCTTCCAATTTCCATTTTTGAATACTAAAAAGGTGGCACCGGGATAACATGCCCATAAGTTTCTTAAAACCATATGATGTGACCTGTCATTAGAAAGCGCTTGAAAAATGGAATCTATTGAGCTATAGAGCGCTCAATTTGGAGTTATAGTGTTCAAGTTATGACAAATCCAAAGATTTGACCATGTGTCCCAAACTTATGGGAAATTCCCATATTCCCCAATATGGTGTTGTGTCCTGACAGAAGGAATGCCAAGCTCATCATCCAAGATCTTTGAGCCACTGGAGTCTCCATCAAGAACTGCATCAGTGCCATCTGATACTTTATTCTTGTCAAGATTATGGGAGAGAAGGAAGGAGACTCACTTGTAGCTTTCTTGCTTGCACAATGGGGGAATACACACACATGTGGAGGCTGAAAATAGTTTTCCTCTTCTTAGTTGTGTAAGCCAAAAAGAACACACGTACAGAGAAATAGAAGAACCCTATATATGGGTCTCAAACCAAACTCAACTAACTAAGGTGGCATACTAACTGAGCCACGAACTAGAGTAGATAAGGATAGCTGTCATCTAGCTATTATTCATGGGCGGTGTACCAACCGCATCTGCAGCTAACAAGTCGGTGACATAAATGCACAAGGGTCACCCTGGCATATCACGAGTGGAGCTCGATATCTCAACACTCCCCCCTCGAGCTCAATCCCAATTCATGCACACCAAGTAGGTCTCTGAACTTGCGCAGCTTCTTTGTGCCCAATGTCTTTGTGAATATGTCAGCTATATGATCCTCTGTGCTGACATAAACTAGATCAATAAGACCTAGTAAAACCCTCTCCCGCACATAGTGATAATGCACCTCAATGTGCTTTGTTTTAGCATGATAGACTGGGTTATTTTCCAAGTGTATACTACTCATATTATCACAATAAATGACAACTGGCCCATCTGTAGGCTGGTGCATATCATAAAGTAGCTTATGCAACCAAGCTACCTCACATGTAGCCATTGCTGCGCCCCTGTACTCAGCCTTTGTGCTCGACAAGGCAATTGTAGGCTGTTTCTTGCTGCTCCAAGTGACTGCAGCACTCCCAAAAGAAAACACATATCCACTGGTAGATCGTCTATCAGAAATACTACCAGCCCAATCAGCATCACTGTATCCATGCAACTGTATATGAACCCCAGTCTCATAAAGTAATCCATACTGTAATGTGGACTTCACATACCTGAGTATGCGTCTAGCCGCATCCAAATGCGGTTTCCTTGGAGCCTGCATAAACTGACTTACCAATCCAACAACATAGCTCAAATCTGGCTTGGTAATAGTCATATAAATCAAACTTCCTACTATGCGTCTGTACAGAGTAGGGTCTTCCAGAAGCTCACCTGCATCTGCGCTCAGCTTCACATTCTGCTCCAAAGGAACTGAAATAGGCTTACAGCTTGTCATCCCATATTTAGACAGCATGTCCAATCCATACTGCCTCTGCAAGAGCCGTATTCCACTTGGTGATCTAATCACATCAATGCCCAAGAAATAACGCAGCTGTCCCAAATCCTTCATCTCAAACTTCTGCTTCAATAGCATTTTCACATGAAGGATATCTTCATCACTATCACTTGTCATAATCAAATCATCAACATAAATGACGAGTAGCATAATACATTTCTCTGTTTTTCTCACATAAAATGAGAAATCTGCCTTGGAAATCTGAAAGCCAATAGTGACAAGATACTGTCCTATCTTGTCAGACCATGCTCTAGGTGCTTGCTTCAAGCCATACAAGGCTTTCTTCAACCTGCAAACAAACTCAGGATGAACAACATGCACATAACCTAGTGGTTGCTCCATATATACCTCTTCTTGCAAATCACCATGCAAGAAGGCATTCTTTACATCCATCTGATGTAAAGACCATTTCTTTGATGTAGCCATAGCAATGACTGCTCTTACGGTTGCCATCCTTGTAACCGGACTGAATGTTTCTTTATTATCAATGCCATATGTTTGTGCATACCCCTTGACTACTAATCTTGCCTTGTATCTATTCACAAAACCATCTGCATTGTGCTTCACCTTATAAACCCACTTATAACTAATTGCATTCTTATCTTTAGGCAAAGGTACCAATTCCCATGTAGCATTTGCTTCCAAGGCATCCATTTCTTCATCCATGGCTTTCTCCCATTTTTCTTTTTCCATGGCTTGCTCAAAAGAAGTGGGTTCTAGTTCTTGTATCACTTTGACCATATAGGCATAGTGAATGGCTGTAAATCCATCATATTTCAGCCTATCCACAAGATACCTAGCTCTGGTAGACCTGCGTAAAGTAGGTTCACTCCCAGATGCTCTCAAAACATCCCTAGTCTTCCTTACTCCAAGTGTAACAATAGAAGGAATACCCAACTCATCATCAATGCTCTGTTCTAAGCCACTGGATTCACCATCCACATAAGAGTGACCTGCATTCACATCAAACATGGGCTGATCTACCTTCTCTTTTCCTTTTCGTGAAGCCTGCATACCACTATCTGCATTGTTTTGAGGAGATTCTCCTGATCTCAATCTGTCTGTCCATGGCGAAAAATGTGAACCACTACTAGAGGACACTCCAGGTCCACTAATATTTTGTGACTGCTGTTGTGAATTCTGTGCAGCATTACCATTTTGTGCATCTACATCATCAATCACATTTACTGGTTTATACCAGCTACTCATCTCATAAAAAACAACATCTCTGCTCACTGTAAACTTACGAGTAGAAGGGTTATAGCATTTATACCCTTTCTACTACAAAGAGTAACAAATAAAGATACACTTCTCAGCTTTTGGATCCAACTTGGATCTCAACTCATCTAGCACATGAACATAGGCAATGCAAAAAAAAATCTTCAAATGAGAAATATCTGGTTTCCTACCAGTATACCTCTCCTCTGGAGTCATCCCATGTATTGCTGCAGTGGGAGTCCTGTTCATTATGTATACTGCTATAGCAACTGCTTCAGCCCAGTAAAAATCTGGCAAGTATTTTATGTTGAGCATGGCACGAGATACCTCTCCAATATGCCTATTTTTCCTTTCTGCAATTCCATTTTGTTGTGGGGTATGACTGCATGAATATTGCTGCTTTACGCCATGCTCCTGCAGGAACCTTGCAAACTCATTTGAGAGGTACTCTCCCCCTCCATCTGACCTTAGGCATTTTATTTGCAGGCCTGTTTCTTTTCAACCATAGCTTTAAGAGTTTTGAAATACCCAAAAACTTTGCTTTTCTTTTTCATAAAATACACCCAAACTTTTCTGCTATAGTCATCAATAAAAGTAACAAAATAATGACAGCCTCCAAGAGATGCAACTTTAGTAGTCCACACATCAGAGTGGATTAATTCCAATGGCTTCTTACTCTCTTGAACATGTCTAAGAAATGGTTTCCTTGCTTGTTTTCCAAATAGACAAGCTTCACATACCTTATGCATTTCTACAACCTTGAATTTAAGCAATCTTGCAACAATATTTTGGGCTTGCATTGATTTAAGTCGCTGTACATTAACATAACCAATGCGTTTATGCCAGATATCAATATCTGCAACTACACCCGTCCCATGTGCAAACATTGCTGCACTCAATTCAGGCATGTCTGCATCCAACGTAAACATTCTGCCCTTCTTTTTTCCTTTTGCTATCAAGCGACCTTTATTTTTCATATCCTCAACAAAGCATCCATGAGAATTAAATCTGACCTGCAAGCCCTGCTCAACCATTTGACCAACAGAAACCAGGTTCTTGGTGATATTCGGGACATGAAATACATCCGACAGGTATTTCTTTTTCCCATCCTGCATAGACAAAGGAATTTTTCCAATCTGCACAATAGGATGTGCAGTATCATCACCAGTCTTCACGAATCTTGGTTTTTCCATTTTCCTTGCATCCTGCATCTATTCTACATGACCTGTCATATGGTTTGATGCACCTGAGTCAACATACCACACATCGTTGCTTTCTTCTGCACTTATCACAGAATTGGTCATGTGCTGCACCATAAACAAATGCTCATTTCTGTCATCACCCTGTCTACTAGAAGATGCATAATTCCTTTGTTGCAATTTTCCATTCATGATGTCATTCTGCTTTTTATAGCAGGTTTTAGCCATATGACCCATTTTACCACAGTAGTAGCATTCAACATTTCTGTTTGCATTTTGGCCTCTTTGCCATCCACCACAACCTCTTTGGCTCCCCCTGCCACTAGAGTTACCACGTCCTCCTCCATAGGACTAGTTTTCTTGAGTTTGCTGTATATTCTGATTTCTACCATGGCCTCCAAATCGGCCTCCTCTACCTCTACCTCTACCTCTTCCAGCATTTGAGTAGAAGACAGCTTCTTTTGAAGTTCCTCCTGAAGAAGATGCACCATCATTTCTCTGCTCCTAAAAAATTAGAAGAGCAATCAACTCCTCAAAATCAGGAAATCTTTCACGGACGAAAATGGATGTTCGAAACTGTGCATAATCCTTTCCTAGACCATTCAAGGTCACAGAAACTAAATCATCATCTTCCATTGGCGACCCAATGGAAGCAAGTGCATCTGCAATCTTCTTCACCTTCATGTGGTAGTCATTGATGCTCATACTTTCTCTTTGCACATTGTGCAACTCTTGCTTGAGCTGCATCTTCCTGGCTTGTGTATTTGTGCTATACATTTTTGACAAAGTATCCCATGCCTCCTTTGGCGTACTTGCATCCTGAATATACATAATCATAGAGTCTGAAATGCTGATAGACAGCTAGTACATAACTTTCTTGGCTCTTTCATGCCATCCTTTAAATGCCTGCATTTGCTGTTGATTGGGAATATCAGGAAGAACTGGTTCTTCTTCATTTCCTGCAACGAATTCCCAATATCCTTTTCCCATAAGGAAATTCGTCATTCTAAAATTCCATTCTTGGAAGTTGTTTTTGTCAAGCTTTTCCGTGACAATCTGTGAAAGAGAATCAGACGCCATTACAGAACACTGCAAAAAATTCTGTCACTGCAAAAAACACAGCTTCAGTCTCACAAGGGAAAATCTGCAAAACTGACGAAAGTGGTATTTGACCACACAGTCACTTCCTAGTGACGATTTTGCATCAACAAGCAATAAGGATGATTCTGTAGCTCCCAATGTCTCTGCGCACAGGCATACGATGCAATTTCTACAGTAACTTTTCACCGATTTGTAGAACAGTGGTCGCACAGCATAAAACAGGGCCTTTTCCTGAGTGCATGTGAAAAACTTCCACCTCCAAAACAGGCCTCGAAACGGCCTCGAATAAAAAAAAGAGGGCAACCGCAAAGGGCGAAGGGCGTCTCAATCTGAGACAATGCACTCTTGTACTTTCCGGCTATGCTACCTGCAGAGACTTGCTCCCAAACTCGAAAAATGAAAGCAACACTGGTCCTCTTACCAGAACACCACGAACTTGGTTTTCTTTCTTGAGCTCCTTACCACGAACCAGGCTCTGATACCATGTCAAGATTGTGGGAGAGAAGGAAGGAGTCTCACTTGTAGCTTTCTTGCTTGCACAATGGGAGAATACACACACAGGTGGAGGCTGAAAACAGTTTTCCTCTTCTTAGTTGTGTAAGCCAAAAAGAACACACGTACAGAGAAATAGAAGAACCCTATATATGGGGCTCAAACCAAACTCAACTAACTAAGGTGGCATACTAACTGAGCCACGAACTAGAGTAGATAATGATAGTTGTCCTCTAGCTATTATTCATGGGCGGTGTACCAACCGCAACTGCAGCTAACAAGTTGGTGACATAAATGCACAACGGTCACCCTGGCATATCACGAGTGGATCTCGATATCTCAACAATTCTTTCCTTTTTCTTTACCTGTAGTGCTACTAGATGTACCTAAAGATGTAGAGCTACTCCTTAGTCTCCCAGACCAAGGACTACCAGATGATGTCTTTGGTCCACTAAGAGTCCGTGATTCTTACTTTTCAGCCTACACATGAGTGTCATGATCATCATCATCATCCAATGCATCACCACTAGATGCATACCAATTGCTCATTTTATCAAAGATGACATCCCTGCTCACTTTGAACTTACATGTGACAAGGTTATAACAATGATACCCTTTCTACTCTAAAGAGTATCCAATAAAGACACATTTTTCTGCCTTTGGATCAAGCTTTTTCTGTAGCTCATCTGGCACATGAACATATGCAACACAGCCAAATACCTTCAAGTGCAATACATCAGGCTTCTTACCAATAAAGCATTCTTCAGGAGTCATCCCATGAACTGCAGCTGTGGGAGTTCTGTTCATAATATAAACAGTAGTATGAACAGTCTCAGATAAAAAATGCTTAGGCATATTCTTTTCTGCAATATGCCTGTTTTTCCTTTTTGCAACCCCATTTTGCTGTGGGGTATACCTACATGTGAATTGTCTCTTTATCCCATGAGACCTCAGAAAATCACTGAACTCATTCGAGAGGTACTCTCCCCCTCCATCTGACCTCAAGTACTTTACTTTCAAGCTTTTTCTCTTTCAACTGTAGCCTTGAAAGTTCTAAAGTGCTCGAACGCTTCACTCTTTTCCTTCATAAAATATACCCACAGCTTTCTAGAACAATCATCAATGAATGTGACAAAGTATGAACTGCCTCCAAGAGATACATTTTGTGTAGGCTCCCAAATGTCTCTATGCATAACATCAAGGATATTTCTGCTTACATCTCTGTCATGTGAAAAGGGTTGTCTTGCCTACTTACCAAACTGACATGCTTTGCATACCTTATGAAATTCTACAACTCTAAATGTAGGCAAACCTGTAATCAACCCTTTGGACTGCATTAATTTCAACCTTTGTACATTTGCATGTCCAATGCGTTTGTGCCAAATTTCAATATCTGCAACAACACCTTTTCCTTTAGCATACATAGCAGCATTCATAGTAGAAATTCCAGCATCCAGAGTAAACATACGTCCAACTCTACTTCCCTTTGCAGCTAACCTGCACTTGTCATTGAAGTCTTCTACAAAGCAGTCCTTTGCATTAAATCTGACTTGCAGCCCTTGCTCTACCATCTGACCGACTGACACCAAGTTCTTTGTAATAGATGGCACATGTAATACATCTGAAAGACTCTTTGTCTTACCATCATGCAAGGACAAGGGAACTTTTTCAATGTGTGAAATTGGATGGCATGAATCATCACCCATCTGCACATAACCTGCATTTTGCAAATCCTGCATCTCTCCAAACCATTCTGCATGGCTGGTCATACGATTGGATACACCTAAATCAACATACCAAACATAATGTGTTCCCTTTCCTATAACAGCATTCAGCATATGCTGCATAACAAACAGACGTTCATTTTTATCTTTATTCTGTCGTGAAGACGATGCATAGTTTCCTTGCTGCAACTTACCACTGCGAATATCATCTTTCTTAGCATAACATTAGGCTGCAATATGACTTGTTTTACCATAGTAGTGACACACGATACCAGAGCTGTTAGAAGCTTTGTTCTGTCATCTATCTCTTCCTCTAAAGCTCCCCCTACCTCTAAAGTTACCACGACCTCCTGAAACTTGCATATCGCCAAATTACTGATTCAATCTATTTTGCTGGTTGTCACTACCATGGCCTCTTGAAGAGAACCTGCCACGTCCCCTTCCTGAACTGGAGTAGAAAGTTTGGACCTGTTCACCACTTCTTTCAGATGTCTTACTCTGCATGTTGATCTCTTTAGTGATCATAAGGGAGACCAACTCATCGAAATCTGGAAATGGCTTTCTGACATTTACAGAAGTTACAAAAGACTTCCAAGCCTTTTCATTGTTAAGTCCACCCAAGGTAGACGATACCAAATCATCATCATTGGGCATTGCATCAATCGCTGCCAAGGCATCTGTAATGCTCCTTACCTTCAGTGCATACTCATTGATAGACATCTTCCCTTTCTTCAATGTATGCAACTCTTGCTTAAGTTGAATCTTTCGTGCCTTTGTATTTACGAAAAACATACTTTCAAGTATGGTCCAAGCTACATATGAATTCTCTGTATTTCTAATATGTCCTAGCATATTATTATCAATTACTGCAAACAGCCAATACATGACCTTTTTGTCTTTTGCATTGCATTCCTTTTGTGCCTTTGTCTCTTCTGCAGTTGGAGGATCACTCACCTTTAGCTCTTTTTCTTCACTTGAAACAAGCTCGTAGAGGCCTTTTCCAATAAGGAAGTTCGTGACACGAAACTTCCATGAAGGGTATATTCTTGTTGAGCTTCTCAATGATGAGGTTTCCACTGTTCTCTGCCATTATCACAAAACTAATACCAAACAGCAAGCAAATCTTCTGTAACCCTCGACTTGTAGTGCACAACAATACATCAGACAGCCTTTTTCACTATCTGCTCAACAATACATGCAATCTGCAACCAGTTTGTAGATAAACCTTGTGTTTATTCGCTGGTAAACACCTTTGAACTTACAGATCTGAAATCTGTAACCTGTGCACCTGTATACGGCAGACACAACTAAAATTTCAGGGTATCTTGAACTGCTATCCGCAACCTTGCGGCTCTAAAACAAGGCCTGAAGTGACCTCGGATGGCCAAAATAGCAGCGGATAAGCCCTACAGGTCACATATACAGAATATATAACGCTCTTTGCGTACACCAAATCTCACTGTAATCTGAGATTTTTGCTTTGTCCTACTTCTGGTGCCTCCACAGGCATTGTCCAAGCGAAAGAGTGGAAGAATGGGAGAGCTTCTTACCCGTGGCTTGCTTACTCGAACCTTGCTTCTTCTCCTTCACTTCAGTCTTCGAAATCAGCCTCTCTCAGTGGCGCGGCTCTTATACCATGTCAAGAATCGCGTGGTGGGGGGACTTGCTCAAGATGTTGCGCCGAACACACACAGAATGCACAAGGAGAAGCTCACTCAAGAGACAAGAAGAGAGATGGAGGCTAAAACGTTTTCTTGCTGGTTTCTTCTTCTTCTTCCACACACTTTTCAATGTACACAAAGTATAGATAAGATACAATATAAAGAAAAGCGACCTACTAAGTCAAACAATGCATAACCGACTACACTAGTCGACTGGCGCTATAACTATGCCAGCTGTAAATAGGTGTAACAACCTGAATATAATAAGTAACGAGTCAGTGGCCATGTGAGAGTCGTAATGACCACCCACGTGCTAAGTGTAGACGTGTGGACCCATCTAACTAGGCGGTCCATCATCAATGTCCGCATGTGCTTATCATCTCAACACATATTCAATTTCAAGGATGGATATCTCCATCTAGGATCCGCCACCCACTATTTCCCAAGAACGATCCGTCCAACATGATATTCGATTTCAAGGGACAAATCCACTCAATGTTAGCATTGTTAGAATATTGAGGATGCATACTAAGGAGGATCACTAATGAGAAAATAGATAATCATAATGAGACATAAACATTGCCAAAGAAAAACAACTAATATTATCCAAGCATAATGCAAGTACAACTGATGAGAATGACTAATGGAATGAGTGTGGGGATGAGTGCCTTTTATAGGCTTACAATAAGTGGTATTGGTAGGTGAAAGGTGAAAAGTGAGCATGGTATTCACCAACTGTGGTTTTAATAAACCATGCATACATGACCTAGTCTAATGCTTTATTTGCAATGTGTTTCTTTGCCTTGTTTGTTCCTTACATAGAGGCTATGGTGGATGTGATTGCACATTTCTCAACAAGCATCAAAGAGGGACCCACCCCAACTACATCTTTAATTTTAAGGGTTGGTCCATCCAACACCATCCCCTGTAAGGTCTCGTATACAAACTCAAAAAAGTCATCTGGCTACACCCATCCCACCTTTAAACTACTACCCATTAGTGCCATAGGACTGGCACTAAACTGAGAGGGGGGTAATGTTAACCTCAACACAAGAAGAAAGCAAAAAAAAGTGGAAAAGCGCAAGTGGGGATCTAAAAGAGGTGGCCTAGGAGAAAATCAAACACAATGAAATAAGCAAGAAGGGAAATGGCCGAAAGTGTAAGGGCGGCCACAAAAGCTAAGTCAAAGGCAGCCAAATGCACTCTTAAATGCAAGGTGCCCCTAAAACTTTTTGTAAAAGAGCGCCAAGCTCCCTCCTCTGTGCAAATTGTAAAAGGGAATATTAAAGGGATGACTGCCCAAAAGGGATTTAGGGTTTTGTATATAAAGTTGAAAAGTGAATGAATAGCTCATTCTTTAGTGTGTGGTAAAACTGGACTCATCTTCTTCTCTCCTCTTCTCTTTGCTTGCTCATGTGTGCTTGAGAGAGGGATTGTGAGTGAGTGAGGGAGTGAGTGTGTGAGGGTGAGGGATCTTGGAGGTGAAGCTCTCCATCATCTCCTCTCTTCTTCTTCTCTTCTCTTCTCTTCTCTCATCTCACGTGTTGGGAGTGAAATTTAAAGACCGTCAAAGTGCATGAAAGAGGCAGAGAGCTGCAAATTCAAGGTGGGAATTGGACCTCGTCAGAAGCAGCAAAGACAGATTTGGCAATTTTTACAAGCCATGGAAGATAGAATTTCAAAGCGGTTTCGAAGAGCACGTGGATTTTTCATAATTATTTCAGATATCGAATCAAGCCAAAGTAAGTGATTAGCAGTGTGGGATGACTCGCTAGTCGGGCAGACAGAAATTTTCAGAAGTCGAAATGAAGGGAAGTCTTAAAAATCTTTTAGGCATGCCTTTAGGGGGGGCCAAAGGACTGCTTTTAAAATTGTCATTTTGTGGGGGGGGGGGGGGGCATTTTTCAAAACAACAGTAGCGTGTAGTTGGTGACACCCCCTCCTCCTTCATGCCTATTTGATGAGAGAGATGCCATCACAAGCATGCGAACAACCCTCCATTTTGATCTTGGCAATGGATTCCCCTAATCTTTCGCTTCCTATCACCACATCTACCTCGTGAAATGATTGATTGATGATGGAGCCACAAATTCAGTCGTTCTCTCTTCTCCTCCTCTCTCCTCTAAGGGGTTGATCATACACAAAAAAATTAGAAGAGGATGTGATGAAGGATGCTTGTCCGGCGTGGATCACTCCAAGATCGAAGGGAGGATGAGAGGCAATGTCTAGCATAGTTAGGAAATTGATGATGAGTCCATTGGCTGACCGAAACCATTTCATAAAAACACGCAACACGCAAATAAGCGGTATGCCCAAATTTTATAAAGAAAATTGCATTGTTTTGACGTTTGATGGCTTTAATGATGTGTGTATGGAAATAAAATTTGTATGAATCATGCTTGAAGAATTTTTTAGGGTTGTACATGATAAAATGCGGAACCCGTAGAATACATAGTTATAATTAATAATTTAAAGCTCGAAAAGTATCATAAATAAAGGAAAATGAGGGTTTATTTTGTTTTCGGGTTGGGAAATAAAGTTCATATGGGATTAAAATCTGATAAAAATCACTGTTCAACCAATATGATTAGTTAAGACATATAAATAAAAAAGTACCATATTTTTATAAATAAATAAATGAGAAAAAATAGAAAAAATAAGAAAAATTTAAGTTTTTAACCTTAAAAATTAGAAAAAAATACATTTTATGTTTGTGAACATATAACAAGGCTAAAGCATGAGGATTAAGCCTCATTCGAGCCTTGTTTCTGTGTTAGATTGTGTTTTTATCAAATTTTATATGAAAAATTACATAAAAATGAACATTACACCTACCCAACGAATGCAAAAACATAAACAGTAGGGGGAAGAGGGTTTGTGAAAGTGGTTAGTTACTGAAAATTATTCAAATTCTAATCTATTTGTCTAAGCATAACATATAAAACGGACTATCATTTGAGTTAAGAGGACTAGTAGCACGAAGAAATTCGATGCTAGTCTCTATCAATGCCACATGTACGATTAGTTGGAAAATCATTCAAGGGTTGTTTTTCACTACAAGGATATGAGGGTATAGTGACACCCATTAGCGATGAGAAATAGCAATGTCGCTATTTGCGTCACTATTAGTGACGCAAATAGTGACGGTATCCAGAGGAAAAAAACGTGAGCCGAAACCTGAGCGCGTCATTTTTCGCACATTCACAAAAGAGAGAGCAAAAGGGAGAGCGAGAGGGAGAGCGAGCATCTTGTTGAGAGGGAGAGAAAGAGAGAAAGAATGAGAAATAAGACTTCTCACCGCCACCGCTGCCACCGCCGCCACCGCTGCTGTTCACGAAGAAGAGGAGGAGGTGTACGGAGGGTGAAGAGGAGCCGCCACCGCGAAGAGGAGTCGTCAAACCCTTTTTCGAGCCTTTATGGTGAGTGCATTGTCCATTCTTGCTTTGCTTTTGTGTTTTCTCTCTCTCTCTTTACTTGTTTTTGGTATAATTCGTGTGTATTGAGAGAGGGAGAGGAAATGAGAGAGAAAGAGAGGGAGGGAGAGGAAATGAGGTATAATTCGTATGTATTGAGAGAGGGAAAGGAAATGAGAGAGAAAGAGAGGGAGAGGGAGAGTTAGAGGGAGGGAGAGGAAATGAGAGAGGGAGAGGGAGAGGGAGAGGGACGGAGAGAGAAAGAGAGGGAGAGCGGGAGGGAGAGAAAATGAGAGAGGGAGAGGGAGTTTTCTCTTTTACTTGTTTTTGGTAGAATTCATGTGTATTGAGAGAGGGAGAGGAAATGCGAGAGAAAGAGAGGGAGAGGGAGAGGGAGAGGGAGGGAAAGGAAATGAGAGAGGGAGGAAATGGTAAAGGAAGAGGGAGGGAGAGGGAGAGGGAGAGGCAAGGAGAGAGAAAGAGAGGGAGAGAAAATGAGAGAGGGAGGGAGAGGGAAACATTGAAAGAGAGAAAGAGAGGGAGAGGGAGAGGGAGGGAGAGAGAAAGAGAGGGGGAGGGAGAGGAAAATAGAGAAAAAGCATTAAACATAATAGGGAAAGAGAGAAAGAGGGGGAGAGGGTGAGGGAGGGAGAAGAAATGAGAGAGGGAGAGGAGAGAGAAATAAATGAGAGAAGAGGAGAGAGAAAGAGAGAAAATATATTAAACACGATAGGGAAAGAGAGAAAGAGAGGGAGAGGGTGAGGGTGAGGGAGGGAGAGGAAATGAGAGAGGGAGAGGAAAAGAGAAAAGGAAATGAGAGAGGGAGAGGAGAGAGAAAAAGAGAGAAAAAACATTAAACATAATAGGGGAAGAGAGAAAGAGAGGGAGAGGGTGAGGGAGGGAGAAGAAATGAGAGAGGGAGAGGAAGACAGCAAAAGGAAATGAGAGAGGGAGAGGAGAGAGAAAAAAATGAGAGAAGGAGGAGAGAGAAAAAGAGAGAAAAGATGCTAAATATAAAAGGGAAAGAGAGAAAGAGAGGGAGAGGGTGAGGGTGAGGGAGGGAGAGGAAATGAGAGAGGGAGAGGGAGAGAGAAAAGGAAATGAGAGAGAGAGAGGAGAGAGAAAAAGAAATGAGACAGGGAGAGGAGAGAGAAAAAGAGAGGAAAAACATTAAGCCTAATAAGAAAAGAGAGAAAGAGAGGGTGAGGGTGAGGGAGGGAGAGGAAATGAGAGAGGGAGAGAAAGAGAGAAAAGAAAATGAGAGAGGGAGAGGAGAGAGAAAAAATATTAAATATAATCGGGAAAGAGAGAAAGAGAGGGAGAGGGTGAGGGTGAGGCAAGAAATGAGAGAGGGGCGGAGGTCTCAATGGAGGAGTGGGAATTCTTGAGGAAATGTAGTCCAAAGGTGATGACGTATTTAAGATTTGTCATATCTATATTTTATATGTGATAACTAATTTGAGTGTTTCAATGTACAGTATAAAATATATAGTGTAGCACGGTCGCACGGATGGCATTTTTACATGGAGTGTATTGACAAAATGTGCTTCACAATGGACTATGGTATCATGGCAAGGTTCGAGTAGAAGAGCTGACGACAAGCAATGGATCCAAACATGGTTATATATGAGATGGAGTATTTTGGAAACTTGCAAAGTATTGTTACGGTGGATTACCATAGCTTCTCCATGATACTATTCAATGTGTGGTGGTTCAAAGTGATACTTGAAGGAGCTGAAGCAACAGTTCAACGAGGTCCATTTGGATTTCTCGAAATAGATTCCGAAAAAAAATGGACGGATTTGCGTGATACCTTTGTGTTGCCGGCTTATTGTGAACAGGTGCATGAACTCATTTGTTTGTTAATTGTATTACGACATGGTACATGTTACAATAGTTTAATCTCTCTTGTACGTGTTTGTGAACAGGTAATCTTCTATTCAAACCCCCGACAACCTCGATGGTAGTATGTTATACCTTCAACTCCTCGAAGTGCAAGAGTATATGATCAAAGTGATGTTCGGAGCATAGATGAGGACAATATGTAAATAGAGGGGTTGATATTGCAAGGGGTAGAGGCCACAGAAAGCTTGGAGCATATAGAGAAGCCAGCATCGGCTAACAATGATGAAAATACAGGAGTCTAAGAATTCTTTGAGAACGAGGTGGACTTATCCTTTTGTGGTGACATGTTTATTGACCTTCCAGTGTATGCGGAGTTGTGTCAGGAGATTGACATGGGACCATAGGATACTTCATACTTGGAGCATCCACTTACTCAATTCATTGACTAATCGCTTATAAGGATACATTAGATATGCATTTTAAGTGAGATCTTTTTTTAAGGATTTATATTACCATGCTTTGTATGATTTAAATTGATTATGCTAACATCATTTTTTACATGTGCAAGTGACCTTTTTAGGATGAGTCGAGGGATGAGCGATGAGGAGTTGCAGGATGCCTACACGCGCATGTCTCTAGATCAGATGGCGAGATTCAGAGACATGGAGGACCAGGAGCTGTCTCGGACATCGTCATGCCGCTCTACTAGATCTACTTCGGCGTGATCAGATGCTTCAACTTCGAGTAGACGAGGTCGATGCTCCAGACTTGGGCTAAAGGGAGGGAGTGCTTCAGGGTCAGGGGGATGCTGTAGAGATACGGAGGCAATGAGCCTGCGGTTGGCATGGGATACAGGTGTGATTTCTCGCTCTCAGGTGGTTATTGTGGAGGCACGGATGCGGTGTCTCCGTCTCGTCGTTCTGCTGGAGTTGTGTCACCTCCAGGATTTGTCACACCTGTGGGGATGTCTACTCCAGTTACTCCGGCTTTTGCTTAGCTGTCTGCAGGTGGCACCCCTATAGGTGCTACACCAATAGATACTACCCTGGTCGGTACACCGGATGTACAAGGGTCTCCTGAATATGCCCAGGAGCATGGACGCAAGTGGGAGAGGACCCATCTTAGGCATACCCCAGAGGGATATGCCTATCTTGTCGATGATAGGTCATGAGCCATCATCATGAATGATGAGGGGAGGAGGGTGATGGCTCGCATGAGAGAGTTGTGCCAACAAGTTTTTCGGCACAACGTCTTAGATAATTGGAAAAACATACCAGAGGGGAGCAGATAGATTTTCTACGGGCTGGATGATGGACTGCATGCGTGCATATATGTCACGCAGATGATCAAATGCACACAAGGCACTCAAGAATGGGACTGCAAAGCCCAAGTGGCTAGACGTGGATGACTGGCGCCGACTGAGGGAGGAGGTTACGGATTCTCCAGGATGTTGGAGTCAGCACAGTGCAAGGCGGCAAGGGCACGGCTAGAGGCCGGACTGGTCCATCATCTTAGGAGTGGTGGCCACAGGACATATTTGGAGGACTTTGTAACTTTTTCTTTTATTTTGCTTGCTTATTTTTTTGCAATATCCTTTGTATTGACAATCATGTTTCTAATAGTTAGTATTTTGTTTTCTTTGCAGCACTCCATTACAAATCGCGATCCGACTGGCCTTGAGACTCGATATGCAGAGAGTCACAGTCTCACTGCATTGATCGACCGATTTTATAGACGTGACGGCCCTGTAAGTCACTCATCTTTCTTGTCCATAGTTACCATGTTTAATTAGAATGCATTATTGTATGGTGGAATGATGTATAGTTATTTCTTTTTTGCAGAGTTTGTTTGATGCTCCTTTGCAGTGGGATGAGCTTTCAGATGGCAAGGATATGTAGCTCACCCTTGGATCCCTGTAGCTCACATACCCTTCTTTTTTGGTCGCCTGATCTGTGTAGACATTTTCTATGTAGTAGTGATATCTTGTCATGATTGTACCAGTCATTTTCATTATGCGATCATGTAATTATTTCATGTATCAGTGTTATGATTTAAGTATACTTTGTTTTTGTTTACACGAGCATTGTACATAGTGCAAAAACTATTTTGTATGGCCCAAATAAAGCACACAATGCTATATGTGGTAGGGAAGCTTGCTGCCCTACAACAAATTTTTTTCCCTGTTACCGTCACTATTAGCATCACAAATTTACCTGCACGCGTCGTTATTTGCGTCGTCATTAGCGTTGCTAAGCGTTGTTATCAACGTTACTATTTGCATCAGTATCAGCGTCGCACTGATACCAACGCAAATAGTGATGCTGATAACAACGCTAATACTAAATGTTCTATGGCGTCGCTAATAACGACGCTTTTTGTGATGACGAGGGAAAATTTTGTTATTTACATTTTCGTCGCTTTTAACGTCGGTATAATGCTTATATCTTGTAGTGTTTGCACTTTATCTAGCTGGTTTCTAATGAAAAAATGCTTGAACACAATCACTACAACAAAAAGGCTCCATAGACGCGCTTGTAGTCGCAATATTTGAACTGTGTTAAAAAATGTCGGGCACATTTATTACCGCGTCTACTGCTCCGTCTAAAATTTCGCGTCTAGCACACTTATAGTGATAGTTACATGTCCTTATAGACGCGCATATTGACGCGCTATGCAAATATATAATCATATTTATAAAAAAGTGGATATATTCATATTGTGCATCTATACACGCGTGTATATGCGCGTCTAAAAAAACGTTTACTCTGTAAGTTTTTTACGAGAATAGACACACATTTATCCTGCAATTTAGACACGCTGATAGACGCACAAAACTGAGGTGTGAAAAAAAAAACCAGAGTATGCTTTCTGGTTTTTTTCCCCCCATCAACATCAAATTATATGCTTAGGGAAAACAAAGAAAGATTATTTCGAAGATTTTTGTACTGAAAACAAAACAATGTATGTAGAACACGAAATTTCATATATATAGATGAAACGTTTTTACATACTGAGTTCTAGTGCTTGTGACCTCAAGCATGGTCATGGTCAGAAGCACTAGCTGAAAGTAATACATATCAAAAATGAAAACTACAAGCCAAGGGGAGGCATGCATGCATGGGGCTTCTCTATATCTCCTCAGAAGAGGCATCATCATCGCTACCACCACCGCTACCTATGTCGTTGCTGTTGTCGCCACCGCTATTGCTAGTCCCCCCTTCGCTATCCTCAACTGCATCAGGGTTCACCTACACAAAGGATTAAGGTATATAAATACCATTACAAACAATAAACTAGAGTTACATATACTTTTCATGTAAAAAATAAAACATACATCTTCTGGTTGTGAAATCCTCATGGCACGATTATATTGCTCCTCCATGATGAGTCCCTCCTCGTAGAAATGCTACCAAGTGAACGCCTGGTTATGACCTTGATGATAGCCTACCTCTCTAGGAGTAGACATCCTACCAACGATATGATACTATAAAACAATTTGAACATACAACGTATTAGAACACACTACATAATGAAGTAATACTTACAAACTCAGCCTCCCATGACTCCCTGCCACCCGATCCATAATGCAACGATCCCATGGTTGCCATCTGGATACGTCGCGCCTCTGCATGCTGGCGACTTGTCATTTCCTTTGCTGCTCTCTTCTTGGCCTCTTTCCACTCCCTGCGGTGGCAATTGGGTGGTTGGCCATATCCAGGGCGCCCCTGCTCTTGTCTCCGTAGTGACTCCTTGGCGCGCGTCATAAGGTGAGACCTCTTGTTATAAAGCGTGTCTCTCGTCTTTGACCATCCCCAATCATCTGAGAATCGTGAATTCTCGGGATTAGGGTACCTTCTATGTACTGCCCGCAGCACCTCTTACCACAAACTATTTTTTTGGTGCTTGAAGGGAATCATACAATCTTTGTATGTGGCATGCACGACACTCCTCAAGTAGGCTATCACTTCCCTCTCCTCAGAGTCATGCAAGTTACCACCAACATCAGTGACAGAGTAGTACATTTGTGGAGGCTCACCTCTCTCATTTCCTGGTGAGGGTGATCGAGAGCCACCTCCTAGGAAACCCCCATAAAGTCCTCGACCTCCTCATCCTCTCGCACGACTCTCCCTCCTCCCTCGACGGGCACTACCCTCTACTTCACTTGATGCACGTGCTTCTACAGATACACGTGCTTCGACCGATCCATGTACTTCAATTGATCCCTGTGCATCAGCTGATCTGTGTGTATGCATAGTGCGTGGAGTACCTGTTAGTAGAGGTGTGCCAAGGTTTGGTGTTCGTGCGGCACTGCTAGGCAAAGATGTGATAGGTGTCCCAGACATCACACCGAAAACCTCCTCTGCAGTTGGAGGGCGACCAAGATAATTGGTCATCTCCCCCATGAATTGCTCTTTGTTTGGAAAACCCAAAAAATCTACTAACACCTCTAGAAAACTCCACTAAGGTGTTGTTCATGTGTTCCAACTCAGGATTAGTGCTGGAAGATCCAGGATTCCACATCTACACAAGAAAAATCATATTACCCTGTGTAGATAAAACATATTACATGCTGCGTCTATATCTGCATCTCTGTGTGTATCTGTCAGTGCGTCTATTTCCGCGTCTATACCTATATCTACACTGTCATCTGGACGCGCTAATAGACGCGCACAGAAGGACCATTTTTTTCAAACTTGGTTAAAAAATGTGCAAAAAAACCTCCATAAATGACAGTCTATAGCATGTAAAGAGAGAGAGAGAGAGACAAACAAACAGAGAAAGCAAACAAGATTGAGAGAGAGAAGAAGAACTCACCATCTTTGCTTGTTCCGACGGGTGGCGCTAGGTTGCAAGCTCCTTGTCCTCCTTCTCCCTTCCCTTGGTAAGTTGCTTGAATCTTCTTCTCTTCCTTGCTGTTTGGCTCTTGTTCTTTACTCTTTGGCTCTTCCTTCCTCCTATCCTCTTTTTACTCTTAGTTCCTTCCCTCATTGTCTTCATAAAGTGATAGATAGACATGATTAGTGATGTCGAGCTCGAACTGTAGAAAACACGTAAAAAACGCAGGAAAGCACTGGTTTAAAAAGAAAGCCACAACTTTTTTCAAAGTTTTTTAATATTTGCGTAGCGCGTCTGTAGGCACGTGTAATTGCGCGTGTATATGCGCAAATAATACTTATTACACACGCTGACAGACATGCAGTAACAATTAAACTGATTAGATGCTAGCTTTTGGTTGTTTTTGGATCAACATGACATGACTTTCCTAGTCTTTGAATATCAAAATGTTTGCCTCCATGTTGTAAGTATCAATGCATGCATTTAGGGAATATGACATATATACCAAATGAAATCACCAAATGCATGCATAATCCAAAGACAAACTATGAAGAATCATATAAATCTTCATGTATCAAAATAAAACAATTCTAGAGCTATGATCCAAACTATGAATATGCATAAATTGAGGCACAAACTTCTTGTTGATATAAACTATGATCACAATCTTAAAGCTTAAAAAGTTTTAAATGTAATTAAAACACCTTCATAGCTTGAACTAGACTATGTTCATAGCTTGAACTACACTATGTTCATACACAAAGTTATTCTTGATTTTGAAGACTAATCATCGTGGTCATATAGAAAATCTTGAGATAAGAGATGGTACACTAGCAAATCAATTGACCTATGTGGTGAAATATATAACAAAGCTTGAGGATAAGAGATAACACATTGGCAAGTTAATTGGCACATATGTGGTGACTTACTAGACCATCCTTTTCCTTTCAATTGCATGCAAGTATCAATAGATGGATAAAGCACAAATGGTTTTTAGCTAGAGAGAGATAATGCAATGAAGGTGTATACGAAAGAGATAGAGAAATGCATATTATCAATCAATCAATCAAAGATATGTACATGAAGTGACTTGATATAGTAATTAGAGTATCGTCATTTTTAGGATGCTCCATTGACTTTTGCAAGTTCCCATAACCTTGAAGTAGATAGCCAACCACACTGTCCATGGAAGAAAAACTTGACCTCATCAAATTAACCAAGTTAATTTACTTATACATTTCATAGATAAGAGATTTGTAGTTGGCTTGTTGGTATTGCAAAGTATCCTTACAGTGATCTATTTTAGTCACCAACAAGTGGACACACTAGCTAAAGATGATGAAAAGAGGACATGTGCACATTGGCTACATGTGGTCCACCTTATCTAAAATTATATGTGAGCTATAAGTGAACCTTGACATGATTGGAATAGCTTGCACATGCACAAGCCAACTGATTTAAATCAATCTACTCATGCTATGAATTGGCATGCATGTCTTGCTTTTTCTTTGATTGTATTGATTGTGATGTATATTCCTCGAGAATAATGAGAATCAAGGGACTACCCTAAAAAGTGAGGGTACTCCCTTGAATCACCGATTAAGCTTTGATCTATAAGTTTATGCATCGCTAGGTTAAGTGCACAACAAATGAGACATGTGAGTGTATTGATCAGTTTTCTCTCTCTCTCTCTCTCTCTCTCTATATATATATATATATATATATATATATATATATATATTTCACATGCACAAGTCAACCTTTGATCTATAAGTTTTAGCCATGGCTAGGTTAAGTGCACAACTGACATGTGCATGTATTGATCACTTCTCTCTCTCTCTCTATTGCACATGCACAAGTCAATTTATTTGCATCATTCTACTTATGCTATGAATTGGCATGCATGTTTTGCTTTTGCTTTGATTGTATTGATTGTGCTGCATATTTGTTGAGACTAATGAGAGTCAAGGGACTACCCTAAAAAGTTAGGATACCCTCTTAAATCACCAACTAACCTTTGATCTATAAGTTTATGCATGGCTAGGTTAAGTGCACAACAGATGTGACATGTGCATGTATCAATCACTTCTGTGTGTGTGTGTGTGTGTCTCTCCCTCCCTCCCTCCCTCCCTCTCTATTGCACATGCATAAGTCAACCTTTGATCTATAAGTTCGGCATGGCTAGGTTAAGTGCACAATAGAGAGATGGATGTATATAGGGCATGAAATCACATATATATAATTAGCTTTGAATGATTGGATGTATATTTGTAATACTCAGAAAGAAGTAAAGTTGGTAATGTATTCAAACAAATACTAGTTGTTAAGAGGTTTGGTCATATTTAGGGACTTTATGAGAAATGAAAAATATGTGCGTTTATTTTCGCATCTATAGGCGTGTTTATAAACGCGGATATATAGACGCGTTCTATATACTAGCATAAATAGACGCACTGATACACTCGCTTATAAATGAGCCCGCTTTTTCGCGTGTACAGTGCGCGTCTATAGGGCCTTTCTCTTGTAGTGAATGGTCATCCACACTTGCATTGAGCATAACATGATATCAAACCTGGACGCATTGCAATTGTTTTCCATATGTTAATCTACGTGGACTGTGTAAGAAAACCCAAGTTGTAGGGTAGATGAATGGTTTTTTGGGGCAAGCTTGGTAAGGAAATATCAAATATCATGGAACATTTGAAATAAATAAGTGTGGAGTGTGTTCATATGTGCTTTATGTTAGAGCAGCGCATCTTGAGGCCAATCCCCAAGGTGTAGGAGAGCTGCAGTGGGGCCACAACATTTAGCTAGAGGGGTGTCTCCTTTATATTTGTATTATGTTGGTGTACTACACTGAGATATGTGGGGTCTCCCTCTAAGGAGTAAAAAATGGCAATTGTTGGACTACGTTCCACTATAAACGCAATATCTACATTAGCAATTAGGACAGTGTGTCCTTAGACGCTCTTGGCCGTGAGGCCGTGTGGGGTTGTCTCAAGAGTGTTAGAGGTCTAGCTAGTGCTTAGAGAGCCAGTGTTGGGCCCGTTTTAGGTCGGGACAATCGTGGCTATGGAGGATCGAGCTTGGAGGTGGATGCTTGAGGATGCTTAAGCTTGCATCACGAATCGTGGAGCTACCGGAGTGCTTGAGGAAGGAGGTAAATCATTCGATGATCAAGGTAAGCTCACTACACCTCGATAGGATCGAAGGTACGTCGGTTAGGTGAGAGAGAGTCATAGGTGCTCTCTTGAAACACTTGAAGTAAGCAGTTTGTGGGTCTTGGCAGTTGAGCGTAAGCTCCCTCTACACACACACACACACACACACACAGTCTCTCTCTCTCTTTCTCCTTTGTTCAAACCTCCATTGCTTAGTTAATGTAAATTGAAGGTTAAAAAAATACTTGATTTCACTTTTTATGTTGTAAGAACGGAGATTAATAATCTCAATACTTGTATATCTTTCATGCTACATGATTTAAGGATATTGTGAGCATTGGTACTAGTTGATGTTTCCTTTCATTATACCCAGTGGGAGTTTGCTTGCACCTTTGAAACTTTTCCTTCGCAATGTTCTTATCCTTCTCCATTTTCTCTAGAAGCGATTTCAATGCACTCCTCTAAGGTCAAATGTCTTTACACATTCTCATATACCATCTCTTATTGCTCCTCTTGTGCACTTTATTTTACTGGCCTTGCAAGGCTTTTTGTAACACAATATTTAAAGAACCTTGGAATTATAAGGAAGGTTAATGTGTTATATAACATTGATTGATAATATTGATATATATAAATATTACCAGCTAATCGTTTGCAATAATCTTATAGACCTTTTTCACCATTCTCAACAAAAGTGAGCAATGAATAAATGAATTTAAAAAATAATTTTAGACTAGTGTGAGGATCATTTGGATACAATGAATTATCTATCCAAATATTAATATTTTTCTTTCTATATGATAGAGTAATGTATGTATATGATCCATGCTTGCTATAAGGGGCCTTTGTAATAACACTCATCCTCCATAATAACATGGAAATTCGATTTTTTAAATTGGTTGCTTGTCATTAAGTAGTTTTATTGCAAAATACAAAGTAGAAGGAAAAATGTTGTAGATTGATTTTTTCTATGTAAGAATGATTCAAAAGGATGAGCGCGTAAAATAGAGCATGAAAAATGCTTAGATGAACACATAATTTGGTTAGGCACCATTAGAAATGGGAAAAAATACTTTTTGAGAGAGGTCTCACTTTTTTGGGGTCAAAATTAATGCACCCTATTGATGTGGCACTTAGAAGTAAGAGTATCGAAGGCACTGTATGTGGGTTTAAAAAATGAAAATTGATTTGGATGTAATTTAAGGAAAAAAATTATGTAAAAGTGAACATTACAACTTGCAATATGATTGGGAATGTTCCATCAAGAAAAAGAAATATTAATTGTGAAAATTTTGAAGTCATTTTTTGTGGCATAACTTATTGATATAGCACTTTTGAAAGAGTAATGTACCCCATCTTAGAGGATGGAAAAGGCTAGTTATCAAGGTGAAAAGAAATCTTTGTGCATTAGCCTACGAGTGTGTCTCACGAATCCATTATCAATTGGACGGCAGGGCGGGGAGCCAAAAATCCCCTTCTTTCTAGGTGGGATCCACCTCAAAAACGTAAGAGAGAACAAATAGCATGGGGAAAAAAAAATCCATGGACTAATCTAAGATAACATTTCCTAAACAAAATTTTACAAGGCTCTTTTTGAGTAGAAGAATCTTTGCTTTGAAGTGATATAAATTACGATTGTCAAAAAAAAAACAATCATTAATTGACAATGCACACATAATTTTGTTATATTTCCATGTTCCAAATGTCATAAACATCTACTAAAAAAGTGAACGTATTACACCTAGTTTCTTAATAAAAAAATGTGTTTTTGGTCACAACTATAGTGGGATTTGCATTGTATTGTATTGTATTGTATTGTGGGATTTGTATTGTTTTGCATCCAATGTATTTCGTCACAACTACAGTGGGGTTTATACTGTAGAAGCAAGCATTTAAATCCACAAGCAAGCATTTAAATCCACAATCAAAAGCACATTTATACTACATATTAGTAGTCTTACCTAATTGGCCTATAGATTCTACATGCAACTACATTTTCATTAAAAAACAATCTAAAACCTAAAAAATAACAAAAATAAAAACTAAAAACTATGGATTATTAAAACAAAGAAAGATAGTTTGAGAAATAATTTCCTTCAAGCTCTTGAACCTTTGTTAAATTCAACAACCCCTTCATAGAATAATTTTTTCGAGGTGGATAAAATCACTCAACATAGTTTTTACTTGTGAAAAGTTTTCAAAGGGGTTGTTTATATGAAAGTAGGCCTTCAATGTTATTAAGAAGGCTTAATGATACCATGTAAAAAGTAAGTTCTACTTGAATGAAAAATTTAAACGAGGCATTCAACAAACTTGATCTCAATTAAAACTTTATTCATTTATTACAATTGATGGGGTACCAACACATGTAGTGTATCAATTATATCTACCTACATATATACATTCTTTATTTATAGGGACATCAAAGGAGCTAAAACTTCAATCATTTAACACAATTGATGGGGTACCAATACATATTGTCTCAATTCTATCTGGCCACACAAAAAGTGCCAACTCACTTTACCCAAATCCATTAACAAACACCATTAGGGTGATTCATTTATTGCAATTGATGGGTTATTGGTACATACAATCTCAATTCTATCTAGCAACACAAAAAGGGCCGACTCACTTCACCCAAATCCATTTACAAAACACCATTGGGGTGAATTTCAACATGTACGTGAGTAGCATAGACTCAAAGACTTACATTCAAATTGCATTTTTATTGTCAATCATGGATGATTACATGAAATGAATTACAACTAAAGGATGGTCCATTGTGCAATAGACTTGAAATGTGAAGTGAATGTCACAATGGCTAACAAGGCTAACAACATGGATATCAACATATTTCCTAATGGACTAGACTAGATCTAAGCTCCAAATAGAATATGTACAAACTAATGCCTTTGATAATTCACAAACTCTAAACCTAAGATTGTGAAAATGTGTAATGGAGATCTTGTTCTCGAACTTGGAAAACATGGTGCTACTACAATACAACCTAGTGTTTTCTATTAAGAAGTATGCAATGAACAATTTGATAAGCTACCATATTGACTCTTACATAATGGGATCTTAGATTTGCAATGTTGATGATACATTCCCCAAGTTCAGATGATCCAATGGTCGTGAATCTCCAATAGATGTAGACTCCGCACTATATTAAAATCAAAATAGGCATAACAAAAGAGATTTAGTATAAGACTGGATACTCAGCCCATAAAGTACTTGTTGCCATCTTCAAATTGCCTACTAAAATGCCAAAAGTCCATAAAACAAAAGTGGTTACAAAGTCGTGCAACGGGTACACAAACATCGTACATTTAGACTAGAGATGACAAAAGAAGATTCAATACACGAAAAGCAACATAGTAAACATAGTATCCATATCACAACACCAAACTAAAATTCACAACAGAGACTAGAGATCACATCATGTACTGAAAATGCCAAATAGAAATGCCACAATCAAAGTGCACAGTGTAGCCTGGGACGAAAAAGAAAACATTGATGCTTCCAACAGTAGTTGCATATTCCAAATAAAGGACAATTTACAGTTCTAGATTTCATCATGAAGGCAATCGGTTATTAGTACCTGGACTCATAAGCTTGATCACTTGAGCCACCTTCTTGGTAGATGCTTAATCGTTTAGGTTCGTCATAATCCAGCAACCGTGTATCAAAGCTTGGTTTGACGTCAATAGATGGTTTATACTGCAAACTAATTGGTGGTGATCCCATCCCTCCTTGTGGTGGTAAGAGAGAGTGAGGAGAAGCTGCCATGTACTGATACAACCAGCTGGGGACGCCACCTGCATATAATACAACGTCAAATTACCAATATTAGACGATAGTAACCTCTGATCAAGTGATCACCGGCATAAAAAGAGATGTTATTCTTTATTGGTATAAGTAATCGGCATAGAAAGAGAGATTATCCTTCAAGTGATGAAGAAAGAATGACATCTCTTCAATAGCCAAGACTTAAATGATCGAGAAAGAATGTGTTGCAGATGGATCATGTTTGTCGAGAATGAATCTGTTGCAGATAGATCATGTTTCTCGAGAATAAATCTGTTGCAGATAGATCATCCTCTTTTACGATATCATCAAATTATCAGATACTATGAGAGGAGCTTTGCAGCTGATCATCAGATAAAGGGTCGGTAAATTAGGTTATATCAGAACTCAATCTACGTGCCCAGTATATGAATGACAATGGCTTCGGTGGCTACAAGACAGAAAATGGACACGCAGTACTCGTTTCTTTTGTTTTCATTAGACTCCCCATACACACGACACACGTGTTACTAAATGGTATCATAAAGCACCACAAATGCATGAATTTTCAAAATATAGCCGCTAGCATGGAGGCAATCAAAAGCAGAGACACGATCAGTCATATATAAACGCAACCTAGTGATCACTACGAGTTTGATCATAAGATGTTTTACCTGATGGAGTCGTCGGCTGATTAGGGTGGGATCCATAGCCAAGCATATTATTCTGAGCATGGTGCTGATTAGTAAAATAGTAATTAGCCAGGCTTTGCTGCTGTTGCTGCTGCTCCAGTATGTGGACTTGGCTCCTCACAAGGTCTAGCTCTTCCCTTAGTATCTCAACCTGGCTCTGGAGGAGCGTGATCACCCCATAACAGCCGTTGACAGGGTCCCGATCCCGTGCATCCGCCTCATACAAGATCGACTTCATTGCATCGTTCCTCTTCGATGGATCGGCCACTTGCTTGAGGATGCGCAGCGTGTTGCTGACACCGTAGAGCCTGTGCACATTGAGGAATTGCTTTGGCTGATCAGGAGGGAAGTATGGTGCAAGGGGGCATTCTGGGGAGCATTTCCTTCTCTGGAACTTACAGGCTGCACAGGCCTGGGCTGTCCCTGTATTTCCTGTCATCTTGTATCCCCCTCAAAACCTGATTAGCGTCTACAATATTGCAAACCCTAACTCCGATCCTCCTCAAATGTTTGGGAATATCGTAACCCTAATCTCAGCTTCTATGCACCGCAGAGGCAATCCACAGAGCCATTCCGGGACATAGTCGACAGGCATGCACTCGACAAACCCTAAATTTGAAGATAGCAGGGAGAGCTTTTGACAGACATGCACTGCAACAAACCCTAGCCTTTGAAGATAACAGGATTTAATACCCAAAGCTTTCCAATCCCTGGAAAAGGGAGCTGATGATCTGAATCTCCTTAGTGACAACAGCCTATATCAATGGGATTGCCTTGAAGTTAACAGAAAATGACCAAAATCTCTCCAAGCCCCACGGATATAGGAATTGCTTTGAAGGTTCTAAGAGGCAGCAACCTATCAATGGCCGGATGATGAAACCTTGGATAATCTCTTGAATTGGATGGACAAGAAGAAAACCTCTGCACTCAAAATGTAAATAACAACAGCAGGAAGCATCACCAGAAAATGGATTTAATATGTGCAGAATAAGATGACGAACCCAATAAGGATAGTCAGACCAGAATGAGTTGCTTCATAACTTGTTGAATAATGGCACGATTAGGGAAGAGAAGACCCAGGACAGAACTGTATACAGCTTGCTAAGCTGAGGGAAGAACCAATGAAAAGCTGCAGTGAGCAAGTCTTGAAAAGATGGAGGCTCGCCTTGAAACCAAGATATGATCATTGAATAGAGATTAGACATCCTTAAAGAGAGATACCATACCGCCCGAATATACAGAACACTAAACAAATGAGAGAAACCCTATCGATTCACACTGACGCACTATTTAGAATCCATGCACACCAACATGATTTTAAAAATCCAGAAATTCGAGTAATTATTGTTGTTATTATTATTATAACGACAATAAAGGCTTGGGACGACAGCATCAGGCATATTATTTACTTATCGAGGAAAAAAGGCCCTAATTGTTATATTATCGTGTTTAACGATTAGTTAATCATCAAGAGTGAAGGTGGTCAAAGTAGATTATGTGGGTATGATAAAATAGTTACAAGTAAGTAAACAGAAACACGATACTTATAAGGGCGCTATCAGTCATTGAGGACCAGTCGACACACGTCAGAGCTGATTTACAGGGTTACTAAACTGGGCGTCGACGAATACGCTTGGCAGCGCATACAAAGTCTCACACGCGGGTAAGCTGGGTTTGGAATCATTTTCAAAACAACTCCATTAATTACTTCCGACAACTCCGAGTTTGCGTCGTAACTAATTAACCTTAATCACATTATTAGCACCTCAGTCAAACCTCCTGTTACTCAATCGGCGTATTTTATGAGATAAATCTTAATCATAGGATTACCAGCATACTCAAACCTACTATACCCAATCGGCCTATTATTATTATTATTATTATTATTAGATAATTATTAGATCAGATTAATGTAACTGCTGATAATCTTAATCACATAATTAGCAGCTGAATTAAACCTACTATAACTTATTCAGAGAATAACTATTCGGCGATTACTCGATCAACTCTCAACGGTTCGCAAATTCGGACGGAACGCGCCCATGCATATGATTTATACGAAACAGTATTAACACGTACTAAATCAAAAAAAAGAAACAGTATTAATTACGAGGATCAGTATTATTTAATTTTAGCGTAAAGCATACAATTAGCAGCTTAGTCAAACCTTCTATACTTACTTGGCGTATTTATGATTTTTACTAGACGATTATTCGATCAACTCTCAAATTAAGATTCATGATTCAAGGCCTATAAGAATTAGTATTTAATTACGAGAACCAGTATTTCATTAACGGAATCAGCTCTTAATTGCATGGTAAATCGAATATAAGGTGATATGTTTTACTGTTACGGTTTTTTGGGATATTTTCCAGAAGCTCGCAGGAAGAGGCCAAAAGGAGCCGGTGAGCCCGACTCCGATTTCAGAGGAGGTGGACGAGGCGATGATCGTCATCTTTCTCATCTCTCAACATTATTTTCAAAAGAAAATATGCCGTCAATGCCGTCATCATTGATGAGGGCAGCATTCGAAAACCCATCTTTCTATACTCGTAATGGAAGCCTATATTAGTTAATATAGTATTAATCCCATTTTGTGCAGCCTGCTGTTTGTGTTACTCACCTACCATAATATTATTGCACATGTTTTATATTGATATGAAAAACAAGTGGTAAAAGATTACATCGTCCGATGCAACATGATCTTAGACCATTCGACTGAGCTTCTTGTACAAAAGCTCATATATCCAATGCTTAGAACCAAGTGGCAAGGGCTCCAAGAACAACTAGGAATTCTTTACTTAGTAAACTCAGAGATCCATCCATTGGGGGCCGGGGTTCTACGTGACTAAGTTCCAATGATTAGTTTATTTTTCTTGCTCCATAGTTAGTAGGCACTACATGTTGATCAATGAGTCTCTGATTGGCATCATCCAAGTTGCCACAATCCCCAAAGAAAACCACAACTATCCCAAAATTATCTTGTAGGCCTGCATCTTTGAGTTACTTCTTAACCTTTCTCCACATTGGGATAACACACAAATAATCCCAAAATAAATGCTTCTCATCCTCAATAACATACTTTCAGAATGGACAAGGGAGTGAGGCTCCCGTCTTCTTAAAAAATGATAACCTAATTAGGAGTTTTTTGATAGCCTAATGCCACCTACATACATTCATCTTAAAAGTGGACTAAGCTTTCTAGACATCCTTCAATCTCCTCCCTATGGCCATTTTTACCATAGGAAACTACTTTTTCCATTTGGCATGCATGGACAAGGGTATAATTAGTGAGGGACCCTTAAAATATATTTCGTCCTTACAGCTCTAGAGTTACTTACTTGGGGGACTTGACAAGTCCTTTAGAATTGTTCCAGAGTTGTTCATCACAAACATAGGCCAATCCTTGTACCTAGAGTGTAAAAGAGATGACACCCATCTCTTTTCCTTGTTAGAGAGTAAAAAGTGATTGGCTCTATCAAGTCAACAAAGCACCATTGACATCACTCAGCATCCTAAGTAACTTGCCAAAGTGTCATTCCTCAACCATGCAAATCTCTTGCAATTGTTGACGGACTCCTATGAACTAGCACTACAAGATACAGGCCTCATAGTGACATTCTTAGCGATGAAAATATTCACAAAAAAATTTACCCCCATCGTTGCTAAACACGTCAGTATTAGTGACGCCATATCCACATCACTATCAACATCGCTATTTACGTCGCATGTTTTGCGATGCAGACTGCGATGCTAATATCGACGCGTGCAGTAAATTTGCGATGCTAATAGTGATAGTTATAGAGAAAAAAAAATTGTGGCAGGGCAACACATCTAGCACTATGTGTTGTATTTGGGCTATACGAAAGGGTTAAAGTAAGGTGTACAATGGTCATCAAAATCAAGGCAAAGTGTGCTTGAATCCACAACTAGATTGATACATAAAATAAATACGATATCGCTTAATGAAAGCGCTCATAGAATCATAGCAACATAAAAAGGATGATAATAACGTAGTACATACACTACAAGAGAAAGGCCCTATAGACGTGCACTGTACATGCAAAATAGTGGGTGCGTTTATCAGCACCTCTATTGGCACTAGTATATAGATGTGAAAAACGCGTCTATATACCTGCGTTTTTAAACGTGCTTATAGATGCGAAAATAAACGCACAAATTTTTCATTTCTCATAAAGTCCCTAAATATGATCAAACATCTTAACAGCTAGTATTTTTTAGAATACATTACAAACTTTACTTCTTTCTAAGTATTACAAATATACATCCAATCATTCAAAGCTAATTATATGCTACAATGAATGATCAATCTCAATGAGATTAGACTATCTACCTCTAGTCTATGTTACCAATAGGCAATGAAACAAATAAGTCTATCCCACTGTCAGATGTATTGCTATGCTCAATTTCTTCATCATCATCCACTACAAGGATATCAGGCCATAGTGACGCCAATTAGTGACGATAAATAGCGGCGTCGATGCTATTTGCGTAGCGACGCAAATAGTGTCGCGAAGCAAATAGAGACGCTCCACAAAGAAAAGAAACGTGGGCGAAAACCCAAGTGCGTTTCATTTCACGCATTCACGAAAGTTTTCGAGAGGGAGAGGAGAGAGAGAGAGAGAGAGAGAGAGAGAGAGCGACCGTTTTGCTTAGAGTGAGAGAAAGAGGGAAAGAAGGCTTCTCACCACCGTCGTCGCCAGCACCACCGCTGCCGTCGTTCGCGAAGAAGAGGAGGAGCCACCGTCGCGAACAGGAGCCGCCAAACCGTTCTTCGAATCTTTACAGTGAGTCCATTCTATCTCTCTTTAACTTGTTTAGGGTTTAATTTGTGTATATTGAGAGAGGGAGAGGAAACGAGAGAGAAAGAGAGGGAGAGGGAGAGGGAGAGGGAGGGGGAGGAAATGAGAGAGGGAGAGGGAGGGAGAGAAAGAGAAAGAGAGGGAGAGGGAGAGGGAGGAAATGGGAGAGGGAGGGGGAGAAAATGAGAGAGAGAGAAGGAGGGAGAGTGCATTCTCTCTCTCTTTTACTTTTTTAAATATAATTTCTGTATATTGAGAGACGGAGAGGAAATGAGAGAAAGAGAGGGAGAGGGAGAAGGAGAGGGAGGGGGAGGAAATGAGAGAGGGAGAGGGAGGGAGAGAGAGAGAAAGAGAGGGAGAGGGACACTACAACAAAAAGGCCTCTTAGACGCACTTTTAGACGCAATTTTTGAATATAGACAAAATCTTACGGGCGCGTCTACCTGCCCGTCTATTTGCGCATCTACAAACTCGCGTCTATAATCGCATGTATGAAGAAATTTACGCGCAGAAATAGACGCATAACAGACGCGCATATACACGCGTGAATACAAGCGCATAAAAAAACCAAAATTGTTATTTATTTAATTTATTTTGTACATCTACCAACGCGTCTACATGGCAAACTAGACGGGCATATAGACATACCTGTAGACGCGCATTTACAAGCGCCCATAGACGCAAACGAAAAATAAAAAATTTCATTTTTAAAAAAATATATATTTAATTTATTTTTTTAAAATTTAAATTACGTAGCGCGTGTACTCTGCATTTTAGACGCGCTTATAAACGCGCGTTTTTTGCAATTTAGACGCGCGGATAGACGCGCAAAACAGAATTGAAAAAAACCCCCTCCCATACATCAAATTATGCATTTGGAAAAAAGACAATGGATCTAAAAGCATGAGAATTAAAAATAAAAGTCCATGTATTCATTATAGATCAAAAGCATTTATATGGGAAGTTTAAGTGCTTGCGACCTAAAGCGTGGCCGCAAGCAGTAGGCTCAAGGATGGATAATAGATATACAAGAAAACAAGGCCATAGAGGAGGTATGGTGCTCCTCTACGAATCTAAAGAAGAAACATCTTCGCTTGCACCACCATGGCTACTAGTGTCGCTATCCCCCTCCTTGCTATGCTCCACATCGGGGTTCGCTTACACACACAAAAGATCAAGGTTGCTTACATACACATGGTGGAGAAAAAGTTATAATTAGCTATACTTTTAATAGGAAAGTAAGAAAAATATACCTCCTATGGCTGTCGAATCCTCATAGCCCGGTTGTATTGGTCCTGAGTGCTGAGAACCTTCTCATAGAAGTGAAGCCATGTGGCAGCGTGGTTATGGCCTCGATGGTAGCCTACCTCTCTAGGAGTAGGTATCGTACCAATGATAGTAGTCTACAAAATAATTATGATATATACAAAAAATTATGAGACACAATGTATTAGAACAAATTATATAAAGAATTGAAAGAAATATAAATTTTTAAAAACTAGAAATCAAAATATACTTATAAACTTTGCCTCCCACGACTCTCTACCGCCCGATCCGTAATGCGACGATCCCATGGTTTCCATTTGGATGTGTCGCGCCTCTGCGTGCTGGCGACTCTTCACTTTCTCTATTGCTTTCTTCCACTCTATGTGGTGGCATATAGGTGGTTGGCTATAGGCTCCATGCCCCTCCTCCTATCTCCGCAGTGAGTCCCTGGCGCGTGTCATGAGGTGGGATCTTTTGTTGTGAAGCAAATCCCTCACTTTTGTGCGTCCCCAATCATCCGAGAATCGCTGACCCTCAGGATTTGGGTACCTCCTATGGACTGCCCTCAACACCTCTTGCCACAACCCGCTTTTCTGATTTTTGAAGTAGACGAAACAATCTTTATACGTCGCATGTATGACACTCCTCATGTACGCCATTACATCTCTTCCTTCATCATTATGGAAGATGCCACCAGTATCTGTAACTCTATAGTACTGGCGTACTGGCTGAACCTCTACGTGATCTATTGGTGAGAGTGATCGCTCGCCACCTCCTAGGCAACCCCCACACAAGCCTCGTCCTCCCCCATGACTCTCCCTCCTTCCTCTCTGTCGACTACTCTCTGTCTCGATGCATGCACGTGCTTCTGCAGATACACGTACATCAGGGGGCTGACGCTTGTGCTTCAGCCGATACATGTACAAGTGCTGCACGTGGAATACCTGCAATTGGAGTTTGGGAAGTAGTGCCAGACAAAGACGTCAGAGGTGTACCAGACATGACGCTGAACACCTCGTCTGCTGTGGGAGAGCGGCCAAGGTGTCTGGTCATCTCTCCCATGAAGTTTTCCCTACTACACTACAACAAAAAGGCCTCATAGACACACATTTAGATGTGATTTTTGAATATAAAGAAATTTTTACGGGCGCGTCTATCCGCCCGTCTATTTGCGCGTCTACTATTTCGCGTCTATAATCGCATGTATCAACGAATTTACACGCACTAATAGACGTGCAATAGACGCACATATACACGCGCATATAAACACGCTGGTAGACGCGCTTTTACAAGCACTGATAAACGCGAACGAAAAACAAAAAATGTCATTTTAAAAAAAGATATTTAGTTTTTTTTAAAATTAAAATTATGAAGCGCGTGCAGAAGCATGTGTAGTCTGCATTATAGATGCGCGTATAAACGTGAATTATCTGCAATTTAGACGCGCTGATAGACGCGCAAAACAGAACTGGAAAAAAAAAACCAGAGAGCATGTGGTTGCATGCTCTCTGGTTTTTTTGCTCCCCCTCCCATACATCAGATTGTGTATTTGGAAAAAAGACAATGTATCTTACGGGCATGAGAATTGAAAATAAAAGTCCATGTATTCATTATATATCAAAAGCATTTACAAGGAAAGTTTAAGTGCTTACGACCTAAAGCGTGGCCGCAAGCAGTAGGCTCAAAGAGATATCATACATATACAAGAAAAGAAGGCCTCATGAGGAGGTATGGTACTCCTCTATGAATCTGAAAAGGAAACATCTTCGCTAGTACCACCATGGCTACTAGCGTCGCTATCCCCCTCCTCGCTATGCTCCACATCCCGGTTCGCCTACACACACAAAAGATCAGGGTTGCTTACATAGACAAGGTGGAGAAAAAGTTATAATTAGCTATACTTTTAATAGGAAAGTAAGAAAAACATACATCCTCTGGCTGCCGAATCCTCATGGCCCGGTTGTATTGGTCCTCAGTGATGAGACCCTCCTCATAAAAGTGAAGCCATGTCGTTGCGCGGTTATGGCCTCGATAGTAACCTACCTCTCTAGGAGTAGGTGTCCTACCAACGATAGTAGTCTGTAAAACATTTATATATATACAAACAATTATGAGTCACAATATATTAGACTAAAATATATAAAGAATTGAAATAAATATAAATTAAAAAAAACTAGAAATCAAAATATACTTACAAACTCTGCCTCCCACGACTCTCTGTCGCCCGATCCATAATGCGACGATCCCATGGTTTCCATTTGGATGTGTTGAGCCTCTGCATGCTGGCGACTCTTCACTTTCTCTGTTGCTTTTTTCTTGTCTTTCTTCGACTCTATGCGGTGGCACATAGGTGGTTGGATATAGGCTCCACGCCCCTCCTCCTATCTCCGTAGTGAGTCCTTGGCGCGTGTCATGAGGTGGGATCTTTTGTTGTGAAGCAAATCCCTCACTTTTGTGTGTCCCCAATCATCCGAGAATAGCTGACCCTCAGGATTTGGGTACCTCCTATGGACTGCCCTCAACACCTCCTGCCACAACTCGCTTTTCTGATTTTTGAAGTAGACGAAACAATCTTTATACGTCGCATGCACGATACTGCTCATGTACGCCATTACATCCCTTCCTTCATCATCATGGAAGATGCCACCAGTATCTGTAACTCTATAGTACTGGCGTACTGGCTGAACCTCTACGTGATTTATTGGTGAGAGTGATCGCTCACCACCTCCTACGCAACCCCCACACAAGCCTCGTCCTCCCTCTCGACTCTCCCTCCTCCCTCTCTGTCGACTACCCTCTGTCTCGCTGGATGCACGTGCTTCTGCAGATACACGTGCATCGGCTGACGCTTGTGCTTCAGCGGATACATGTACAAGTGCTGCACGTGGAATACCTGTAATTGGAGTTTTGGGAAGTAGTGCCAGACAGAGACTATAGAGGCGTTTCAGACATGACGCTAAACACCTTGTCTGCTATGGGAGAGCGGCCAAGATGTCTGGTCATCTCTCCTATGAAGTTTTTCCTACTACACTACAACAAAAAGGCCTCATAGACACACATTTAGACGCGATTTTGGAATATAGAGAAATTCTTACAGGCCCGTCTATCTGCCCGTCTATTTGCGCGTCTACCATTTCATGTCTATAATCGCATATATCAACAAATTTACACGTACAAATAGACGCGTAATAGACGCACATATACACGCGCATATGGACACGCTGGTAGACGCGCATTTACAAGCACTGATAAACGCGAACGAAAAACAAAAAATGTCATTTAAAAAATATATATATATTTATTATTTTTTTAAATTTGAATTATGAAGCGCGCGTATAAGCGCGTGTAGTCTGCCTTATAGACACGCGTATAAACGTGAATTATCTGCAATTTAGACACGTTGATAGACGCGCAAAACAGAACTGGAAAAAAAAAACCAGAGAGCATGTGGTTACTCTCTGTTTTTTTTTCCCCCCTTCCATACATCAGATTGTGTATTTGGAAAAAAGACAATGTATCTTACGAGCACGAGAATTGAAAATAAAAGTCCATGTATTCATTATATATCAAAAGCATTTACAAGGAAAGTTTAAGTGCTTGCGACCTAAAGCGTGGCCGCAAGCAGTAGGCTCAAAGAGATATCATACATATACAAGAAAAGAAGGCCTCATGAGGAGGTATAGTGCTCCTCTACGAATCTGAAGAGGAAACATCTTCGCTAGTACCACCATGGCTACTAGCGCCGCTATCCCCCTGCTCGCTATGCTCCACATCCGGGTTCGCCTACACACACAAAAGATCAGGGTTGCTTACATAAACAAGGTGGAGAAAAAGTTATAATTAGCTATACTTTTAATAAGAAAGTAAGAAAAACATACCTCCTTTGGCTGTCGAATCCTCATGGCCCGGTTGTATTGGTCCTCAGTGATGAGACCCTCCTCATAAAAGTGAAGCCATGTCGGTGCGCGGTTATGGACTCGATGGTAACCTACCTCTCTAGGAGTAGGTGTCCTACCAACGATAGTAGTCTGTAAAACATTTATATATATACAAACAATTATGAGTCACAATATATTAGACTAAAATATAAAAATAATTGAAAGAAAAATAAATTAAAAAAAACTAGAAATCAAAATATACTTACAAACTCTGCCTCCCACGACTCTCTGCCGCCCGATCCGTAATGCGATGATCCCATTGTTTCCATTTGGATTCGTCGCGCCTCTGCGTGCTCGCGACTCTTCACTTTCTTTGTTGCTTTCTTCTTGGCTTTCTTCCACTCTATGCGGTGGAACATAGGTGGTTGGCTATAGGCTCCACGCCCCTTCTCCTATCTCCGCAGTGAGTCCCTGGCGCATGTCATGAGGTGGGATCTTTTGTTGTGAAGCAAATCCCTCACTTTTGTGTGTCCCCAATCATCCGAGAATAGCTGACCCTCAGGATTTGGGTACCTCCTATGGACTGCCCTCAACACCTCCTGCCACAACTCGCTTTTCTGATTTTTGAAGTAGACGAAACAATCTTTATACGTCGCATGCACGATACTGCTCATGTACGCCATTACATCCCTTCCTTCATCATCATGGAAGATGCCACCAGTATCTGTAACTCTATAGTACTGGCGTACTGGCTGAACCTCTACGTGATTTATTGGTGAGAGTGATCGCTCACCACCTCCTACGCAACCCCCACACAAGCCTCGTCCTCCCTCTCGACTCTCCCTCCTCCCTCTCTGTCGACTACCCTCTGTCTCGCTGGATGCACGTGCTTCTGCAGATACACGTGCATCGGCTGACGCTTGTGCTTCAGCGGATACATGTACAAGTGCTGCACGTGGAATACCTGTAATTGGAGTTTTGGGAAGTAGTGCCAGACAGAGACTATAGAGGCGTTTCAGACATGACGCTAAACACCTTGTCTGCTATGGGAGAGCGGCCAAGATGTCTGGTCATCTCTCCTATGAAGTTTTTCCTACTACACTACAACAAAAAGGCCTCATAGACACACATTTAGACGCGATTTTTGAATATAGAGAAATTCCTACGGGCGCGTCTATCCGCCCGTCTATTTGCGCGTCTACCGTTTCGCGTCTATAATCGCATGTATCAACGAATTTTCGCGTCTATAATCACACAAAAGATCAGGGTTGCTTACATAAACAAGGTGGAGAAAAAGTTATAATTAGCTATACTTTTAATAAGAAAGTAAGAAAAACATACCTCCTTTGGCTGTCGAATCCTCATGGCCCGGTTGTATTGGTCATCAGTGATGAGACCCTCCTCATAAAAGTGAAGCCATGTCGGTGCGCGGTTATGGACTCGATGGTAACCTACCTCTCTAGGAGTAGGTGTCCTACCAACGATAGTAGTCTGTAAAACATTTATATATATACAAACAATTATGAGTCACAATATATTAGACTAAAATATAAAAATAATTGAAAGAAAAATAAATTAAAAAAAACTAGAAATCAAAATATACTTACAAACTCTGCCTCCCACGACTCTCTGCCGCCCGATCCGTAATGCGATGATCCCATTGTTTCCATTTGGATTCGTCGCGCCTCTGCGTGCTCGCGACTCTTCACTTTCTTTGTTGCTTTCTTCTTGGCTTTCTTCCACTCTATGCGGTGGAACATAGGTGGTTGGCTATAGGCTCCACGCCCCTTCTCCTATCTCCGCAGTGAGTCCCTGGCGCATGTCATGAGGTGGGATCTTTTGTTGTGAAGAAAACCCTTCACTTTTGTGGGTCCCCAATCATTCGAGAATCACTTACCCTCAGGATTTGGGTACCTCCTATGGACTGCCCTCAACACCTCCTACCACAACCCACTTTTCTGATTTTTGAAGTAGACGAAACAATCTTTATACGTCGCATGTACGACACTCCTCATGTACGCCATTACATCTCTTCCTTCATCATCATGGAAGATGCCACCAGTATCTGTAACTCTATAGTACTGGCGTACTAGGTGATCCTCTACGTGATCTATTGGTGAGAGTGATTGCTCGCCACCTCCTAGGCAACCCCCATACAAGCCTTGTCCTCCCTCTCGACTCTCCCTCCTCGCTCTCTGTCGACTACCCTCTGTCTCGCTGGATGCACGTGCTTCTACAGATACACGTGCATCGGCTGACGCTTGTGCTTCAGCCGATACATGTACAAGTGTTACACGTGGAATACCTGCAATTGGAGTTTGGGAAGTAATGCCAGACAAAGACTTCAGAGGCGTTCCAGACATGACGCTGAATACCTCGTCTGCTGTGGGAGAGCGGCCAAGGTGTCTAATCATCTCTCCTATGAAGTTTTCCCTACTACACTACAACAAAAAGGCCTCATAGACACACATTTAGACGCGATTTTTGAATATAGAGAAATTCCTACGGGCGCGTCTATCCGCCCGTCTATTTGCGCGTCTACCGTTTCGCGTCTATAATCGCATGTATCAACGAATTCACACCCACAAGTAGACATGTAATAGACGCACATATACACGTGCATGTGGACACGCTGGTGGACGCGCTTTTACAAGCACTGATAAACGCAAACGAAAAATAAAAAAGGTCATTTTTAAAAAAATATATTTATTATTTTTTAAAATTTAAATTATGAAGCGCGCGTATAATCGCGTGCAGTCTGCCTTATAGACACGCGTATAAACGTGAATTATCTGCAATTTAGACGCGCTGATAGACGCGCAAAACAGAACTGGAAAAAAAAACCAGAGAGCATGTGGTTGCTCTCTGTTTTTTTTTTCCCCCTTCCATACATCAGATTGTGTATTTGGAAAAAAGACAATGTATCTTACGGGCACGAGAATTGAAAATAAAAGTCCATGTATTCATTATATATCAAAATCATTTACAAGGAAAGTTTAAGTGCTTGCGACCTAAAGCGTGGCCGCAAGCAGTAGGCTCAAAGAGATATCATACATATACAAGAAAAGAAGGCCTCATGAGGAGGTATGGTGCTCCTCTACGAATCTGAAGAGGAAACATCTTCGCTAGTACCACCATGGCTACTAGCGTCGCTATCCCCCTCCTCGCTATGCTCCACATCTGGGTTCACCTACACACACAAAAGATCAGGGTTGCTTACATAGACAAGGTGGAGAAAAAATTATAATTAGCTATACTTTTAATAAGAAAGTAAGAAAAACATACCTCCTCTGGCTATCGAATCCTCATGGCCCGGTTGTATTGGTCCTCAGTGATGAGACCCTCGTCATAAAAGTGAAGCCATGTCGCTGCGCGGTTATGGCCTCGATGGTAACCTACCTCTCTAGGAGTAGGTGTCCTACCAACGATAGTAGTCTGTAAAACATTTATATATATACAAACAATTATGAGTTACAATATATTAGACTAAAATATAAAAAGAATTGAAAGAAATATAAATTTAAAAAACACTAGAAATCAAAATATACTTACAAACTCTGCCTCCCACGACTCTCTGCCGTCCGATTCGTAATGCGATGATCCCATTGTTTCCATTTGGATTCGTCGCGCCTCTGCGTGCTCGCGACTCTTCACTTTCTCTGTTGCTTTCTTCTTGGCTTTCTTCCACTCTATGCAGTGGCACATAGGTGGTTGGCTACAGGCTCCACGCCCCTCCTCCTATCTCCGCAGTGAGTCCGTGGCGCGTGTCATGAGATGGGATCTTTTGTTGTGAAGAAAACCCTTCACTTTTGTGCGTCCCCAATCATCCGAGAATCGCTTACCCTCAGGATTTAGGTACCTCCTATGGACTGCCCTCAACACCTCCTGCCACAACCCACTTTTCTGATTTTTGAAGTAGACGAAACAATCTTTATACGTCGCATGTACGACACTCCTCATGTACGCCATTACATCTCTTCCTTCATCATCATGGAAGATGCCACCAGTATCTGTAACTCTATAGTACTGGCGTACTAGGTGATCCTCTACGTGATCTATTGGTGAGAGTGATCGCTCGCCACCTCCTAGGCAACCCCCATACAAGCCTCGTCCGCCCTCTCGACTCTCCCTCCTCCCTCTCTGTCGATTACCCTCTGTCTTGCTGGATGCACGTGCTTCTGCAGATACACGTGCATCGGCTGACGCTTGTGCTTCAGTCGATACATGTACAAGTGCTGCACGTGGAATATCTACAATTGGAGTTTGGGAAGTAGTGCCAGACAAAGACTTCAGAGGTGTTCCAGACATGACGCTGAATACCTCGTCTGCTGTGTGGGAGAGCGGCCAAGGTATCTAGTCATCTCTCCCATGAAGTTTTCCCTACTACACTACAACAAAAAGGCCTCATAGACACAAATTTAGACGCGATTTTTGAATATAGAGAAATTCTTACGGGCGCGTCTATCCGCCCGTCTATTTGCGCGTCTACCGTTTCACGTCTATAATCGCATGTATCAACGAATTCACACACACACACAGATAGACATGCAATAGACGCACATATACACGTGCATATGGACATGCTGGTGGACGCGCTTTTACAAGCACTGATAAACGCGAACGGAAAACAAAAAATGTCATTTTTAAAAAAAAAGATATTTATTTTTTTTTTAAATTTAAATTATGAAGCGCGTGTATAAGTGCGTGTAGTCTGCATTATAGACGTGCGTATAAACGCGAATTATCTGCAATTTAGACGCGCTAATAGACGCGTAAAACAGAACTGGAAAAAAAAAAACCAGATAGCTTTTTTTTCCCCCTCCCATACATCAGATTGTGTATTTGGAAAAAAAATAATGTATCTTACGGGCACGAGAATTGAAAATAAAATTCCATGTATTCATTATATATCAAAAGCATTTACAAGGAAAGTTTAAGTGCTTGCGACCTAAAGCGTGGCCGCAAGCAGTAGGCTCAAAGAGATATCATACATATACAAGAAAAGAAAGCCTCATGAGGAGGTATGGTGCTCCTCTACGAATCTGAAGAGGAAACACCTTCGCTAGTACCACCATGGCTACTAGCGTCGCTATCCCCCTCCTCGCTATGCTCCACATCCCGGTTCGCCTACACACACATAAGATCAGGGTTGCTTACATAGACAAGGTGGAGAAAAAGTTATAATTAGCTATACTTTTAATAGGAAAGTAAGAAAAACATACCTCCTCTGGCTGTCGAATCCTCATGGCCCGGTTGTATTGGTCGTTAGTGTGATGAGACCCTCCTCATAAAAGTGAAGCCATGTCGCTGCGCGGTTATGGCCTCGATGGTAACCTACCTCCTAGAGGATAGTAGTCTGTAAAACATTTATATATATACAAACAATTATGAGTCACAATATATTAGACTAAAATATATAAAGAATTGAAAGAAATATAAATTTAAAAAAATTAGAAATCAAAATATACTTACAAACTCTGCCTCCCACGACTCTCTGCCGTCCAATTCGTAATGCGATGATCCCATTGTTTCCATTTGGATCCCTCGCGCCTCTACGTGCTGGCGACTCTTCACTTTCTCAACTGCTTTCTTCTTGGCTTTCTTCCACTCTATGCAGTGGCACATAGGTGGTTGGCTATAGGCTCCACGCCCCTCCTCCAGCCTCCGCAGTGAGTCCCTGGCCCGTGTCATGAGGTGGGATCTTTTGTTGTGAAGCATATCCCTCACTTTTGTATGTCCCCAATCATTCGAGAATCGCTGATCCTCAGGATCTGGGTATTTCCTATGGACTGCCCTCAACACCTCCTGCCACAAGCCGCTTTTTTTATTTTTGAAGGCAATGAAACAATCTTTATACATTGCATGCACGATGCTCCTCATGTACGCCATTACATCCCTTCCCTCATCATCATGAAAGATGCCACCAACATCTATAACTCTATAGTACTGGCGTACAACCCCCTCTAATGATCTACTGGTGAGGGTGATCGCTCGCCACCTCCTAGACAACCCCCACACAAGCCTCGTCCTCCCCCTCGACTCTCCCTCCTCCCTCTCTGTCGACTACCCTCTGCCTCACTGGACGCATGAGCTTCTACAGATGCACGTGCTTCTGCAGATGCTTGTGCTTCAGCCAATGTACGTGGAGCACGTGGAGTACCTGCATATGGAGTACCTGCATGTGGAGTTTGGAAAGTAGTGCCAGGCAAAGACGCCAAAGGCGTCCCAGACATGACAATGAATACCTCGTCCGCTGTGGGAGAGTGGTCAAGGTGTCTGGTCATCTCTCCCATGAAGTTTTCTCTATTAGGAAAACCTCCAAAAAATGCATCGACCCCCCTGCCAAAGGAGGCCAATGTATCATTCATGCGATCCACATCTGGGTCATTGGTAGATGAACTAGGATACGACATCTGCAAAAAAAACATAGAAAAAAGATTAATTTATTTGCATACAAAAAATCATATATTACCTACATTTTCAAAGATCTTTCTTTAGACATTGAGCATAAAACTTAAGTACTAATGCTTCTCTTAAACAAGAAAAATGATAAACACAAACATGGGATTGGTCACATTCATCATTGCAAAAATATATTGTTTACTATCAGAACTGGGAGACCTGGTGCGTGTATCGTCGCGTCTACATTGCAGGTTAGACGCGTCCTCAAACGCGTTCCAGAGTGAACCTTCTGTCCAGCGTGTCTATCTGCGCATCTAAGATGCAACACAGACGCGCTGTCAGACGCGCATCCCCGGTCAATGCGCGTGTATAATCGCGTGTAGGCTGCATGTCAACCTTCTGTGCAGCGCATGTATCATCGTGTGTACACTGCAGAGCACATGCGCCAGCACACACGCTCTAAGATGCGCCCTCAGACGCTCTGAGAGGAAACATTTTTTGCGTCTATGTCTGCGTCTACACTGAGATGTAGACGCGCTATCAGACGCGCTCGGTCGGCCGATTTTAGGCCGACGATTGCCATTGATGATTTACAAAATGCAATACATAATGGAATCACAAATTCTAAATACACAGTCAGAGCAGAGAGAGGAAGAGAGAAACAAAGCGAGAGAGAGAGAGAGAGAGAGAGAGAGAGAGACTCACCTTGGGTGTTTGGTGTGGCGGGTGGTGGCGCTTCTTCCTTCTCCTTCTTCCTCTCCTTGGTAAGTTACCCTCCCTTGATGCTTGCTTGCTTGCTTGCTTGCTGCTTCTTCTTGTTCTCCTCTTTCTTGTTCTCTCTTTCTTCCTCTCCTTGGCTTTCCTTTTTCCCTTCTTGTATGTTTGAAATGAAAGAAGAGGTGAGTCATGAGGAGGTGAGGCATGAAGAGACTGCATGTCGGCTAAACTCAAGCTTCAGAACCGCAAAAAACGCAAGAAAGGAAATGCGTAGTTTGAAAAGAAATGATTTAAGTATGGTTTGAATTTTGACGTGTGCGTCTATTTTCGCGTGTATATGTGCGTCTATTGTTCACATAGACGTGAGTATAGACGCGAATATAGACGCGAAAATAGATGCCAATATAGATATGTAGTTAAACGCGGATATAGACGCGCATTTGGGCTTTATCATAATTTTTCGTTTTTAAGATAAATTTTGATAGTGAATTCTTATCATAAGTTTTAATGTATTTATGATGATTTTTGTGTATTTAAAATTGAGATCTTATGTAAAAATATGAATGACAAATATTTTGATGTTGTCATGAATTAGGTTTAACCATGTCGACGTCATCATCACCTAGTGCGGTGCAAGCTGGTGAGTCAATGAGCACATCCTCAAGTGAGGATGAAACATTGCGTCTTCATAATAGATATGCATGGCTATGACGAAAAATTAAATGCATGTGTGATCGTTGTCGAGGGTGTATTTTTCGAGCATGTCGAATTGCAATGTCACACCTCACTTGTATAGAGAATAGGACCGAGAAAAAACACCGGTATTCATTGTTTTTTTTACCACTAAGATTGCATGTCTATGTTACAGGAATTATATATCAACGTACATGAAACTCCCTTTTGTGGTTGAGCAGGATGCAATGCTACATCCTCGGATGCTCCCTCCCGGGCGTCGAGAGGCTGCAAAACGTCGATGCGAGGAGGCAGAGTCTTCAAGAAGAGTAGAGACGCTATGAGATGTGCTCGGTCAGCCGATTTTAGGCCGATGACCACCATTGATGATTTACAAAATGCAATACATAATGGAATCACAAATCCTAAATACACAGACAGAGCAGAGAGAGGAAGAGAGAAACAGAGAGAGAGAGAGAGAGAGAGAGAGAGAGAGAGAGAGAGACTCACCTTGGGTGTTTGGTGTGTCGGGTGGTGGCGCTTCTTCCTTCTCCTTCTTCCTCTCCTTGGTAAGTTACCCTCCCTTGATGCTTGCTTGCTTCTTCTTATTCTCCTCTTTCTTGTTCTCTCTTTCATCCTCTCCTTGGCTTTCCTTTTTCCCTTCTTGTGTGTTTGAAATGAAACAAGAGGTGAGTCATGAGGAGGTGAGGCATGAAGAGACTGCATATTGGCTAAACTCAAGCTTCAAAACCGCAAAAAACACAGGAAGGAAAGGCGCAGTTTGAAAAGAAATGATTTAAGTATGGTCTGAATTTTGACGTGTGCGTCTATTTTCGTGTGTATATGTGTGTCTATTGTTTAGGTAGATGCGAGTATAGACACGAATATAGACGTGAAAATAGACGCCAATATAGATGCGTAGTTAAATGTGGATATGGACGCGCATTTGGGCTTTATCATAATTTTTTGTTTTTAAGATAAATTTTGATAGTGAATTCTTATCATAAGTTTTAATGTATTTATGATGATTTTTGTGTATTTAAAATTGAGATCTTATGTAAACATATGAATGACAAATATTTTGATGTTGTCATGAATTAGGTTTAATCATGTCGACGTCGTCATCACCTAGTGCAGTGCAAGCTAGTGAGTCAATAAGCACATCCTCAAGTGAGGATGAAACATTGCATCTTCATAATCGAGATGCATGGCTACGACGAAAAATTAAATGCATGTGTGATCATTGTCGAGGGTGTATTTTTCGAGCACCTCGAATTGCAATGTCGCACCTCAGCTTGTATGGAGAATGGGACCGAGAAAAATCACCGGTATTCATTGTTTTTTTTTACCACTAAGATTGCATGTCTATCTTACAGGAATTATATATCAACGTACATGAAACTCCCTTTTGTGGTTGAGCAGGATGCGGTGCCATATCCTTAGATGCTCCCTCCCGGGTGTCGAGAGGCTGCAAAACGTCGACACGAGGAGGCAGAGTCTTCAAGAAGAGTAGAGACTGACGACCATGATAGTAGCCCTCATGAAATGCCCCATCAAGTCGTAGAGGATGAGATTTTGGACAACATGGTACACCATCTATTTTTGCAACCGGTTCAGGGAGAAGGTCACTCTACGAAGCCAGATGACCCACTATATGTAGCATCATCTACTCCGTTGTATGAAGGTTGTACGTACTCCGTTCTTCGTACGTCCCTTGAGATACTTAACTTGTAAACAATTTATGGATGGAGTAATGTCAGTTTGGATGCGTTATTGACTTTGGTACCCTCCACTCGGCATAAGTCGGTAAGAAGTGCATTTCTTTCGATTTATTTTAAAGTATTTAGCATGATGAATTGTTTACATAATATATTGTTTGTTTGTTAGGTTCTCTATATTTTTTCGTCTTCCGTACTGGACTGAACTCAAGATCAATCACCTGTTGGACCCCATGCACATATTCAAGAATGTTGTATCTACATTATGAGATCACTTGATAGGGGCTTGTGATTCAGTTAATGTAAGGGAGGATTTACATAACATTGGTCGCATGAGACAAGCCTGGCCATGCATTGGACCCAGAGGAAAGATTGAGCTACCCCATGCACCTTGGATGTTGTCAAAGAACGAGGAAAAAATAGTGAATGAACATATAGCTTTCGAACACCCACAGGATGTATGAGATGTCTCAAGGGAGCCTTCATAAAGAAAAAGAAAAGAGGTGTGGAGCAACTATCTGGTTTGAAGTCCCACGATTGGCACAAAATGATTCAAGTAAGGGTATCTCTAACCATGAATATAGTAATTAGTGGAGTAACTATGTGTAAACTTTGGGGTATGATGACTTTTTCCTCAACTAATCATTTGATCTATGAATATTGTTTACATTCAGTTCGTACTTCCTACTAGCATATCCCATTGTGTATCCAAAGATGTACGTGATATCATTTACAAGATGGGAGAGCTTGTGAGGTGTGTATACATTGTATTTTTTCATTATATATCTTTGAATTTTTACACAAAAGTAAACAATTCTCAAATACATCTTGACAGATACGTGAGCTCGAAGGAAATTGATCCAAACACATTGCAAGATGCTCGAGTATTATCTGTTGAGGTGGTTTGTTTGGTAGAGGAAATTTTTCATCGATCCATTTTGACTACTGAATTACATTTACTCATACATTTGATTGATGAGATCGCACTTTGTGGGGCAGTTCATGTAAGGTGGATGTTTTTTCTTGAGCGCTTCATGAAAACCTTGAAAGATTTTGTGAGGCAAAAAGCATGGCCTGAGGAAAGCATGGATGAGGGTTGGTTAGTGCAATCATCCCTTGTTTATATCTCTGAATATCTTGCTGAAGTGGATCCCTCTCAACCAGGACTATGAAAAGATGATGAAGACTTGAGGATGACCTCTATAGTACCTCAAGGAAAAGGAATGAGTAAAGTGCTAACAAAAGAAGAACTTCGTAAGTTAAATAGTTTTTGTGTGCTCAATAGTGATGTAATGAGCAAATGGGTGACACTATATAATGAAGCAAGGGCAAGAAGAAAAAGCGAAAGACAATAATTTTGCACTAGATATGGATGTAATGTCTCATTTCCAAATCATCTAAATGCGCTCCCACGTCATATTGATATAGATTGGTTACATGAGGAAATGGAGAGAATGGAAAAAGATGAGGAAATTAATATATATAAAAAAGAGTGGGAATATGCACGAGGTTGCTTATCAAAGGTGAGACATACTATCAATTAATTTATTTCTATAAGTTTTATTTTATATAAATAATTGACATGTTTGATCTTTTATCTTTTGCTACTAGTGCACATTATTCAATGCACTTTGGTGTGAGGGTAAACATCTTCGAACTCAACGTATAGATGAAAAGAGAAATACCCAAGATTATGGTGTCCTTGCTCACTTTGAGGATGCCAATGATACCATGGAAGGTTATTGTGGCTTCATCCAAGATATTCTGAAGCTTGACTTCAGACAATTCTTTATATATGTATTGGATGTGAAGTGGTTTTTAGATGTCATCCAAGTGGTTTTGTAATCATTGACTCTATAAAATTTCACCAAAACAAGAATGACACATTAGTACTACCTCAACAATGCGAGCAGGTATATATGCAAAGGCTAATTTTTTTATATGTATACATGTGATATATATACACAATATAATAAGTACTTAAGTTTTTTCCTTTTGTTTTTCAAGTACAAGTTGTGTATCATCCAATGGTAAACAATAACCGATGGTGGTATGTCATCCCTATATCTAATCGTTCAAAACCAATATATGGTAATATTACCGACATGGAGATAGTAGATGACAATCCAACAATTAATGATGATGTGCATGATGAGACCATAATGGATGATATGCGTGATATAGTACAAGATGAACCTCGCAAGGATGTTCAAGGAAACGCAGAAGAAGACAATAATGTGATTGTCGATGATATTGATGAAGTTATTGAGCAATATAGCAACACATCTGATAGTGGGATAGACTTATTTGTTTCGTTACCCCTTGGTAACATAGACATAGAAGTAAATAGTTTAGCAAGGGCTGATCTCATTGAAGATGAGATGGACCATTCACTGTAACATACTTAATTTGCTTATTGATTCAATGTGTATTCCTAATTCTATGCTTTTTATCATACGCACACGTGCATACTCAAGAATCGATAGTCAATTTTAAAGCTAAATTGAATTTTCCATAATAAAAAGGAAGTATCTTTTATCATCTTCAAGTACGTAGAGAAATTACGAGATAGATATTGCAATGCTTGCTACTAATTGTAAGGTTTCTGTCGCTTGCCGCTAATTACTTATATCAGGCTTATCAACTGGAGGAACTACCATTCATTAGAGAGCAATGAAAAAGTAATTATTAACTCTATTTTTTTAATTCAATGATTCAATGTGTATTCTTAATTCTATGGTTTTTATCATGCGCACATATGCATGCTCAAGAATCAATTTCAGGTGGTTAAATAATTATTAACTTTGGTTTTTTAATTATGTGAATTGCTAATTTTAGGTGGTTAAATAATTGTGCATCTGCTGACGCGTCTATATTAGCGTCTATTTGCATGGATATATAGACGCAAAATTTGCGTCTATTTACACGCACATTTACACGCACTTATAGACGCTCTGATAGACGCGCCCGACTTTGCGCATCCAACATGCGCGTCTATGCCTCGTTTCTGTTGTAGTGCTAGAAAAACCTCAAAAAAATGCATTGACTCCCCTGCCGAACAAGCCCAATGTATCATTCGTGCGATCCAAATTTGGATCATTGCTAGATGAACCAAGATGCGACATCTGCAAAAAAAAACACAGGAAAAAGACAAATTCGTATAATTCTAGAAATAAAAATTTCCAATATAGCTCATTTTCTATTGTGTTTTGTAGTCCAATAATTCCTTGACTTCTCATTTTCCATTATATCACATTTGTTTGCATACAAAAAATCATATATTACCTTCATCCACACATAAACATTTTCAAAGAGCCATAATCCTTGATCCAATCCAACATTAATGATGAAAAATCATTCAGTGAGCTTAGAATCATTATGTAAGAGAAGGCTTTTGATGCTCACACATTTTCATTTTCTTCAAGTGTATTTTGCAAGAACTTACTAAGGTCCATTTAAGTGAAACAAAGGTGTGGAAATCCCATAGAAAAAATACATGGATGCTCATGGTACTTGAAAGTACTAATAATCTAGCTTTCTTTAGACATTGAGCATAAAACTTAAGTGCTAATGCTTCTCATAAATTAAGCCACTTGGAAACACAAACATTGACACTTGAAAATCTATAAACACAAACATGGGATTGGTCACATTCATCATTGCAAAAATATATTATTTATTTAAAAAACTAGATCTACACCCCATGCCCATTGTGTTTTTGTTCTTAGTTTGCTTTAGTTATCAATATAAAGAAACATAATAAGCACAATAACGTTTAGGCAATGAAAATTGTTTTTTATCAGAGCTGGCTGGCCCGTGTATAACCGCGTCTAAAATGCAGGATAGACGCGCTCTCAACGCGTCCCTAAAGTCAACCCTCTGGTCAGAGCCACTACAACAGAAACGAGGCATAGACGCACAAAGTCGGGCACGTCTATCATAGCGTCTATAAGTGCATGTAAACGTGCATGTAAATAAACGTGAATTGTGTGTCTATATATCCGCACAAATAGACACTAATATAGACGTGCCAACAGACACACAATTATTTAGCCACCTAAAATTACGATTCACATAATTAAAAAAAATTAATAATTATTTAACCACCTGAAATTGATTCTTGAGCATGCACGTGTGCGCATGATAAAAACCATAGAATTAAGAATACACATTGAATCATTGAATTAAAAAAATAGAGTTAATAATTACTCGAAGTACCATTGGCATCCTCGAAGTGAGCAAGGACACCACAATCTTGGGTATTTCTCTTTTCATCTATACATTGAGTTCGAAGATATTTACCCTCACACCAAAGTGCATTTAATAATGTGCACTAGTCGTAAAAGATAAAAGATCAAACTAGACATGTTGGACCCTCACGAGGTGTTTGCAGCAAAATATACTGGGTAGATGAAAGAGCCCTTAAGCTATGGTACACTTACTTGGGCCTTAAAACAAAGATCAGCATTACTCCTACTCTAGACTTGGATAAAAGTGCCAGTGAAGACTCGAGTGTTTTATGGCTCGAGACTCAATCTATGAATGGAAAAACATCACGTCCACATCTAGGTTCTATCCCACCCTTCAAGTTCAAAAAGGGCATGGGGTTTGGAATTCTTGGCTTTTTTAAGGGCAAGCCAAAACCATTGAATAGTTTGATGGAAGGCCCTCCCTGTTTCTATTTTGAAAATGTCGAGAACGTTCCCAATTCAGAGTGGGAGACCATCAAACGGCATTTTAATGGCATAGATCCAGAGTTCACAGACTCTAGATATTTTTCAGCATGCTTTAGGCTGAGGTGGTTATGTTTATAACCTTCCAGTAGATGGAAGAAGGTTGATCCTTTCCCCTGCTCCCATGACAATCTTTGAGGTGCTTCCGAAAACAAAGAAGTATTGGCCCCCATGGGATCCGAGAGAGAAGCTGAATTGCATAAACACACGGGGTGCCCCTAGCACTATATGTGGATTGATCAGAAAAATATTTTCTTCCTAGAAAGAAAGCAAGATACCTTCTTATCTTCAACATGAGATTGTCCTGGCATGCAAAATATGAAACTTGGTTTGGGTCATCCCAGGCCAAGCTGTCCCACTTGAACCCCATGAGATTAAGCTGGTGCTTGGATATGATCGTGACCACACTTGAGGCTGCTCTACCCTTTCAGATCAGTATGATGCATTGGGCAACTCATTTCAGGTCAATACTATTGCGTACAGTCTTTCACCACTGAAAGAATTATATCCGCAAGGTTTAACAGTTCTGTCCTTATTCTTGAGCCTTGGTAGGAAAGAAGTGGCATTGCACAAATTGGGTATAATTTTGAAGGTTGTTGTTATTGTGGAGATCAATGATAAATGTAAAAACATAATAGCTAGCTAGTGGAACAAAACCTTCCAAACAGGCCGATTTCAAATGGAGGATGATGTTAGAGATCTTACTAATGATAAGTTGGCTGAGATTGTGGATGCAGTGGGAAAGATTGACCTCATAATTGGGGGAAGCCCTTGCAACAATCTCTCAAGCAACAATAGAGTAAGCAGGGTAGGCTTGGGTGGCAAAGAATCCTATCTTTTCTTTAAGTTTCCCAAGATTCTGAGTAGTTTAAAACATATCATGCAAGCAAGAGGTTACCTGAATATGACCAAACCTCTTAACAGCTAGTATTTTTTTGAATAGGGCATGATTGGATGTATATATGACATAATTAAACCTGGATCATACGCTAGGATATGATATACATGTATAGGATCTCATAGACATGATATACATGTATATACGACATGATATACATGTATAGGGCATATACATGCATAGAACATGATATACATTACCAACTTTACTTCTTTCTGAGTATTAAAAATATACATCCAATCATTCAAAGCTAATTACATATATGTGATTTCATGCCCTATATACATCCAATCATGCTCTATACAAATGTGATTGGATAGGGCATGATGATTGGATGTATATATAAATCAAAGGTTGACTTGTGTCCACTTGTTGGTGACTAATACCAACAAGCCAACTACAAATCTCTTATCTATGAAATGTATAAGTAAATTAACTTGGTTAATTTGATGAGGCCAAGTTTTCCTTCCATGGAGAGTGTGGTTGGCTATATTCTACTTCAAGGTTATAGGAACTTGTAGAAGTTAATGGAGCATCCTAAAAATGACGATACTTTAATTACTATATGAAGTCACTTCATGTACATATCTTTGATTGATTGATGGATAATATGCCTTTCTCTATCTCTTTCGTGTACACCTTCATTGCATTATCTTTCTCTAGCTAAAAACCATTCGTGCTTTATCCACCTATTGATACGTAAGTGGGATAATATGCAATTGTAAGTGGGATGGTCTAGTAAGTCACTACATATATATGTGCCAATTGACTTGCCAATGTGTTACCTCTTATCCTCAAGCTTTGTTATATATGTCACCACATAGGTCAATTGATTCCCTAAATGCATGCATTGATTCCTTAAATTGTTCCTGCGCGTCTGTAAGCGCGTGTAATAGGAATTATCTGTGCATATACACGCGCCATTACACGCGCTGACAGATGCGCCACGCAAGTATAGAAAAATTTAAAAAAAGTTGTGGCTTTCTTTTCAAACCTGTGCTTTCCTGCGTTTTTTGCGTGTTTTCTGCCGTTCGAGCTCGACAACACTACTCGTGTCTATCTATCACTTCATGAAGACAATGAGGCAAGGAAATAAGAGTAAAAAGAGGACAGGAGGAAAGAAAAGCCAAAGAGTAAAGAACAAGAGCCAAACAGCAAGGAAGAGAACAAGATTGAAGCAACTTACCAAGGGAAGGGAGAAGGAGGACAAGGAGCTTGCAACCTAGCTGCCGCCACCCATTGGAACAAGCAAAGAAGGTGAGTTCTTCTTCTCTCTCTCAATCTTGTTTGGTTTCTCTGTTTGTTTGTCTCTCTCTTCTCTCTCTTCACATGCTGGATCTTGTCATCTATGGAGGTTTTTTAGCTTTGTTTTTTAAGCAAGTTTGAGAAGAAATGGTGCGACTTTGCGTGTCTGTCAGCGTGTCTAGATGACAGTGTAGACATGGCTATAGACGCGGAAATAGACGCACTGACAGATGCCCATAGAGACGCGTTGACAGACGCTCACAGAGACGCATGTATAGACACGCACAGAGACGCAGGTATAGATGCTGTATGTAATATGTTTTATCTGCACAGGGTAATATGATTTTTCTTGTATAGATGTGGAATCCTGGATCCTCCAGCACCCCATTCAACAAGGAGCAATTCACGGGGGAGATGACCAATTATCTTGGTCGCCCTCCCACTGCAGATGAGGTTTTTAGTGTGATGTCTAGGACACCTATAACATCTTTGCCTACACAGGGATCAGCTGAGGTACATGCATCGGCCGAAGCACATGCATCTGCAGAAGCACGTGTATCGAGTGAGGTAGAGGGTAGTGCACGTCGAGGGAGGAGGGAGAGTGGTGCGGGAGGACGAGGAGGTTGAGGGCTTTGTGGGGGTTGCCTAGGTGGTGGCTCTCGATCACCCTCACCGGAAAATGAGAGAGGTGAGCCTCCACAAATGTACTACTCTATCATTGATGTTGGTGGTATCTTGCATGACTTTGAGGAGAGGGAAGTGATAGCCTACTTGAGGAGTGTCGTGCAGGCCACATACAAAGATTGCATGATTCCCTTCAAGCACCAAAAAAATGGTTTGTGGCAAGAGGTGCTACGGGCAGTACATAAAAGGTACCCTAATCCTGAGAATTCACGATTCTCAGATGATTGGGGATGGTCAAATGTGAGAGACGCACTTCATAACAAGAGATCTCTCCTTATGACGCGCGCCAAGGAGTCATTGCGGAGACAAGAGCAGGGGCGCCCTGGATATGGCCAACCACCCAATTGCCACCGCAAGGAGTGGAAAGAGGCCAAGAAGAGAGCAGCGGAGAAAATGATAAGTCACCAGCATGCAGAGGCGTTACATATCCAGATGGCAACCATGGGATCGTCGCATTATGGATCAAGTGGCAGGGAGTCATGGGAGATTGAGTTTGTAAGTATTATTTGATTTCTTTTTTAAAATTAAATTTTGTAATTTGTTTCACTTCATTATGTAGTGTGTTTTAATACGTTATATGTTCAAATTGTTTTGTAGTATCATATTGTTGGTAGGATGCCTACTCCTAGAGAGGTAAGCTACCATCGAGGTCATAACTGGGCGTCCACTTGGCAGCATTTCTACGAGGAGGGACTCATCACGGAGGAGCAATATAATCGCGCCATGAGGATTCCACCACTAGAAGAGTTATGTTTTATTTTTTACATGAAAAGTATAGATAACTCTAATTTATTGTTTGTAATGGTATTTATATACCTTAATCCTTTGTGTAGGCGAACCCTGATGCAGTTGAGGATAGCGAAGGGGGGACTAACAGTAGCGGTGCTAGCAACGGCAGCGGCACAGGCAGCGGTGGTGATAGCGATGATGATGCCTCTTCTGAGGAGATATAGAGGAGCCCCATGCATGCATGTGTCCCCTTGGCTTGTAATTTTCATTTTTGATATGTATTACTTTTAGCTAGTGCTTACGACCATGACGTCACAAGCACTAGAACTCATAATGTAAAAACGTTTCATCTATATATATGAAATTTCGTGTGCTACATACATTGTTTTGTTTTCAGTATCCAATCTTCGAAATAATCTTTCTTTGTTATCCCTAAGCATACAATTTGATGTTGATGGGGGGAAAAAAACCAGAGAGCATGCAAGCCACATGCTCTCTGGTTTTTTTTTCATACCTCTATTTTGCGCGTCTATAAGCGCGTCTAAATTGCAAGATAAATGCGCGTCTATTTTCATCAAAAACTTTTAGAGTAAACGTGATTTTAGATGCGTAGATACATGCTTATATAGATGCACAATATGAATATGTCCACTTTTTTAAAAATATGATTATATATTTACGTAGTACGTTTATACGCGCATCTATAGGTGCATCTAAGTGTGCGTGTAACTCTAATCATAAGCGCACTTTTAGATGCGATTTTGTAGACGCGTAAATAGACGCATTAATAAACACACCCGACTTTTTTTTTCACAATTCAAATATTGCGTCTACAAGCGCGTCTATGAACCCTTTTTGTTGTAGTGAGCGCGTGTATATCCGCATCTGAGATGCAGTATAGACGCACTATCAGATGCGATTTCTAGGTCAATGCTTCTGGCGCGCGTTTACCCTCGCGTGTGGAATGCAGAATACACACGCCTGGAGACGTGACTCTGAAGTCAAAGCTTCTGGGCAAGGCACGTGTATTCGCGCGTCTCACATGCAGGATACACGCGCCTGGAGACACGACTTTGAAGTCAAAGCTTCTTCTGTGCAGAGCACGTGTATTCTTGCGTCTCCGACGCAGAATCCACGCGCTCTGAGACACGGCCTCAGACACAATGTTAGCAAACATAGCTTTGCATCTATCCCTGCGTCTGTACTGAAATGTAGACGTGCTGGCAAACGCGCTTAGTCGATTGATTTCAGTCCTAATTTCAGTCTGACGACCGCCATTCATGATTTATTTGTGCTATACAAAATGCAATCATAGATCCTACTACACAGAGAGAGAGAGAGAGAGAGAGAGAGAGAGAGAGAGAGAGGACTCACCTTGGGTGTTTGGTGTGGCGGGTAGTGGCGCTTTTTCCTTCTCCTTCTTCCTCTCCTTGGTGAGTTACTCTCCCTTGATGCTTGCTTGCTACTTGTTGTCTCCTCCCTTTGCTTCTTTTTCCTCTTGTTATCCTCTCTCTTGTTCTCTCTTTCTTCCTCTCCTTGGCTTTTCTTTTTCCCCTCTTGTGTGTTTGAAATGAAAGAAGAGGTGAGTCATGAGGAGGTGAGGCATGAAGAGACTGCATGTCGGCTAAACTCGAGCTTCAGAACCGCAAAAAACGCAGGAAAGGAAAGGCATAGTTTGAAAAGAAATTATTTAAGTATCTTTTGAATTTTGACGTTTGCGTCTATTTTTATGTGAATATGCGTGTCTAAGTTTACGTAAATGCGCGTATAGACGCGAAGTTAGACACGTAAATAGACGCAAATTTAGACGCGTACGTAAACGTAGATATAGACGCGCATTTAGCTTTTACCATAATTTTTTGTTTTTAAGATAAGTTTTGATAGTAAGTTCTTATCATAAGTTTTTATGTATTTATGATAAGTTTTGTGTATTTAAAATTGAGATCTTAGAATAATTAATACGCCAGCTTGAAGTTTTTATGTAAATATATGAATGACAAATATTTTGATGTTGTCATGAATTAGGTTTGATCATGTCGTCGTCATCACCTAGTGCGGTGCATGCTGATGAGTCAACGAGCACATCCTCAAGTGATGATGAAACATTACGCCTTCATAATCGAGATGCATGGCTACGATGAAAAATTAAATGCATGTGTGATCATTGTCGAGGGTGTATTTTTCGAGCACGTCGAGTTGCAATGTCACACCTCAGCATGTATGGAGAATGGGACCGAGAAAAATCACCGGTATTCATTGTTTTTTTAAAACACTAAGATTGCTAGTCTATGTTACTTAATATATATCAACGTACATGAAACTCCCTTTTGTGGTTGAGCAGGATGCGGTGCCACATCCTCAGATGCTCCCTCCCGGGTGTCGAGAGGCTGCAAAATGTCGACGCGAGGAGGCAAAGTCTTCAAGAAGAGTGGAGACTGATGACCATGATAGTAGCCCTCATGAAATGCCCCATCAAGTTGTAGAGGATGAGATTTTGGACAACATGGTACACCATCTATTTTCGCAACCGGTTCAGGGAGAAGGTCACTCTACGAAGCCAAATGATCCACTATACGTAGTGTCATCTACTCCGTTGTATGAAGGTCATACGTACTTTGTTCTTCGTGCGTCCCTCGAGATACTTAACTTGGAAACAAATTATGGATGGAGTAATGTCAGTTTGAATGCGTTATTGAAGTAGGTATCAATTCAGTTTGGCTTATGAATCATAATATTAATTGTTCTATTTTGAAATTAGACACAAATATATGTTGGTGGTTTTTTAACTCACTTTTAAAAATATATGGAGGTTATTATCACAAATGCTTCCAAAAGAAAACAAATTTCTAACTAAGAGAGAGCAAGCAAGACATTACTTGACATCTCTAGGAGGCCTCGATTATGTCAAGATCCATGCATGTGTCAATAATTGTGTCTTATTTCGTGGGATTCATGAGTTCGCACGAGAGTGTCCTATTTGTGGAAAATCAAGATACGAAGTGGAGATGAAGTCAATGGATGTGCCTTGTAAGGTTTTGCAACATTTTCCGATTGTTCCACGTATAAAACTTATGTTCAAGTGTAAGTCTATTAGAATTGTCATGGCATGCTAGTCATCATTCAAGTGATGGAAAATGGAGGATCCCTGCAGACACACCGACATGGCAACATATAGATAATTTGTTGCCCATTTTCAAATAAGAGCCAAGAAATTTGAGATTTGGTTTAGGTATGGATTGAATCAATCCATTTGGCATCAAAAGCATATCATACAGTGTATGGCCAGTGGTATTGGTGAACTATTATAATATTCTTCCATCCATGGCAATTAAAAAGGGACATGTAATGTTGTGTCTTCTTATTCCTGGAAAGCACAAGGTAAAAAACATAGACATTTACTTAGAGCCTTTGATTGAAGAGTTAGAAATGTTATGGGAAGGTATTGAGATGCAAGATACAAGCGCATTTGCATCCTCTAGAGATTTCACATTGAAGGCCATGTTGTTGTGGACCATGCATGACTTTCCAGGATACGGAGAGTGTTCAAGTACATGTATATAACTCTATATTTGAAATTCAAGAATTGAATCAATTGCATTTTATTAATTCACTTGTTTGTTCAGGTTTAACCACATCAAGATATCATACATGTCCTATTTGCGGTCCCTCTCTAGTTTCCTCTAGCTCGGCACGTTTAAAGAAGGTTATCTACGAAAATCATCATCGATTTCTTCCTATTGACCATCCCAAATATGTTCTCCCTACTAATGGAATGACTCCATAATCTGTAACCATTCGAGATTGGAAGGAGAGATGGATTAATGCCGACAGCCACTCTCCACTTGGCATGAGTCGGTAAGAAGTGCATTTCTCTCGATTGAATTTAAAGTATTTAGCATGATGAATTGTTTACATAATATATTGTTTTTTAATTAGGTTCTCTATATTTTTTCGTCTTTCATATTGGACTGAACTCAAGATCAATCACCTGTTGTACCCCATGCGCATATTCAAAAATGTTGTATCTACATTATGGAATCACTTGATAGGGGCTCGTGATTCAGTCAATGTAATGGAGGATTTATGTAACATTGGTCGCATGAGACAAGCCTGGCCACGCATTGGACCCAGAGGAAAGATTGAGCTACCCCATGCACCTTGGATGTTGTCAAAGAATGAGGAAAAAATAGTGAAGGAACGAATATGTAGCTTTCAAACACCCACAGGATGTATGAGATGTCTCAAGGGAGCCTTCATAAAGAAAAAGAAAAGAGGTGTGGAGCAACTATCTGGTTTGAAGTCCCACGATTGGCACAAAATGATTCAAGTAAGGGTATCTCTAACCATGAATATAATAATTAGTGGAGTAACTATGTGTAAACTTTGGGGTATGATGACTTTTTCCTCAACTAATCATTTGATCTATGAATATTGTTTACATTCAGTTCGTACTTCCTACTAGCATATCCCATTGTATATCCAAAGATATACGTGATGTCATTTACAAGATGGGAGAGCTTGTGAGGTAAGTATACATTGTATTTTTTCATTATATATCTTTGAATTTCTACACAAAAATAAACAATTCTCAAATCCATCCTGACAGATACGTGACCTCAAAGGAAATTGATCCAAACACATTGCAAGATGCTCGAGTATTATCTGTTGAGGTGGTTTGTTTGGTGGAGGAAATTTTTCCTCGATCTATTTTGACTACTCAATTACATTTACTCATACATTTGATTGATGAGATTGCACTTTGTGGGGCAGTTCATGCAAGGTGGATGTTTTTTCTTGAGCACTTCATGAAAACCTTGAAAGATTTTGTGAGGCAATAATCATGGCCTGAGGGAAGCATGGATGAGGGTTGGTTAGTGCAACCATCCCTTATTTATATCTCTAAATATCTTGCTGAAGTGGACCCCTCTCAACCACAACTATGGAAAGATGATGAAGACTTGAGGATGACCTCTATAATACCTCAAGGAAATGGAATGAGTAAAGTGCTAACAAAAGAAGAACTTCGTAAGTTAAATAGTTTTTGTGTGCTCAATAGTGATATAATGAGAAAATGGGTGACACTATATAATGAAGCAAGGGTAAGAACAAAAAGCGAAAGACAAGCATTTCGCACCAGATATGGACGTAATGTCTCATTTTCAAATCATCTAAATGCGCTCCCACGTCATATTGATATAGATTGGTTACATGAGGAAATGGAGAGAATGGAAAAAGAGGAGGACATTAATATATCTCAAGAAGAGTGGGAATACGCACGAGGTTGCTTATCAAAGGTGAGACATACTGTCAATTAATTTGTTTCTATAAGTTATATTTTATATAAATAATTGAAATGTTTGATTTTAATCTTTTACTACTAGTGCACATTATTCAATGCTATGTGGTGTGAGGATAAACATCTTCGAACTCAACGTATAGATGAAAAGAGAAATACCCAAGATTGTGGTGTCCTTTGCTCACTTCGAGGATGCCAATGGTACCATGGAAGGTTATTGTGGCTTGATCCAAGATATTATGAAGCTTGACTTCAGACGATTCTTTATATATGTACTGGATGTGAAGTGGTTTAAAGAAGTGGGAACAAATGGTGAGCATTGCACAATCAAACGTCATCCAAGTGGTTTTGTAATCATTGACTCTACAAAATTTCACCAAAACAAGAATAACACATTAGTACTACCTCAACAATGCGAGCAGGTATATATGCAAAAGCTAATTTTTATATATATGTACATGTGATACATATACACAATATAATAAGTATTTAAGTTTCTTGCTTTTATTTTTCAAATACAGGTTGTGTATCATCCAATGATAAACAATAACCGATGGTGGTATGTCACCCTATATCTAATCGTTCAAAACCAATATATGGTAATATTACCGACATAGAGATAGCAGATGACAATCCAACAATTAATGATGATGTACATGATGACACCATAATGGATGATATGCATGATATAGTATAAGATGAACCTCGCGAGGATGTTCAAGGAAATGCAGAAGAGGACAATAATGTGATTGTCGATGATATTGATGAAGTTATTGAGCAATATAGCAACACATCTAATAGTGGGATAGACTTATTTGTTTCGTTACCTCTTGGTAACATAGACATAGAAGTAGATAGTTTAGCAAGGGCTGATCTCATTGAAGATGAGATGGATCATTCAATGTAACATACTTAATTTGCTTAATGATTCAATGTGTATTCTTAATTCTATGGTTTTTATCATGCGCATATGTGCATACTTAAGAATCAATAGTCAAGTTTAAAGCTAAATTGAATTTTCTATAATAAAAAGGAAGTATTTTTTATCATCTTCAAGTAGAGAAATTACGAGATACATGCAATGCTTGCTACTAATTGTATAATAAGGTTTCTGTCACTTGTCGCTAATTACTTATATTAGGCTTGTCAACTGGAGGAACTGCCATTCATTAGAGAGCAATGCAAAAATAATTATTAACTCTGGTTTTTTTATTATATTAAGTCTAATTTCAGGTGGTTAAATAATTACGCGTCTGAAGGCGCGTCTATATTAGCATCTATTTACGTGAATATATAGACGCAAAATTCGCGTCTATTTACACGCTCTTTTACATGCACATATAGATGCAATGATAGACGCGCCCGACTTTGCACGCCTAACATGCGCGTCTATGCTTCGTTTCTGTTGTAGTGGGAGAGGGAGGAAATGGAAGAGGGAGGGGGATGAAATGAGAGAGGAAGAAGGAGGGAGAGTGAATTCTCTCTCTCTTTTACTTTTTTTGTATAATTTGTGTATATTGAGAGAGGGAGAGGAAATGAGGGAGAGAGAGAGGGAGAGGGAGGAAATGGGAGAGAGAGGGAGAGGAAATGAGAGAAGGAGAGAGAGAAAGAGAGGGAGAGGGAGAGGGAAAGAGAGGGAGAGGGAGGAAACGGGAGGGGAGGAGGAGGAAATGAGAAAGGGAGAGGGAGGGAGAGAGAGAAAGAGAGGGGGAGGGAGAGGGAGAGGGGGAGGAAATGGGAAAGGAAGAGGGAGGGAGAGAGAAAGAGAGGGAGAGGAAGAGGGAGACATTAAACATAATAGGGAAATGAAAGAGGGAGAGGGAGAGGGAGGGAGACATTAAACATAATAGGAAAATGAGGGAGAGGGAGGGAGGGAGAGAGAAAGAGAGGGAGAGCGAGAGGGGGAGGAAATGGGAAAGGAAGAGGGAGGGAGAGGGAGAGGGAGAGGGAGAGGGAGAGGGAGAGGGAGAGAGAAAGAGAGGGAGAGCGAGAGGGGGAGGAAATGGGAAAGGAAGAGGGAGGGAGAGGGAGAGGGAGAGGGAGGGAGAAGAAATGAGAGGAGAGGAAGAGAGCAAAAGGAAATGAGAGAGAGAGAGAGAGGAGAGAGAAAAAAGAGAGAATGAGAGGAGAGAGAAAAAGAGAGAAAAGATGTTAAATACAATAGAGAAAGAGAGAAAGAGAGGGTGAGGGTGAGGGAGGGAGAGGAAGAGAGAAAAGGAAATGAGAGAGGGAGACGAGAAAGAAAAAGAAATGAGAGAGAAAGAGAGGAGAGAGAAAAATCATTAAACCTAATAGGGAAAGAGAGGGTCAGGGTGAGGGAGGGAGAGGAAATGAGAGAGCGAGAGAAAAGGAAATGAGAGAGGGAGAGAAGAGAGGAAAAAATGAGAAAGGGAGAGGAGAGAGAAAAAGAGAAAAAAATCATTAAACCTAATAGAAAAAGAGAGGAAGAGAGGGTGAGGGTGAGGGAGGGAGAGGAAATGAGAGAAGGAGAGAAAGAGAGAAAAGGAAATGAAAGAGGGAGAGGAGAGAGAAAAAGAGAGAAAAATCATTACACCTAACAGGGAAAGAGAGAGGGTGAGGGTGAGGGAGGGAGAGGAAATGAGAGAGGGAGAGAAAGAGAGAAAAGTAAATAAGACCTTACAATAAGCTTATCCTAGGCTCATAGGGGTTAGGCTAATCCTCAACAAACCTAAGGGATATATGGCTAGAGAGCCCTAGCATACTTGTGCCTCCTAGCATAATGTTCTTCCTGCAAAGAGACCTCTCATACATGGTGCTTGTCCTAACCTCCACCATGCAAGTATACAATGAAGGCAATCAGCCTATCAGTATGAAAAACATTCATTTTTTATAACGTAAATCTAAAAATAACTTTGAATATTCCATAAAAATCAATCTCTTCTTAAAAAGACAAATACAAAAAACTAAAACAGCATCATTTATATGCTTCGCAAAACTAAAACAGCATCATCACAAGATCTCTTAGGAAACTCATCCTCAACTATTAATTTTAATTAATAAATATAATATAAAATCACTTGCAAGGAAGGACACTCTTTTATCATTAACCCTCTTTCTTCCTTAGAATAGTCTTAGGAACAAATTTATGCTCTAACAAACATATATTTGAGCATAATAACTATTTTAAGGTTTATTCAACGAGTAGTAGTAGTATATATGCAACCATCAAGCTAGAGATCATACTTTGGTATCTGTGGAGATCCCAATCTCATGCCCTTATAGAGATTGTAGTGTGCAATAGTGAGGAGAGAAGATGGGTGAGTTGTAAATGATAAAGGATAATTCTATTGATGATGGAGAGAAGATGAGATGAATCGCCAATTCTATTCTTAGTGAGTGCATCCTACCCAAAGTATGGCACCCATGACCGATTGAAATCAATAAACTTTGAAATCCTACCTCAAGTATTATAACTATTGTTTTGTGGTGGATTTTCTTGCCATAATTTAATGTCGATTTGTGCTTGTGTTTTCCATGGTGTGTTGACTATGGATGTCAAATGCTCTAGTTGCATCTTTCTCTCTTTCTCCTCTCTCTTCTCTCAACTCTTGTCTCTCTCTTCATCTCTACATAAGTAGTCGTAGTCATAGTCATAGTCGTGGTCATGGTCTTGGTCATGGTCGTGGTCGTGGTCGTGGTCATAGTTGTAGTACTAGTCGTGGTCGTACTCATGATCATCGTGGTGGTCGTGGTCGTGGTCATGGTCATAGTCGTGGTCGAGGTCGTCGTAGTCGTGGTCATAGTCGTGATCGTAGTCATAGTCATGGTCGTGGTCGTGGTTATCGTAGTCGTAGTCGTAGTCGTAATTGTGGTTGTGGTCGTATTCATAGTCCTAGTCGTGGTCATGATGCTCATAGTTGTGGTCGTGGTTGTGGTCGTGGTCATGGTCGTGGTCGTGGTCATCATCGTCGTAGTCGTGGTCGTTGTCATGGGTCGTGGTCATGGTCGTAGTCATAGTCGTAGTCGTGGTCGTGGTGGTCATGGTGGTCATGGTCGTGGTCATAGTCATCGTGGTCGTGGTCATGGTCGTGGTTATCGTAGTCATGGTCGTGGTCGTGGTCGTGGTCATGGTCATGGTCGTAGTCGTGGCCGTGGTTGTCATGGTCGTAGTCGTAGTCATGGTCGTGGTCGTGGTCATAGTCGTAACGTAGAAAAAGAGAGAGAGATGGAAGGAGAGGATAACAATTTAAGAAAGAAAAAAAAGAGAGAGATGGAAGGAGAGGATAACAATTTAAGAAAGAAAAAAAAAAGAGAGAGATGGAAGGAGAGGAGAACAATTTAAGAAAGAAAAAAAGAATGATAACAAGAACAAATTGTTTGTCGTAACGTAGACAAAATGGAAAACGATGAAGGTCCTGTTGTTCAAGATCGCGAGGCGTATCTTAATCAACGTGTCACATGTCTTTGCTCTCAATGCAAGCTAGCAATTAGACGAAAATGTCAATTGTCTATAGAATACGTACGACGAATTGGTAAGTTTCAATCTGAGATCATTGATCAGGCGATTGCATATTTTCAGCAAACGGTAAGAAAATTTAATATCAATCATGCATTGTACTCGCAAGCTAATTGAATACCATATACAATAAGATTGGGTCTGATTGGAAAATTTTCTATCCAAGGAGGTGACATCTCTTCCCAAGGAGGAGTGCACCCTTTGCGGCCAATTAGAAGAATTCGTGGGTGTGCGATGGATAGAGTACATGAGCCAATCCACCACTTGCAAGGTCAATCTATACCGTTAATGCCATAGGAGACAGGCAGCCTTCCAGACCTACCTATAGTCTTGGAGCCTGAGATGGAGACAATGATTGATGCATTGATTCCCATGGATGCCGAGACTTCTGATCTGCTTAGAGAGGAAGCATCCATACCATTATATGATGGGTGCCGAGTATCTCACCTGAAGACACTGCTTGCACTTTTAAGTGTACAAGCAAAATACGGGTGGAGCAATGCGAGTGTGGTACCTTGTACATACGCTTCCTTGATTTTTTTCGGCACTATTATTAAAAACATTTGTGCTTTTTCAAGGTGTTTTATGATTTTTTTCAGGTTATTGAAATATCATATATTACCACCTGTAAATACCATGCCTGAGTCTCATAATGATGCACGACATGTTTTACGAAAGTTTGGCATGGACGACAACAACATCCATGCATGTATCAACGATTGCATACTGTTTTGAGGAGAATATAAGACTATGGAGACATGTCCAAAGTGTGGTGCTCACAGGTATCGACAGGACTTGCAAGGGCAAACCATCCCTCAAAAAGTTCTCAGACACTTTTCGCTTATCCCCCGCATAAACCACATGTTTTATACGTTCGGCATGGCAAGCCTGACAATGTGGCATGCGCAGAATATGTCCATAGATGGAGTTCAATGAATATCAGCGGATTCACACGCATGCAGCCACATTGACTCTACCTTCCCAGACTTTGCCTGAGAGCCAAGGAATCTTCAGCTCGGTCTTGCAATGGATGGCATGAACCCATTCGGTCTGTGCTCAACTTCTTATAGTGTGTGGCCTATAGTCCTTGTCAACTACAATATCCCTCCATGGCTTTCTACGAAGAAAGGACATCTCATCCTCAGCTTACTCATCCCTAACCACTACAAAGTCAAAAATATGGACATGTATCTTCATCCATTAGTCGATGAGCTTAATATTTTCTGGGAGAGAGGGTCACCGTGCAAGATATGAGCAAGCGTGATGGTCAGCGGTCTGCCAATATTCGAGCCATTCTCATGTGGACGATGCATGATTTTTCGGGATTCGAAGAGTGCTCGGGTAAATAGGCTTGCTTTCTCGTTGGTAATATCTATATTTTATCTCATTCAAGCTTGTATTCACTGGGTCGTGGTGTTGGAACAGGTCTGGTTACCTCAGGTTATCATGCATGTCCATTGTGCAGACCATAATTAGACTCCCGAAGGTCACGAACCATGAAGAAGATGATATATCTAGAACACACCGCTTTCTTGCCAGAGGATGATGAACTCAGGGAAGGTTTTCTTGGACGACATCCAATACGTATGAACGCCACAAGCTGGTATGAGCTGAAAATGGTCCACGTGGAGTCACATCTAAACGGAATGCGACGGTTCTCAGTTTTCTATGAGTTACCATATTGGACCCACTTACAGGTCAACCACTTATTGGATCCCATGCATATTTTCAAGAATGTGGGCAACTTGCTATGGGACCACATCATAGGAAAGAGAGACACTATAGGGGCACAAATGGATTTAAAGGAGGTAGGTAAGATGGAGGTGCTTTGGCCGTAGTCGAGTACTGATGGTCGCGTGCAGCTACCTGGCGCTCCTTGGGTTTTGTCCACTAAAGAAGAGCACATTGTGAAGCAAGTAGTCAAGTCTATCCCCACTCTGATAGGTATGATGCGTTCTCTCAGGTCTGCATTTTCTAAAGACGACCAATTATCAGGGCTAAAATCCCATGATTGACATAAGATATGTCAAGTTTTTACTATGAATGGATTGTAATTGACGTGCGCATTTTGCTATTTGGAGTATAGCCATTGTTCATAATGCTTTCTCATTTGTGGTAGATTGTACTACTAATCGCGATTGCAGGATGTCTTACTCTAGAAATACGCGAGGCCATTTACAGGTTGTCAACTTTGGTGCAATGGATCTCACAGAAGGAGATTAAGACGTCCTCTATTGAATCCACGAGGCGGGGAGCAGTGGAGACGGTCTGTCTCTTTGAGAAATACCTGCCTATCAGCATGCTCACGATACAAATCCACCTTCTTGTGCATCTTGTAGATAAAGTGGAGATTGCTGGACCTGTCCATACGCGATGGATGTTCTTCTTGGAGCGCTTCATGAAAACCCTGAAAGGCTTTGTGCGACAACGAGCTCGGCCAGAAGGTAGCATGGCTGAAGGTTGGTTGGTGTCTGAGGCGCTAGTGTATATTTCACAATGGCTACCAACAGTGGATCTAGACAACAAAATGCTATGGTCGCTGAAGGACAATGATAGACTGACTGGAGATGTGGTGGTTGGAAATGGGGTAGAAAAAATAATGGATGCTACAATGAAGGAGAAGGTGAATCGCTTTTGTATGCTGCACCATGCCTCTATGGAGACGTGGCTCACCAAGTACCAGATCGCTAGGCAAGATCGAGAGGAAGCGCGATCTGAATTCTGACGTAGTGCGCATCATCAACCGATTCGATATCCCGAGGGCATGGAGGAGATGTCGTGGTTCATGTCAACACGATGGTTGTATGGAGCTTTGACCGCCGCAGCGTCTCATGAAGGGGCAGAGGTCTCAATGGAGGAGTGGGAATTCTTGAGGGGATGTAGTCCAAAGGTGATGAGGTGTTTAGGATTTATCGTATCTATACTTTATATGCGATATCTAATTTGAGTGTTTCAATGTACAGTACAAAATATACACTACAACAAAAAGGCTCCATAGACGCGCTTGTAGATGCAATATTTGAATTGTGAAAAAAAATGTCGGGCGCGTTTATTAACGCATCTATTTTCGCGTCTAAAAGCGCGCTTATGATTAGAGTTACACGCACACTTAGATGCGCCTATAGACGCATGTATAAATGCGCTACGTAAATATATAATCATATTTATAAAAAAGTCGATATATTCATATTGTGCGTCTATACACGCGTGTACCTACGCATCTAAAACCGCGTTTACTCTGAAATTTTTTTACGAGAATAGACGTGCATTTATACTGCAATTTAGATGCGCTGATAGACGCGCAAAACAGAGGTATGAAAAAAAAACCAAAGAGCATGTGGCTCTCTGGTTTTTTTCCCCCCCATCAACATCAAATTGTATACTTAGGGAAAACAGAGAAAGATTATTTCAAAGATTGGATACTGAAAACAAAACAATATATGTAGCACACGAAATTTCATATATATAGATGAAACGTTTTTACATTATGAGTTCTAGTACTTGTGACATCATGATCGCAAGCACTAGCTAAAAGTAATACATATCAAAAATAAAAATTACAAGCCAAGGGGAGGCATGCATGCATGGGGCTTCTCTATATCTCCTTAGAAGAGGCATCATCATCGCTACCACCACCGTTGCATGTGCTGCTGCCGTTGCCACCACCACTACTGCTAGTCCCCCCTTCGCTATCCTCAACTGCATCAGGGTTTGCCTACACAAAGGATTAAAGTATATAAATACCATTACAAACAATAAATTAGATTTATCTATACTTTTCATGTAAAAAATAAAACATACCTCTTCTGGTGGTGAAATCCTCATGGTGCGATTATATTGCTCCTCTGTGATGAGTCCCTCCTCGTAGAAATGCTGCCAAGTGGACGGCCGGTTATGACCTCGATGGTAGCCTACCTCTCTAGGAGTAGGCACCCTACCAACGATATGGAACGACAAAACAATTTGAACGTACAACATATTAAAACACACTACATAATGAAGTGAAACAAATTACAAAATGTAATTTAAAAAAAAAATCAAATAATACTTACAAACTCAGCCTCCCATGACTCCCTGCCACCCGATCCATAATGCGATGATCCCATGGTTGCCATCTGGATACGCCTCTGCATACTGGCGACTTGTCATTTTCTTCGTTGCTCTCTTCTTGGCCTCTTTCCACTCCTTGCGGTGGCAATTGGGTGGTTGGCCATATCCAGGGCGCCCCTACTCTTGTCTCTGCAATGACTCCTTGGCGCACGTCATAAGGTGAGACCTCTTGTTATGAAGCGTATCTCTCACCTTTGACCGTCCCCAATCATCTGAGAATCGTGAATTCTCGGGATTAGGGTACCTTTTATGTATTGCCCGCAGCACCTCTTGCCACAAACCATTTTTTTGGTGCTTGAAGGGAATCATGCAATCTTTGTATGTGGCATGCACGACACTCCTCAAGTAGGCTATCACTTCCCTCCCCTCGAAGTCATGCAAGATACCACCAACATCAATGATAGAGTAGTACATTTGTGGAGGCTCACCTCTCATTTTCCGGTGAGGGTGATCGAGAGCCACCACCTAGGCAACCCCCACAAATCCCTCGACCTCCTCGTCCTCCAGCACCACTCTCCTTCCTCCCTCGACATGCACTACCCTCTACCTCACTCGATACACGTGCCTCTGTAGATGTATGTGCTTCGGCCGATCCAAGTACCTCAGCTGATCCCTGTGTAGGCAAAGATGTGATAGGTGTCCTAGACATCACACTGAAAACCTCATCTGCAGTGGGAGGGCGACCAAGATAATTGGTCATCTCCCCCATGAATTGCTCCTTGTTGAATGGGGTGCTGGAGGATCCAGGAATCCACATCTACACAAGAAAAATCATATTACTTTGTGTAGATACAACATATTACATACAGCGTCTATACCTGCATCTCTGTGCGCGTCTATACCTGTGTCTCTGTGGGCGTCTGTCAGCGCGTCTATACCTGCGTCTTTGTGGGCATCTGTCAGCGCGTGTATACTCGCGTGTACACTGTAGAACACACACGCCCGCACACGCGCTCAAAGACGCGCCCCTAGAGAAACGTTTTTTGCGTCTATATCTGCGTCTACACTGAGATGTAGACGCGCTATCAGACGGGCTTGGTCGGCTGATTTTAGCAGACGACCGCCATTATTGATTTACAAAATGCAATACATAATGGAATCACAAATCCTAAATACACAGACAAAGTAGAGAGAGGAAGATAGAAAGAAAGAGAGAGAAAGAGAGAGAGAGAGAGAGAGAGAGAGAGAGACTCACCTTGGGTGTTTGGTGTGGCGAGTGGTGGCGCTTCTTCCTTCTCCTTCTTCCTCTCCTTGGTAAGTTACCCTCCCTTGATGCTTGCTTTCTTGCTTGCTACTTCTTCTTGTTCTCCTCTCTCTTGTTCTCTCTTTCTTCCTCTCCTTGGCTTTCCTTTTTCCCTTCTTGTGTGTTTGAAATGAAAGAAGAGGTGAGTCATGAGGAGGTGAGGCATGAAGAGACTAGGTGAGGCATGAAGAGACTGCATGTCGACTAAACTCAAGCTTCAGAACCGCAAAAAACGTAGGAAAGGAAAGGCGTAGTTTAAAAAGAAATGATTTAAGTATGATTTGAATTTTGATGTGTGCGTCTATTTTTGCGTGTATAAGCGCATCTATTTGCGCGGATATATAGACGCAAAAGTCGCGTCTATCTACAAGCATATTTACACACGCTTATAGACGATGTGATAGACGTGCCCGACTTTGCGCGTCTAACATGCGCGTCTATGCCTCATTTCTGTTGTAGTGATATAGTGCAGCGTGGTCGCGCGGACAGCATTTTTGCACGGAGTGTATTGACAAAATGAGCTTCACAATGGACTGTGGTATCATGGCAAGATTCAAGCAAGAGAGCCGACGACGAGCAAAAAATCCAAAGACGGTTATAGATGAGATGGATTATTTTGGGAACTTATAAAGTATTGTTACGGTGAATTACCGTACCTTCTCCATGATACTATTCGATGTGTAGTGATTCAAAGTGGTACTTGAAGGAGCTGGAGCAACAATTCAACGAGGTCCATCTGGATTTCTCGAAATAGATTCTGAAAAAAAATGGACGGATTTGCGCGACACCTTTATGTTGCCGGCCCATTGTGAACAGGTGCATGGACTCATTTGTTTGTTAATTGTATTACGACATGGTACATGTCATAATAGTTTAAACTCTCTTGTATCTGTTTGTGAACAGGTAATCTTCTATCCAAACCCCCGACAACCTCGATGGTGGTATGTTATACCTTTAGCTCCCCGAAGTGCGAGAGTATATGATCAAAGCGATGTTTCAAGCATAGATGAAGACAATATGCAAATAGAGGGGTCGATATTGCAAGGAGTGGAGGCCACCGAAAGCTTGGAGTCAGCATTCGGCTAACAATGATGGAAATATAGGAGTCTAAGAATTATTTGAGAACAAGGTAGACTCATCCTTTTGTGGTGACATGTCTATGGACCTTCCAGTGTATGCGGAGTTGTGTCAGAAGATTGACATGGGACCATAGGATACTTCATACTTGGAGCATCCACTTACTTAATTCATTGACCAATTGCTTATAAGAATACATAAGATATGCATTTTAAGTGAGATCATTTTTTTAGGATTTATACTACCATGCTTTGTATGATTTAAATTGATTATTCTTGCTGCCACAATTTTTTTTTCCCTGTTATCGTCGCTATTAGCATTGCAAATTTATTGCTCGTGTCATTATTGGCATTGTTATTATCATCGCAGACCATCGGTATCAGCATCGTTATTGGCGTGGGTATCAGCGATGCCAATAACGACGCTGATACCGATGCCAATAACAATGCTGATGCCGACTATTCTATGGCATCGCCAATAACGACGCTTTTTACGACGACAGAGGCAAATTTTGTTATTTACATTTTCGTCGCTTTTAATATCGGTATAAGGCCTATATCTTGTAGTGATCTGCAACCATATTGTTATCCTCTTCTGCGCTTCCTTGAACTTGCACTGCATCATGTATATTATCAATCATGGTATCATCATGTACCAACATGCAATTGAGAAGGATGATTGGTTTTGTCCATAAATTCAAGCAGGTTTACTATGTGATGTACATAATATGTAAACTAAAAAATAAGTATAATGTATACATACCTCGCGAGCTCACCCATCTGTATTTCTCGTTCTCATAATGGAGTATACTTTAAAGACAAACAAAAGAAGTAAACTAGTTACCAACTCATATTGAGTGGAGGATGATGAATGGCATGTGTCCAAGTGTCCTTTCAAACTTAAATGGTTAGAGATTGCGGAGTTCTTCCATTAGTGGGGGGTGCATATTTGGGGTGATCAATAGGAAGAAAACGATGATGATTGTCATAGATAACCTTCTTCAAGCGTGTCGGTCTAGAAGAAACCAGAGAGGGACCGCAAATTGGACATGCATGATATCCTGATGTAGTTAAACCTGTAGAAACAAGTGGGTTCATGATGACATATATTTGATCAAGGGTAAAACCTTACGAGGCACATCCATTGATTTCATCTCCTGGTTGTATCTTGGTTCACTACAAATAGGACACTTTCGTGCATATGCATGATCCCCACGAAACAAGATGCAATCATTGACACATGCATGGATTTTAACGTAATCGAGACCTCCGAGAGATGTCAAGAAACACCTTGCTTGCTCCCTTCTAGTTGGTAATTTATTTTTATTTGGAAGCATTTGTGACAATAACCTGGATATATTGTGCAAACAGAGTTAAAAAACCGCGAATATTATCTAGAAGTATTTATGAATTAATATCAAATGATACATAATTCAATAATGCATTCAAGCTAGCATTACTCTATCCATAAATGGTTTGTAAGTTCAGTGTCTCGAGAGATACATGTAGAACAGAGAATGTGCAACCTTTGTACAATGGAGTTTTTGACGCTATGTGTAGTGGGTCATCTGTCTTTCTAGTGGCGCCCTCCCCCTGAACCTCATGGGAAAATAAATCGTGCACCATGTTGTCCAAAATCTCTTCCTCCAAAACTTGATGGGGCATTTGAAGAGGGATGCTATTGTCGTCATCAGTCTCTACTCTTCTTGAGGACGCTGTCTTCTCACGTCGATGCTTCACAGCCTCTCGACGCCCTAGAGGGACCATTTGAGGATGTGGTACCGCATCCTGCTCAATAAAAAAAAGAAGGTTTTGTTTAATGGTGAAGATGCAACATAGACCAATAATATTTGTGTAAATAAAGTAGTAAAAATTACTGGGTCTTTTTCTTAGTCCCACTCTCCGTACATGCTGAGGTGTGGCATTGTGATTCAACGTGCTCGAAAAAAACATCCTCGACAATGATCACACATACATTTGATTTTCCATCATAGCCAAGCGTCTCGATTGTGAAGACACAATGTCTCGTCCTCACTGGAGGATGTATTGTTTGTTGACTCAGCATGTCCCATACTAGTAGAAGATGACGATATAATTACACCTGAATCATAAGGACATATATGATTTCATTTGGTATATATGTCATATTCCCTAAATATTTTGATACTTACAACATGGAGACAAACATTTTGATATTGAAAGACTAGGAAAGTCATGTTGATCCGAAAACAACCATAAGCTAGCATTTTAATAAGTTTAATTGTAATTGCATGTCTATCAGCGCGTGTAATATGTTTTATCTACGCATATAGACCGGCAATTACACGCGCTTACAAATGTACCACATGAATATTTTTTAGAAAAATAAAAATTTGTGGCTTTCTTTTCAAACCAGTGCTTTCCTGTGTTTTTTGCGCGTTTTCTGCAATTCGAGCTCGACATCACTAATCATGTCTATCTATCACTTCATGAAGACAATGAGGGAAGGAAACAAGAGTAAAAAGAGGAGGAAGGAAGAGCCAGAGAGTAAAGAACAAGAGCCAAATAGCAAGGAAGAGAAGAAGAATCAAGCAACCTACCAAGGGAAGGGAGAAGGAGGACAAGGAGCTTGCAACCTAGCCGCCACCCGTCGAAACAAGCAAAGAATGTGAGTTTTTCTTCTCTCTCTCAATCTTCTTTGCTTTCTCCTCTCTCTCTCTCTCTCTCTTTACATGATTCAGACAATCTATGGAGATTTTTTGCACATTTTTTATAACAGTTTTGGAAAATATGGTCCGACTTTGCGCATCTGTAGACGCATCTAGCTGACAGTTTAGACACGTTTTTAGACATATATATAGACGCGCTAACAAACATGGGTATAGACGCGGGTATAGATGCAACATGTAATATGTTTTATCTACGCAGGGTAATAATGGATTTTTGCTTGTGTAGATGTGGAATCCTGGATCTTCCAGCACTGATCCTAAGTTGGAATGCATGAATATCACGTTAGTGGATTTTTCTAGAGGTGTTAGTAGTTCTTTTGGAGGTTTTCCGAACAAGGAGCAATTCATGGGGGAGATGACCAGTTTTCTTGGTCGCCCTCCCACTACTACAAAGGAGGTTTTTAGTGTCATGTCTGGGACACCTATCACATATTTGCCTAGCACTGCCGCACAAACACCAAACCTTGGTACACCTCTACTAATAGGTACTCCATGCACTATGCATACACACAGATCAACTGATGCACAGGGATCAGTTAAAGTACATGGATCGACCGAAGCATGTGCATTTGCAGAAGCACATGCATCGTGTGAGGTAGAGGGTAGTGCCCGTCGAGGGAGGAGGGAGAGTCGTGCGGGAGGACAAGGAGGTCGAGGGCTTTGTGGAGGTTGCCTAGGAGGTGGCTCTCGATCACCCTCACCAGAAAATGAGAGAGGTGAGCCTCCACAAATGTACTACTCTGTCATAGAGGTTGGTAGTATCTTACATAACCCTCATGGGAGGGAAGTAATAGCCTACTTGAGGAGTGTCATGCATGCACATACAAAGATTGTATGATTTTCTTCAAGCACCAAAAAAGTGGTTTGTGACAAGAGGTGCTGCGGGCAGTACATAGAAGGTACTCTAATCCTGAGAATTCACAATTGTCAGATGATTGGGGATGGTCAAATGTGAGAGACGTAATTCATAACAAGAGGTCTCATCTTATGATGCGCACCAAGGAGTCACTACAAAGAGAATAGCAGGGGCGCCCTGAATATGACCAACCACCCAATTGCCACTGCACGGAGTGGAAAGAGGCCAAGAAGAGAGCAACAGAGAAAAGGACAAGTCGCCAGCATGCAGAGGCGCGACGTATCCAGATGGCAACCATGGGATCATCGCATTATGGATCGGGTGGCAAGGAGTCATGGAAGGCTAAGTTTGTAAGTATTATTTTGATTTCTGTTTTTAAATTAAATTTTGTAATTTGTTTCAATTCATTATGTAGTGTGTTCTAATACATTGTATGTTAAAATTATTTTGTAGTATCATATCGTTGGTAGGATGCCTACTCCTAGAGAGGTAGGCTACCATTGAGGTCATAACCGGGCGTCCACTTGGCAGCATTTCTACAAGGAGGGACTGATCACGAAGGAGCAATATAATCGTGCCATGAGGATTCCACTGCCAGAAGAGGTATGCTTTATTTTTTACATGAAAAGTATAGGTAACTCTAATTTAATGTTTGTAATGGTATTTATATATCTTAATCCTAGGTGAACCCTGATGCAGTCGAGGATAGCGAAGGGGGGACTAGCAGTAGCGGTGGCAGCAGCGGCAGCGGTGGTGGTAGCAACAATGATGCCTCTTCTGAGGAGATGTACATGAGCCTTGTGCATGCATGCCTCCCCTTGGCCTTGTAGTTTTCATTTTTTATGTGTATTACTTTTAGCTAGTGCTTGCGACCATGACCATGCTCACAAGCACTCGAATACGTCATGCAAAAACGTTTCATCTTTATATATGAAATTTCATGTTCTACATTGTTTTGTTTTCAATACAAAAATCTTCGAAATATGTACAATGTTTCAGCACAGTACGCTCATCATGTGCTATTATCAATATATGGACTTTGGCTCTCCACATTATTTTGCTTTCAGTATAATAATCTTTCTCTATTTTCCCTAAGCATACAATTTGATGGGGGAAAATAACAGAGAGCAAAGCCACATGCTCTTTGTTTTTTTTTTCATACCTTTGTTTTGCACGTCTATCCGCGCGTCTAAATTGCAGGAAAAATATGCGTCTATAATCGTCAAAAAATTGCAAAGTAGATGCCTTTTTAGACGCACAGTTGCACACCCTTATAGACGCAAAATATAAATATATCTATGTTTTTAAAAATATGATTATATATTTACGGAGTGCGTCAATAGGCGCGTCTATATTTGTACATGTTTTCGCATCTATATGCGCGTATAGTTTTCACTATAAGCGTGCTTATAGATGCAAAATTTTAGACGTGCTAGTAGACACTGTAATAAACATGCCATACATTTTTAAACACAATTCAAATATTGCGTCTACAAGCGCGTCTATGGAGTCTTTTTGTTGTAGTGATAGAAAATCCTACATAAATCACAAGACCAAAAAAGAAGAGAATGTGCACTCTACGAATCCAAGTGCGAGCTATAGATTCTCGCCATCCGAAAGCTTGTCCTGCCACAAAGGAGTATCCAATGGACTCTACAAAAAAAGAAGCAACTATACATTAGTCCACCATACAATAATGCATTTTAATTAAAATTAGTAACTACAAACAAGAAAGATGAGTGACTTACTGGGCCTCCGCGTGCAAACAATCTATCGATCAATGCAATGAGACCGTGTCTCTTTGCATATCGAGCCTTTAGGCCCGTGGGATCACGGTTTGTAATGGAGTGCCGCAAAGAAAAAAAAATACAACTATTAGAAACATGATTGTAAGTACAAGCCATATTGCAAAAAAATAAGCGATAAGAACAAAAGAAAAACTTACAAAGTCCTCCAGATAAGTCATGTGATTGCCACTCCCAAGATGATAGGCCACTCCTACCTTGAATCATGCCCTTGCTATCTCACGCTACTATCTCCAATGTCCTAGAGAATCTATAGCCTCCTCCCTGAGTCGGCGCGCCAGTCATCTGTGTCTAGCCACTGGGCTTTGAGGCCCCACTCTTAAGTGCCTTGTGTGTGTTCGATAGTCTGTATGATATGTACGCACACATGCACTCCATCATCCAACATGTGGAGAATCTATCTGTTGCGGTGGGTACTAGAAACTCCTCATGCAATGATGCTACTATGTAGTCCTTGCTCCCCTCTGGTTGCCGAAAAACTTGTTGGTACAACTCTCTCATATGAGCCATCACCCTCCTCCCCTCATCATTCATGATGATAGCTCATGTTCTATCATCTACAAGGTATCCATACCCCTTTGGGGTATGCCTAAGATGTGTCAACTCCCACCTGCGACCACGCTCTTGGGCATATCTAGTAGACCCCTGTACATCTGGTATACCCACGGGGGTGGTATCTCTCAGAGTAGCACACATAGGGGTGCTACCTGCGGATGACTGAGCAAAAGCTGGAGTTATTGGAGTAGACATTCCCACAGGACATGCAAATCCACAGGTGATGCAAATCTAGCAAAACGATGAGACAGAGACACTACGTTAGTACCTCCAAAACAACCAGCTGAGCTACCCTCTCTCCAATCTGCATGAGAGGGAGGAGTAGCACCTGTATCTCGAGCCGACCATGGGCTCACTACATCCACATCTCTATAGCACCCCCCAAAACCACTCCCTTTGTCCTTCCCAAGTTTAGAGCATTGACCTCGTCTACTAGAAACCAAAGCATTAGAGTGTGCCGAAGTAGATCAAATGGAATGGCTTGACGGTGTCTGAGACAACTGTCATATCTCTGAATTGAGCCATCTAGTCTGGAGATATATGTCTGAAGATCTCCTATAGCTCCTCATTCCTCATCCCTCGACTCATCGTGCTATCCAAACATCCACAAATGTCACCTACACAAACAAAAATTGATGTTAGCATAATCCATATAAAGATCCAAGCAAAGCACAGTAATATAACTCTTTAAAAAAGATCTTATTTAAAATTCATATTCTAGAGTACCCTTATAAGTGATTCATTAACGAATTGAGTAGGTGGATGCTCCAAGTATAACATAGCCTATGGTCCCATGTCAATCTCCTGACACAACTCCCCATACACTGGAAGGCCGATAGAAAGGTCACCATAAAAAGATGAGTCCACCTCCTTCTCAAAGAATTCTTGGTCTCGTGTCTTTCCATCATTGTTACCCGATTTTGTCTCCTCTACATGCTCCAATCTTTGGGTGGCGTCTACCCATTGCAATGTCGACCCCTCTATTTGCATACTATCCTCATCCATGCTGGGAACATTACTTTCATCATATGCTTTCACGCTTCGAGGAGCTAAAGGTATAACATACCACCATCGAGGTTGTTGGGGGTTTGGATAGAAAATTACCTATTCAAAATCACATACAAGAGAAATTTAACATTTGTGACATATACTATGTCATAATAAAAGTTTAAAAAACATGAGTTCATACACCTATTCACAATGGGTTGGTAATACAAACGTGTCACGCAAATCCATTCATATTTTTTTGGAATCTATTTTGAGAAATCCAGATGGACCTCGTTGAACAATTTCCCGGGCTCCTTCCAGTACCACTTTGATGTTAGACTTCAAGCTCGACTTCTCTATATTTGGTATGACTGTATCCGACACTTAGCATGTCCAACTGTACACATGCTGACATTGAATAAGTCGGTGTTTAGCTTAGCTATCTTTGGTGTGAATAGTCTTGTTGTGACCTTAGATTGTAAGTACTCTCTTTAGTTATGTGTTATGGATAATGAAGAAACGTGAGTGAGCTCTCTGCTCTACACTATTGGGTGCAACCCTTCTCTCACTTTCATCATGGTATTAGAGCTATGAATGGGATCTCTGGAGGATGGCACTAGTTGAGCAGACCCTGAAGCTTGAAGACAAAGTATATCTCTTGAAGAAGTAGACTGCCATTGATCTCATGTGAAAGGTATGCATTTCAGTTTGAGTCTCTTGAACTGTCAAAGCTTGTTGGGGGTTTCTCAAGGGATCAAGAACATGTATTAGAGCCTATGTATGATGTCATCCATGCTCAGCATGAGCAGTTGAATACAAACATGGAGCTAGAATTTTTGCACCTATTTTTTTATAAGAAGGATTGGATTGCTTAAGTCATCCAATGGTGCACTCTATTGCTCATGAAGGAGGAGCAATGCTATGCAAAGCTTGGAGAAGCTTGTTTTAGCATGGTAAAGTGGATGCTAATCTTCACTGCTAGTAAAACCCAAGGCATAGAAAGCGTGGATAGTGCTCTACTACTTGATGAATCACTTGTCAAGGGGTATGCAAGAATCCATGGTATTGATTCTTTGTCTTGAGCTCATTTTTGAGCTACATGGTTATGTACAGATCTAAAAACAGGGACAAACCTGTTGCTAAACTTTCAGGGAAACATATTCTTGAAGTTTGGAAGCTATCTGACATGTACAATGAACTCTTTTGAAGCATAGGCATACTTGGCAAGGTATAAGTGTTATCTCTCATGATTTTGAGCTTGGGTTTGGAGTGTCAAATGCTCAGATTTTGAAGGGAATAACATGCTAAAATTTGTCTAAAAGTTTTCGGCATTACTACAGGGCACTGTTTGGTCCACAAATGCCTTTGGAATGATGCATATGATCATTAAGAATGTTTGGTAAATGTCTATTCAACACCCATGTACGCCTGGACATGACCAAAAGGGATTAAAACTTTAGTTTTGGAATGCATTTACAAATCTGAAAATTACAAGCTGAAATTTGAAATTGAATGACATATAACAGTTATCACTTGAAGGTTAAAGCATTTTGACATTCACTTGTACCCATAAGGCTTAAGTCATGCCATTGGAGATATAGGTGTGTTGTGGGATACTGTGAGCACTAAATGCCCAAAGTTTGGACTAATGTATTGCTGGTTATAGCAGGGTATTGTCTGTTTTTATTAGTTGGAAGGATATTTATCTTCCATACATGATGTACATGCACTGCAGTGTGCCCAGTTGGACATGCATGGAAATATGCATGTAATAGCAATTGTTTGAGATGTCTTGGGACTGTTTGAGGCACATACGCTCTATTGTTTGGCTAGAAGAGAAGCTGGTGGTCACTGTCATTTGATGCTTACAGAGTACTTGTCTATACATGAATAGTCTACTTGATTACATGTTGGTTATGCAGTGAATGCATTCTATATATGCAAGCTGCAATACCCAAGTGATTGCCAACTGACAGGAGGTGAATGTACCATTATTTTTGGACTGAAACACTGCTTTTCTGAACACAGGGTGTGCTGAAATATGTCATAAATAGTTACACCTGAAACTGAACTCTCAAAAAAGATTTGGTTTGTAGGTAGCCAAGCAAGGTTTACACTATGGCAAATGCTGAGAGGACAGATAATATTACCCAAATTGTGGGGGAAAAGCTCGACAACAAAAATTATGCCATATGGAAGTTTTGCATGGAGAACTTCTTGATAGGAAAAGGCTACTGGGAGCTAGTGACTGGAGTTGAGGTTGAGCTCAAGCTACCTACAAGTGACAAGCATCCGACGCAAGACCAATTGTGAGCCCAACGAGCATGGATGGAGAGAGCATGTAGGGTTTTGCACTGGCTGTCCCTATGTATATCAGATACCATGATAATGCAGATAATGAATTGCAACTCTCCTAAGGATGTGTGGGACATTTCGATCAAGTCCTATGGCACCACTACAAGTGCCAGGAAGATGCCGTTAAAGCAGAAATTTAACAACATTGAGAGAAAGGGCAAGTCCATGTGGATCTCCTGACTGAGATCAAGAACATTGTAGATCGATTGGCATATGTTGGTACTAAGGTTGAAGATGAAGACATGGTTGCTGTGAATTTGAATGGCTTGAGTCCAAAGTATAAGTATTTTGATACTTCTGTGTCTGTGCGGGTTGGAATGTTAGATTTCAACAAGCTAGTTGCATTGCTTATCCATGAGGAGGTTGAACTTGGATTGGGTATAGGATCTAGCAATATAAAAAGCAAGGATGCAGTCTTTTATTCCAATCAATGCACCCATGGCAGCCATGGTAGAGGCTATGGTTCTGGTAGAGGAGGCCAGCAAAATGCATCCTATGGCAATAATAACAAGTAGGGATCAAATGCAAGAGGAGGTGGAAACTTCAGAGGCAGGGGGAGATCTAGCTCTCATGGTAGCGGCTCTTGGCACAACAACAGCGCCCATCTGACAATCTGAATAAGGATAAGGATTGTTATTACTGTGGAAAGTATGGTCATATTACAAAGGACTACTGGAATAAGCAGGGAAATCAGAAGGGCAAACAAAAAGAAAAAACTCTATGCTTTTGAATGAATTCATTAAGGTCTAATGCAGATTCCCTTTTTTAGACTTTGACTTTTTGCCCTTTAATTCAAAGTTTTCATGCCCTTTTCCTACCCCATTCATTTTTCACAATGTATGTCTACGTGCTTCACTGACTTTGATTTGATTTACTGATTCTGATCTGATTCACCTTACCCCCTCCCCTTCCAATTTGAGAAGAATCCTTCCTAGGATTGAGGGTTAGAAGGTGAAGGGCTTTCGGCATGGAGGTGTAGGGGCTACTTGTGAAGGAGCCAAGTATAGAAATTGGGGTTGTATTCCAAATGGGCTTCGGAGGGTTTAATCCCCACTTGGGTGATGTATGTGAGAACATCAGTTAGGAAGTCGCCCGAGTTGACTTGGCTAACAATGTGTAACTTCTCCTTGGTCAACAAGCAGTCAAGGTAGGGGTGTCCCTTGATGTGTTCTTCTATAGGATGGCCCCGTACCATGGTTAACACTCGATATGAGGTTGGCGCGACGTATGTGGGGTCGTACTCTGCTGTTTTGATAGCACGTCGTTGCTCAACATTGGTCATTATTCGGCATCCTTCAACTTCCCATTGTAGCCTAAGAGCATACCAATGCCTTAAGAATTGGGATTTTGTCTTAGCAAGTTTTGACAGCTCTGCCACTTCTTGGTCAGTGATGGCAGAAGTGGTTCGCTGATCATACGACATAATAAGGCGTTGCTTGATTGCTTGCTCTTTTGAGATCTCACTACTGAGCAACTTAGCAGAGGAGGTAGCGGCTTTTGCAAATGCAAATTCAAACGTTTCCCAAGAACAAGGCATCGTTTGAACTTGGGCTACGAAGGATTCATCCAATAGGCCTAAGTCAAGGTGATCATAGCTCAGAGCTAGCAACACAAAAGTAGCATCCAGTTGCTTAATGCAATCCACCACATCATCCCCTGTTTCCTCAGCTAAATCAGCTGCTAGTGAGAGAAAGGATTTCCTCTCGTAAGAGGACCTAAGTCTTGCGAGTGGTTGGGGTTTGGTAGAGCTTGAGCCTTTGGCGACGGAAAGTTGCGGTGATGAGTGTTCTTGAGCTTGCAATTGGGTCACTAGGATGGAGGCTAGGTTAGCAGCGGCCTCGAGTGACGGCCTGTTGCTTTTAGGATGGATTTGGAAAGTCAGATCGTTTTTGGCGGGTGATAATTCTTGAGCTGGCGGTTGTTGCCTAGGTCGACAGGCTTGGGCGATTTGCGTAGGTTCACGCGTGGATAAACTTCATGGTTGCGGGTCGGGGAAGCTCTACAGCTTATGGTTTCAAGGTTCTACAGTTTTTGGGATGATCAAGCTTGAGGCTAGCGTATGAGTAGTGCCTCTGGCCGTGTGGGCCTTAGGTATCCATAGCCAAGCATTGCCCTCATAGTAGCCTTGTGCGCAGAAGAGGCCCTTGGGGACCCATCTTTGATTGATTACACGTCTATTCCTGTAACTGCGTTTGGGCCTTCTAGATTTAGAGTTTCTGGTCTTATGAGGGTAGGAGCATCAACTCCTAGGCGGCTGCTGCGGTTGTTTAGGCATCCATTGAAGGTGAGGCTATGGGGCCTTAGCTTTGGTTGCTATGGGTTGCGGTCTATGAAGCTCGGGGAGTGGCGGCCACACACTTACCCCCTCCTTAGGCTTGCCTATAGGTGTTTCTAACGGTGGCTTGGTGGCTTATGATGAGGTTGCGCAGCCCTTGCTAAATGCTGTAACAATGCGAACATTTCCTATTGCAAGATGGATGCACTGCGACGCGTAGTCAACATTGCAGTGGGTCTACTTTTTGAAGGTTCACCCCAGCAGTGACTCTGTGCCTGCGTTTTTTGCATTTGGCAACACGTAAAAAATCATTGAAACAATCTCAGACTCGATAGAAACTGCTGCTCTGCACTTGTCGAGTAGTGCATAGGAATGGGCCCCATATGGGCTTAATTTTGTAGTGGTGGGTTGAAGTTGTGGTTGGCCAAGTTGAGTTCAATGATCGTAGGTCAAGATGTTGAAGTTTGCTCCCTCGTCGATAAAGGTGGTGAAAGCATATGTTTGTTTTGCCATGACCATGATACGGAGGTATGTGGGTTCCACGGCTTCCTCATCCTCATCATCGGTTTCAGTGATTGTGGCTATTTGTACTTTGACAGGTGGTTCTAACATCGGTGGCTCATGCAAAGGATGCGTAGGGGGGTATTACTTCTTGACGCGACTGCCATTGAAGAAGCCTATCCCTTCACCATTTAGGGTCTCAAGTTCGACATTGCCCGTTTGGCTGATCACACGAACTTTGAAGGGTCCAAGACCTCTAAATTTCATTTTTTGCTTATGCCCCTTAACTGAGTAGAGGAGCACTAGGTCACCCTACTCAAAATCGCACTGCTTGACGTGCTAGTCAAACCAGCTCTTGCGTTAGGCTTTCTCACAGATCAATGCATGGGTGGCAAGAAGACGAGTCTCCAAGAGGCGTTTGAGCTCAACTAGTCGTTGCGTCCATGCCTCCTTCCCTTCCCATCACTCTTGAAGCACTATTCTTAGGCTAGGAACAAAGAACTCTAATGGTAGAATCACTTTTGTTCCATATGTCAATCTAAAGGGGGTTTGACCGACAGCCGTTTTATAAGCGGTTCGGTAAGCCCACAGAGCTACCATCAACTTGTTGTCCCAGTCACTGTGTGAAGCAGAGACAACCTTGGTTAGGACATTGACAAGAATCTTATTCATTGATTTGGCCTGGCCGTTTTCCTGAGGGTAGTATGGCGAGGATTTGCGATGGATGATGAGGAAGGTGGACAAGAGATGCGCAATCACTTCATTGATGAAGTGCGTGCCTTGGTCACTGACCAGTTCGATGGGGCAACCGAATCGTGAAATTACTTGCTCCCATTAGAACTTAGCCGTCGTTCTAGCGTCATTTTTTTGTGTGGCTCGCGCTTCTGCCCATTTAGTGAGGTAATCTATGGCCACAATGATATACTTAGCCTGCGAATACTGTGGTGCAGAACTGATGGACCCAATGAAATCAATTCCCCATTTTTTGAAGGGTTGTCGAGCAATAACTGGGGTTAATTCCATTTGATCTTTGCAAATTGGGACATTTTTCCATTGGCACTTGTCACAGTGCTTGACAAATTGTACTGCGTCGCGGAAAAGCGTGGGCCACCATAGTTGAGACTGCAACACTTTTTGTGCTGTCATGTCTCCGCTAAAGTGCCCTCCGGCAATGCCGCCGTGCACTTCTGAGAGCACATCGTGCATCTCATATTTGCACAGGCATCTGCGCAACAATCTGTCTTGCCCCAGCCTATAGAGTTGGCTTGCAATCAGTTGATAGGGCTGGATCTTAAGGATTAATTGCCTAAGTCAGGCTTTTTCTATTGGTCGGTCAGGCAATCTGCGCTCAAGCACTTGGACTATGTCATCTACCCAATACGGCGTTAGATCAGCCTTAAATAGATTTGTCTCACTGGAAAGGTGAAACAGATGGGCATCGGGCAGTTCATCCATAACACCTTGGCTAGCAGGTTCTCCAGTGGGAATGCGCGACATGTGATCAGCCATGTAATGCTGTTTTCCCTTCTGTACCACTACGGAGAAGTCAAACTCTAAAAGCAGAAGGATCCATCGAGCTATGCGTCCTGTAGCTCAAGGTTTGTTTACTAGATAGAGCAAGGCTTGATGGTCCACAAAGAAGGTGAAGGGCGTGGCCAAAAGGTAATGCCGGAATTTCTTCACTGCGAATACCATGGCTAATCCCTCTCTTTCCATCGTCGAGTAATTCATTTCCATCTCAGTGAGTTGTCTGCTAGCAAAGCTCACTGGATAGTCTAAATTGTGTTCGCCAGGCTAGCACAACACTGCCCCCACGGCAAACTTAGAAGCATAGATATGCACGTGGAAGGTGATGGTCCAATCTGGCGCTCGTAGGATTGGTGCTGTGGTTGGAGCCTTCTTCAACTCTTCGTATGCCCGTTGGCATGCTTTAGTCCATTCGAAGACAATAAGCAGCTTGTACAATGGTCCGGCTATCAACGCATAATTGAGTACAAACCGCCGATAGTACCCAGTATGGCCTAGGAAGCATTGAACTCCCTTGTAGTTGCTTGGGGATGGAAGGTCAACAATGACCCTGACCTTTGAGAAGTCAGTGGCGATGCCGTTCTTTGACACCACGTGTCCTAGGATGCATCCATGCTTCACCCAAAACTGGCACTTTAAGGGGTTCAAGGAGAGATGATATAAACGACACCGCTTGAAGACTGCTCGGAGTTTGTCTAAGTGTTCAATCCAGGTCGAATGGACACATAGGTCGTCGACAAAGACTTCTAACTCCTTGTGAAGCATGTCCTTAAAGATGATGCACATGAGGCGTTGAAAAGTGGTAGGGGCATTAGTCAACCCGAAGGGCATGACTATGTAAGCAAAGACGCCCCACTAAGTGGCGAAAGCAGTCTTATGCCTATCCGCCGCAGGATGCACTTGCACCTGGTTGTACCCTGAGAAGCCATCCAGAAAATTGTAGGCTTCCTTGCCTGCCACTCTCTCAAGCATGTGCTCAATGTACGGCAACGAATAGTTGTCCCTCTTGGTGGCAGCGTTCACCTTCTTGTAATTGACGCACACTCAGATTTTTCCATTCTTCTTCATCACGATGACTATGGGCGATACCCAGTCTGTGTGCTCAATTTCATAAATGAATCTTGCTCTCATCAGCTTATCAATCTCTTCCTTGACATCATGAGCATGTTTTGGATTCATAGGGTACAGTCGTTGCTTGACCGGTATTGCGTCTGGCATCATGGGTATGTTGTGAGTCACAACACTTAGATCTACCCCCTTAAGCTCTTCTAAGGACCAGGCAAACACGCCTATGTACTCTCGCAAGAGAGCGACGAGACTCGTTTCTTCTTCATTAGTCAAGTCATCAGCAATGAAGACTGGTCGAGGTGGTTCCCCTTCTTGGGCTAGGTCCACCTCCTTGACCTTGGCTGGTCCCTCGATTGGTTTGCTTGTCTATGCTTGACATTTGGCACCTAATAGAACTACCACCCTATCCCCTTTTTTGAATTTCGTAAATCGTTTAGGGAGGTCCTGTGGTTTTCTCTGTTCTTCCATTCGAGTATGCTTTGGTTGTTTTGCCTTTTCCTGTCTTAATCATCTGTGCCTCAGGTGGTCAGGTAGGTCCCCCTTGGTGCATCTGGTTGTGGGCAGCCTAGGGATCTCTGGATCACTATCCAAACTAACCTCTGATTCAGAGTCGAATCCCCCGCCTTCGCTAGAAGAGATGGTCTCCCCTAGTGGGTGCAGTTCAGATGGTGATTCAGTTCTAAATACTGATGTCATTCCTGGCTGGGCTAGTCCTGCTTGCTCAAGGTCTATGGCTCCTATGTGTTCCAACCACACACGGTCACATTCCACGCGCATGACTCCTCGCTCCATCCTGAAGATACTCTTTCTCTGCGGCTTGGAGTCTGCTCGTATTTGCTCTATTTCTTGTTCTTCAGTGTTGTATTCCACGGTATCTACCTCACCCTCACTTTCATCACTGAAGGATTGGTCGTCTTCGTATTCGTCATTAGAATTCCCTTCATTAGATTACTCATCATCTCCTAGGACTTGATCTATCTCTGGTCATTGGTCAGGCACCACGGCCCAGTTATACATGAGGTTTAAGTCATGCACTCTGGTCCATTGCCACTTGGATTCATCTAAGAGATCCTAAAGTGGTTTGAGATTTGCAGCTGGATTGCCAGCTAGCTTGTCTGATAGATATTCCAGTACCTCCTAGAGTTCCCTTTTTTGGCTGTGGGACGTGGGAGTTGACGGGCTTCGGTTTCCCATGAAGGCTTCATGCCATCATGCAGACTAGTACGGAGGGTGTGTCATTAACCTTGCTGATTGTTTTGATGGCTTGCTCATATGCCTCGTGATCAGAGAACGGTAGGTCGATTGTAGTAAGGATATGCATCCAATCTCACTCAACCTCTGGGCATGGGATATACTTGGTCAAGGGCCCATAGGACTTCTTGACCTGAGCATTACCCTTGAGCATAGCAGAGATGACATCTAAGTCGACTGGTGAGGTCTTCCAGGTGTCCATCTCTACTCTCACGGCGTCCATCCTATTGCCAAGGAAGATTAAGCCGTTATCCCAATCTTCGATTACTCTAGCATTGCGCATCCAGGGGTGGCCTAATAGGATGTCGTAGTCCACTCCCTTCATGACTATAAAGTCAACGGAGAACTGGACACCTACGATCTTCATTGGCCAATTCTTAAGCACTCCGAATGGCTTAACTCTCATACCATTTGCTAGTGTGACATTAAACCTAGCAATCTCAACAGGTGGGTTTCCCCAAGTCTAAAGCACTGCGTGGCTAAGCATACTAACCCCAGCCCCCGTGTCTACGATTCCCTTCCTTGTTGTATCGCCTAGGGCTAAGACCGGTAAGACTGCATGCATCTCAAAGCCTTCCCAGAAGGCATTGACGTGCAAGGATTTAGGCATAGAGTGCAGTGTCAAACTCGATATTTGCGTTTCTGCCTCATGGTCGTGAGGGTCTGTCGTGACCTGCTCTTGTAACCCTTCAACCCACTGCTTAAGATCTTGCCATAGGGTGGGGTGTTGCCTAAGTAGATCTCCCAGGCTAAGTGTTACAGGGGTAGTCACTGTCAAGATTGTGGGAGAGAAGGAAGGAGTCTCACTTGTGTCTTTCTTGCTTGCACAATGGGGGAATACACACAAAGGTGGAGGCTGAAAACAGTTTTCCTCTTCTTAGTTTGTGTAAGCCAAAAGAACTCTCATACAAAGAAATAGAAGAACCCTATATATGGGTCTCAAACCAAACTCAAATAACTAAGGTGGCATACTAACTGAGCCACGAACTAGAGTAGATAAGGATAGCTGTCATCTAGCTATTATTCATGGGCGGTGTACCAATCGCGTCTGCAACTGACAAGTCGGTGACATAAATACACAACGGTCACCCTGGCATATCACGAGTGGAGCTCGATATCTCAACAGTCACCAACGTGGTTAGGAGATCATTGGGTATTTGTCTCTCTCCTAACCTGGATTGTCCTGGCCAATGGTTGTGACTGAACCACGGCCCTGTAGCAGCGCCGCGACTTGGCTTTAGCGGCACCCCTTGTGGTGCAATTGCTTCTCTTGACTTTGGTTGTGGGGGTGAGGTTGGTGTACTTATGCTGGAGAGATCATCGATCTCATCCTCTATGATGGGCTCAGCATCTTTTAGATGTTCTTGGGCTTCCTTCACCCATTCTTTCACCTTTTCTATGGCCTCTAATTGTCGCTTCGGGTGCGGGTATTCCCCTACCTTAGCACTTCCCTTTTCGACCGCCTTAGGGGCTGATGTCTCTGCTTCTGCGTCAGAGACCTTCTTTCCAGCGGGTAGAGTTGTAGCACTCTCCATTTTTAGTGCGATTTTAGCTTCCCACTTCCTCCTCTGCCATCTACAACTCTTCTTTCCTATCGAGGCTGCATCGAGATTGCTAGGTCCTGGCAGAGAGATGCTGGCCTACTTCTTTTGGGCAAGGATCATGACCCACAATGGGATAGGTGTGGCCTCCCCATCATGGTTCTCGACACCGAACAGCCCCAATGGGACAGATGGCTCGTTGGCTGAGCTAGGTGACGGCTTTTGCCTTAGGCAATCGACAAAGAGATGGGTGATTCCGCACTCAGTACACCTTTGGTCAGCCTTGTCTCTGTTTTGCTGTTCCCTTTCAGGGCAGTGTGATGAGACATGACCTGGGTGGCCACAGGTCCAATAGGTGATTGGGTCCTGGGTCTGCCCTCCTAGGCCTTTACCTTGTCCTCTTCCTAATGCCATCATCGGTACGAGGCGATAATCCATGAGGACAGCATTGCCCTCATCATCATGCGAGACGTAAGGGCACATGTAAGCTTCCTCCTCGTTTGGTTCTTCCACATAGTGGACAAGAGCGTCACTCGGTGGATGGGTTATGTAAGGACCAAGCGGTCTAGAAATGCATGTAGGATTTATTTTCATCCTAGGAACAGTCGATTTAATGTCGTTAGGCACAAGGAGGACCAATGGGGCTCCCCTTCCGAAAAATGGCTGTGGCCTATTCACTAGGTAAGGCTAGCCATATGGTTGTGAGTGTGGAAGTCTCCTTGGCAATCTACAATGCACGACGTCATGACTGAACCTACCACAGTTAGTGCAAGATCTTGACCTAGGGTCTTAACGCTCGGTCGGCAAGTGATTTCCGCCACAGTACACGCATTGGACGTGTGGGCGCGTTGGTCGTCTCAACATGTCTTGCAACTTGGCTAGTTCCATCCTAATGTCAGCCAAGTCTTGGTTTGTTTCAGTGGTTTTCCCCTTATCCTGGGATGATGGGGCTGATCGCTCACTCGAGGCTGATGCTCTCTCTGAGCTTCGTGAGTTGGTCTCCTCTAGGTTCGCGCTTCTAGAGCTCCGCTCCTTCAGCTAATCATCAACTCGGATGGCTTCCTCAAAGACCCTGGCTAGCGCATCTCACTGCAAGCTCGAGTTGCCTACCACAGCCTTGTATAGTTCCTTGTTCTGAATCCCGTTGATGAATACAGTTGATACTGCTCTTTCAGTCGGTCGCTCTCCAGTAGAGATTCTCTTGAAGAGACTTCGCACATGGGTCACGTAATCGTGAATGTCCTCCTTCTCTTTCTGCTTGACGTTCATCAAGCACACTAGTAGATTATCAGAGTATCCGGGCTCGGTGAATCTCTTAATGAAGAGATCCTTGAGGCCATCGAAGTTGGCTCGCTCTGCGTTATCTAAGCTCATATATCACGTCCTACCCTTGTCTCCCAAGCAAAGCCTGAATGCTTGAGAGCGTTGAGTCAAGTCGTTGAGGTCGTTGGCCTCGCAGACTTGCTCAAACTACTCAACAAAGCTGTATGGATCGTCATGGGGTTGATACTTATTATCGAGTTGCTTGGCAATAATAGGGATTTTAGCCTAGCTCTTGGAGCCCTGGTTTGCTCCTAATCCTGCGAGCAGCGATGTCGCTAGAGCCGTGGCACTTTGCTCTGCACAGCTGTGTTATCGAGCAGCCACTTCATGAGAAGCTCACTCAGTGTTAAGTCTCCTTCTAGTGCTCTCTCATGGTCCGTTCGATTCCTGCCAGCCAAGTTCAGTAACCGCTGCATCTCTCGCAGCTCCATGCCTTGCCTTTGGCTCCTAGCCTGTTGATCCCTATTGTACTCATCCATGCTTTGCAATGCTTTGCGAGCCAGCTTTCTCTCCTCTTCTAGATCTGCTATGATAGCGTCTGCTGTCCTACCGTGGTGCTCGTATCGAGCATGAGCGTTGTAACTGCTGATCAGCCTGCTGATCAGCATCGGTAAAGGCTTCTAAGTTGAATTCCTTGTTAGATCTACGGTCTGAACTTTCTTCTGCCATTGTCGAGTTGTCGTGCTCCACCAAGCTATCGATCAAGTCCAGTAGACTCGTCAAATCCACTTCGTCGGCGTCCCTTGCTTGGTCCTACTTCTACGCATTGGTGGTTTGTCTATGTATTAGGTTCTCTCCTACTGGTGGGTTCCTTGAGTGGTTTATCTGGGTGAGTTCCTTCAGTTATTTAATACAGTCCTCAATTTATGGCCACTCAATGTGTCTTTCCTTGTGCACTTGTGCTCAATCAGGCTTTCAGTTTCCTTAAGTGTACTTCAAGTGCGAAAATTCAGGGTGAGTGCAGCAACCAATTCTTAGACGTCTTATGCACTCTCGCGTTGTTTTGGGCCGAATAGGCTTGTTGGTCAATTTCTTGGCCGTCTTGTTAGGGTTTAGGGTTTCTCTAAGGTGTTGCCTCATTCGTTTTTGGTCCAATCAGGCCTTACAACTTAGTCGTTCGCGTCTAAGCCTCCGGGTCTCGCAATTGCCCACTTCTAGCTGCAAAGTAGCAGCGCCCTACGATTTTACCTATTCCGTGTGCCAGAATCAAGTTCTGAGCACCCTACGGGCTTTCGACAGTTTGAGCTATTGAGTTCTAGCAAGGTCAGGTCAAATTTCTGAAAATCTGGTAAAAATCTACACTCGGTCCAACTGGTCCGAATTGCAGGGTCCGAGTGGGTTACTCGGACGGGCCGAGGCGCATGGGCCGAGAGTAGAATTTGGGACTTGGACAGGGTTAAGAGAAGGGATTCATATACCTGGATAGAGTGGCGGGCTCGTCGTTGGTGCGATCAAATCGAATCAGGCAGTAGCTCTCTCTCTCTCTCTCTCTCTTTCACACTGAAATGGTTGCAAATGAGTGCTTCCTTGGCCTCTTGGCTCTTATACCCCTTCCTGGGTATGGTGTTGATGCTCCCAATTACTCACTTGCCGATCTTAAGCATCGCAAGCGAGCTTTTTGCCATTTTTGCACAATTTTTTGCCCTATTTTGCCTTGTTTTGCAACAGTAAACCCTACCCTTCTTCGGTCCGATTTCCTAATACTATCCTACTCTAAATGCAACAAGAATCGAAAGCAAAATACTGAACTGATTTCTCCATGTTTCCTAATCATCAAACAAACAAAATAACCAAAAATACTTACTTGTTTTGAAGATCAAAAACACCCAAACTTTCTACCTATCTCAAGCTCCGGTTCGAGGATGAATCCCTTACTTCGATGCTCCATATGAGGCACATAAGTGCTCAAGCTTGAATTCGTTGGTCGCGGCAACGGAACCAAAATGTGGGAGTTTTCACTCAACCACCAAGACCCACGGACTGCTTATTGTTTCAAGCGTTCCAAGCGATCTCTAATGGCTATCTCTCACCTAGCCAACGCGCCGTCGATCCTACAAGTGTAGTGAGCTTACCTTAGTGTCGATATGAGTTGCCTCCTCTCTCCCACACACCAGTAGCTCCACAATCCTAGATGCTAGCTCAAGCATCCTCAAGCCTCCTCCACCTCCAAGCTCCATCCTCCATAGTCGTGCACGCAAGAAGAGAGAAGGGAAGAGAAGAAGACAAGAGGAGATGGTGAAGAGCTTCACCCTCTTGATCCCTCACTCTCACACACACTCACTCCCTCACACTCTCACACTCCCTCTCTCAAGAGCACACACAAGCAAGAAGGTGAGAAGGAGAGAAGAAGAAGAAGACTCCTTTTGCCACACACTAAAGAATGATCTCTTATTCACTTTTTGAACTTTATATATACAAACACTAAAATCCCATGGGCACCCATCCCTTTTTTACATGACCGGCCATTGTGGCAAGGTCCTTTTTCCGTTTTCCTCTTTTAGCCTTGTGCCTCTAGCCTGCACCCATGCAATATTTTACAATTGGCACAGGAGGGAGCCTGGCGCTCTTTTACAAGAATTTTTCGAGTTTTTTGAGGCGCCTTTTCTTTTAAGGTTACACTTTTTGCCTCGATTCATCTTTAGAGGCCGCCTACGTGTCTTTGCTCTTTTCCCATCTTCCTTTTGCTTTTTTCTCCATTTTTCTGCCATCTCGACTTGGGGTTAACAACTAGAGGAAATAGATCCCCCTGAGAAGGTAAACACATACCCTGAAGTGGACTTCCTGCAGTCCGCATGTCCAGCATAGTCTGCATCCGTAAAGGCAATGGCAGATGCCTTTAGCTTACCAAAGCAGATGCACGAATTCCTTGTTCCATTGAGGTATCTCATAATACCTTTCACTGCTTCCCAATGGTTCTTTCCAAAGTTTTCCATGTACCTGCTAACCACTCCCACTACAAAGGCAATGTTAGGACGTGTAGCAGCCATGGCATATATCAAACTATCAATAGCTGAAGCATACAGAATCTTGGCCATTTCAGCCTTCTCATCATCAGATGTAGGGTTTTCCTCTACACTGAGTTTCACATATGGAGACAATGGAACTTTGATTGCATTCCCCCCTTCCATATTGAAACACTGCAAAATCTTGAATACATACTCCTACTGAGGCAGATAGAGTAACCCCTTTGACCTATCTCTAAGTATCTGCATCCCAAGAATGTGATTTTCATCACCAAGATCCTTCATGTCAAAGCTGCCATGTAGATTCTACTTCAATGAGTTCAAAGCATGAGTATTGCTGCAAGCAATCAGCATGTCATCAACATACATAACCAGGATAAACAGGCTGCCATCTGCTGCCTTCTTGGTGTACAAGCAGTGATCAACTTGATTCCTTTGAGAGCCCTGAGACTGCATGAAAGTATCAAACTTATGATACCATTCCTACAGTGCTTGTTTTAGCCCCGTTTGAGTTTATAGGCCATCTTCTCTTTTCCTTTAGCAAAAAAACCCTCAAGCTACTACATATATATGTCCTCATGAAAATCACCATGTAAAAATCGAGTCTTTACATCCATTTATATGAGATCCATATCTTCAGCTACAACCAAGCTTAAAATGGTTCTTAGAGTATTCATCTTGACTACGGGAGAGAAGATCTCATCAAAGTCAATTCCATGTTCATGCTTGTATCCCTTTGCAACCAACCGTGCTTTGTACTTTGGCGAAGAACTAGAAGTGACCTTCATCTTGTAAACCAATTGCATGGAAGAGTTTTCTGTCCTTTAGGAAACTGCACCAGGTCCCAAGTACCATTCTTATCAAGTGATTCCATTTTTTACAACATGGCCTTAAACCACTTCTTGTTGTCCGGTCTAGTCATTGCTACCTTAAATCATGAAGGCTTACCGTAGTCAGTAACCATGACATAATCTATAGCATACTACACACCAGGAACAAACCTGTCAGGTGGCCTTGATGGTCGGTCGACCTACAGAGCAAAGGCTCAACATTTGCAGGTTGTGGAACTTGTAAACCTGCATTTTTTAGCTTGCTGTCCTGAAACTTCAACATGCTATCCATGATGGCTATCCTAACTACATATTTTCTTGTTGCAAGTGTGGATCATCATGGGCAATACCTTGTTGATCATTTCTAGCAACATTCCTTGCATTTTCAGGGTCATTTACAACAAGTATACGCTATTGTCCACTAGGCACAAACAACTATCTAAAAGGTACATCCTCCCTGAAAACCTGAAAACAACCCTCCTGACTTCCTCAGTCTTCTCATGTTGCTTATGCATGCGATCTTCATGGATGATGATGTCATTGATGTGTACTATCTTTCTTTTCTCGAGATTCCAAAGGCTATACCCCAGCTCACCCTTGTCATCCTATCCTAAGAATATGCATTTACAAGACTTTGGTTCCAATTTGCTACATTCTTCTTTCCATATGTGCACAAAAGCCTCGCAGTAGCCAAACACTCACAAATAAGCATAAGAAGGTGGCTTGCATGACCACTCTTCTTGAGGGACTCTCCCCCCCATAGACATGTTTGGTGACCTATTGATTAGATGAATGGCTTTCATAATAGCCTCCGCCCAAAAGCCATGGAGTAATGTAGCATGAGACAACATCATACAAAACTTATGTTGGATGGTCTGATTCATGCACTCTACAACTCCATTTTGGGATGGATTATGAGGGCAATCTCTTTATCCCATTACTACACAAAATTTCTAAAAGGATTTGGGCACATACTCCCCATCATCCTCAGAGCAAAGACACTTAAGTGTCTTATCAGTTTGGTTCTCAACCAATGCCAGGAATTTCTGAAACTTGTCAAGAACTTCGTCCTTGCTACGAATAGGGTAAACCCATACCTTCCGAGTAGCATCATCAACATAAGTGATAAAGTTTTTCTTTCCCCCTAGAGATAACACTAGCATTTGATAGACATCGGAATGTACTAACTCTAGAGGCAAAGATTTCAATGAAATATACTTTTTATGAGATGTTTGTGCATGCTTACCATAAACACAATGATCACAGTGCTCAAAATCAGCATAACAAAGACAAGGAAAGTAACCCAAATGAGAAAGCATTACAAGGAAACACTTGGTTGCTCAATCACGGTAACAACATGGTCACACACACTAGATACATAAAGTACTTACAAAGTATCACTCTTGCAACCTTTGGCAATAACCCTAGATCCCTTACAGATCTTCCATTTCCAATCACCAAAGGTGGTATGAAAACCATCATCATCTAGCTAAACAGTACTAATCAAGCTCTTCTTGAGCTGAGATGCATGCTTGACATGCTGAAGAGTGAAGACAGATCCATGCTAAAACTAGAATTGCACACTGCCAATGCTTACAATGTCATATACATAGTTGTCCCCAAGATGGACAACTCCATGTTTGCACCCCCTAGTGTAGTAAAAAAACCATGCGATGAGGGGTGACATAAATAGTTGTCCCCAAGATGGACAACTCCATGTTTGCCCCCCCAGTATAGTCAAAAAACCACTCACGATGAGGCGTGACATGAAAAGAGGCACCTGAATCTGAAATCCAAGTGTGCATGTCATCATTTGTATATGCAATTAGAGCATGTGCACTGAAACAAGAAGAGACAAAGAGGACAATATTCCCACTGTCGCTCTCATGACTGACTACATTCACCTCTTCGATCTTTGCACTGCTCTTCTTAGCAGGCTGACTCTCTTTCTTAGCCCAAAGCTAGTCACTAACCAACTGCTCCAACACAACCAAGCTAAAAAGAAAAATCAAAGAGGTCATCCTAAGTGGTGGTCTGAACTACCTACCTAACTAAGGACAACTCAACTAGGAACTCCTACGAGGCAAGGACTCCTATAGCATGATTAAAAAATACTTTCTTTTAGCACATTTTTTTCTTTAGCTTCTAATTATCCATATGCGGGAGTGTAAAAACGAGGGAGCTGAGCATAGTGACCCAAGGAGAGCATGGCATCGGCCTCATGTTCTGTCTTCGTACCCAATAAGGTACCAAGCCCTCTCATGGCGACACTTAATCTTTTTCTAACTCTCACTTTTATTTTCGCTCCAACCTTCTTTTATTTACGTTGTTTTTTTAGCTAGTTGCCACCCCTAGGAAGATAAGGCATTGGCCCTAGGTCTTGTCTCATCCCCAGGAACCTATCATGCCTTCGCAAGGCGATAAACGACTGCTTAAAGATTTTTCTTTCTCTATTTTTATAGAGGTTAAAACACCTTTTTAAACACCTCTGTATTTATAGATTTTCTTTCGGATATTTAGGGTTTTTTTTTCTTTTATAACATCATTTTTATTCGGCAACCTTTTCTAATTGCCTCACACTAACACGACCTCCTAGAATAGCCGCCTAGTAGGTCAGCAGAATAGAGTCACTAGAACTCCCTTCTAACACATGTCTTTTTAGTGCTTGACAATGCCTTTACAGGAGGCAATGACTACTCAGACCTCCCCCTAGACATACATAGCCTAGACTTGGGACTTCTTGCCTTGATATTTGCCCCCAACAAACAAAAAGAAAATACCCCTTATAGACACATACATCATTATTTGCTTAAGGTAAAAAAGACTCCAAAAGGGGACGAAACCACCTGGAATGGCCACAAGAAGCTTCTTCATAACAAAGGCTCCCTCCAGTGACTTTGTCAACTTGTATGGTGCAATCACTAAAACAACAAACCATTAAACGTACCTACACCAAATAGACATAAGGCCCTCTTGGGCTAAAGAAATAGCACATATAGATCCTTCCTTGGAAGAAGGTAGATATACGAAAATACATGATATTCCAAGGGAAAAAATAGGGCTCTCAGTCCTCCTAGACTAAATGCATCAAGTTGTGACCCATCCCTCCTGCATATATAGCAAGAGACATACGCATAACATGTCGTTTGACCAACCTATGGGTCCAAGATAGTAGTGGTAGATGGATCTCGGCTACTCTTCGCATTACCCATATCAACCATCTCCTGCCATATAATGCATGATCTGATAACCCTCCCCACAAGTGACTAGGTTTTGTCTCATTATCAATGACAACGTCTGGACTAGGACCATAGTTGAAGAAGAGGTCCTTCTCATAAGAAAAATTTTCTAAGGAATCCGCAAACTAATTCCAATCATGTGGAATCAGCTGAAGAGAGACACTCTCAAATTCATCAAGTAGGGTTATAGTAGTTTGATGATACATACAAAGGATGGGATTCTGGACTGTATATGTCACATTTAGTTGATTTACAATCAACTGGGAATTCCCTTTTACTAACAACTACTGAATGCCACCTTTCTTGGCAATATTTAGTCCCATAATCAAGGCTTTATACTCTGCCATATTGTTAGTGAATCTTACCTCGAGATAAATAGCTAATTTCATTGTAACTCTGCGTCGGGAATCTCGGATAACTACTCCAACACTCCCTTTTTTATTAGGGCCCCGGGATGCTCCATCAAAGTATAACATGTATGTCCACAATGGGTTTACACAGCCACCATCAAGAACTCTCCTATTCGTAATGATGATAATCGAAATTCAACATATTTAGAGGATGAACTGATGGCTCCATCCCACCTTCTTCATTAAACTCAACAGGGATGCTTGTTAAGATTTGTAAACAGTGATGACAGAAAACTTTAATCTTGCACACAAAGGTACCGTCTTCTTGCTCAATCACTTTATACCCTTTTCTCCACCAGATAAGCTTCCCCTGATTATATATTTCCCTGGGCACCCGGCATCGGATTAGAGGTCTAAAAATTTTTGCTCGATCATCTCAAAGTCCCCCAATGTTTGGCATCTCTTAGGATCTAATTCGATGGTCTAAAAAATTATGAAAATTCCCCAACCATCACTTGGTGGGTCTTTAAAGCACTTTTGGGGCTTTGGCACTTAAAATCGTATTGATTGCAGTTGCTGCCTTCGACGAAGTCTATTTTTTCCCTGAAATTCGGATTTTTTGGCTATTTTAAGCACTTCTCGATGTCAAAAATATCTGTCACCGTGCCTGCCCTTAAGGGATGACCTATGTATGACTTATATACCTATCTAAAACATTATTGAGGTACTCTTCAGTACCACCAAAAAGACTATGTCTCTTCTCTCATCTCTCTCAACCTGCATCAATAGCTTCATTCCATTGATCCGTGAATACAACAAAGTGGTATCACAGCGTAGGACTTGGGAGCTGGAGTTGGACATTATGAAGCATGAGCTTGGGAAGAGGTAGAACAAGTCTATGAGAAATGTCATAAGTTGTGAGCATCCATAGCTCAACACAGTGGAGCTTCTCTTTCCTATTTTGTCTATAGCCTATCTAGGCTTGTTCGAACATTGTTTGGGCCTTCCTTGGGTACCATTGGTGCCCCCCTTGAGCCTCCTCACCTTCAACATCTCAAGCATGTCTTCAAGATAGCTCACGCTGATTTGCAACTATTGTAGGCTGATATTAACAGGTAGCTCCTTAGGGGCTTTGCACTCTAGTGGACATATTTTGGGCAGCTCTAACATATTTAGATGATTGACATAAACCTTGAGCATTGAAATTGGCCATTGCTATTATCATTGGGCAGATACATTCAGTCTAGAGCAAGGAATATACAGTTTTATAGGCTATATACCAGGGCAGCACACATTTTTATGGGTTTGATGCTCACATGTCATGCTCATATAATAGTTATTGGATGCCAGTGGATGCTGGATGTCTTGGAGGTCATGTACCATTAGTTTGAAGTCTTTTTTGGGATGATCTTGGTATAGATTTGAATCAATTTGCAGACTTACTTATGTCTGGAATACACAGTCCACATGCTAAAATAGGCAGCACTCTGTCCTAAGATGACAAGGGTCCTTAGAAATGTCTGTTGATGCATATACATGCTCATATGATGTCAAGACACTGAGGAATGATATGCTTATGGCTTGAAGTGTATTTGGGCCGATTTTGAGTGAGATTCTACTCAATTTTGACTGGGATTTGTTGGTTGTAATGAGCAAGACTGAATGCCACTTTGAGGATTTATGCATTATATCCTGCTTCTAGCCTTGATTTCAGGCATTTAGAATGATGTATTGATGCTTGACTTTGATGTCATGTATGTGGAAATGGCTTTGGGAAGATCTTATTCTTGTTCTAGAGGATTGAAATCTTGCTCTTGAATGTCATAAAATTACATATCATAGGGACAAATCTAAGAGGGTTTTTTTAAACTCTATGCTTTCTAATTGAGTTGGTTGACACTGTTTTGGTATTGGATTACTCGCATACATTTTGGGCAGTGATTGGACATGTTTTATATGTCATCTTTGGGCTGAAATGAATTAATTTTTTCAGACATTCTGAGGCTGTAAACAGTGGAAAGAAAGTCTTGTATGGAGACAGTTGTCTGTAGACAAGGTCATACATGCAACTATCAAATGCTTGTTGGACATACACTAATGTATGTAACCGAGTCTATATCCCATTGATATGCTGGGTTATGATTAGTAAAATGATTTGAATCAAAGATTTTGGAATCTCTTGCTAGTTGAAATTTACAGTCCTTCTTGCTCACTTGTCTTGACATTTTTGGCTTGCATCAGTGTACTTTTAGGCTGCAACTATGGCTGGTAGTAGTGACAGGCAATCTAATGCACATCAAGAAGCTTAAGGAGCACACAACTTTGCAATTTGGCAAAAGCAATGCTATAACATCTTGTCGTAGAAGAAGCAAGCAAAGCCAATCAAAGAGAAGGGGATAAAACCAACTAATGTAGATCAAGATATTGGGATGAGCTGAATGAGCTTGCTCGCTCAACCATCGAGCTTTCAGTTTCCAATTCTTTGTTGTTCAACATAGAAGGGCTTGATACTGCCTATGCCATTTGGATGTGATTGGAGGAATTGTATGCCTAGAAAAGTGCTACAAGCAAAGTCTACCGACTGAAGACACTCATGGATTTACACATGAAAGAAGGTCGCACTGCCATGTCTACTCACCTCAGTGAGTTTAATTCCATTTTTAGCTAGCTTGTTGCCTTGAAGTTCAACATTGATGAGGATTTCAAAGCTATGTTCTTGCTATGAACTCTGCCAGAGAGCTGGGATATCTGTTAGATTATGCTAGGCCTACTCCTCGTGGATTTCATGCCTTCATTTTGTCAGGGAGGAGGGTGTGAGTTGTGATGTGTTTTATTATGTATCTATTTTGTATCAACCTGATGCTCTTTGTGGTTGTGTTTATCTGAAGATCTGTTCGTGGGATTCAACGGGCTGAGTCACCCTATCCCTCGGGGGACCCACTATATATATATTCTCTATATAACGTGTGTTCATGGCCTATTTATAAATATCCTAATCTGTGAATTTTGCTTGAATAAAACACAACCCTTTTCTATACAATCTGTAAGTTACCCCTTTATATGACACCCTTCTGTATATAAAAAATGTATAAAATTGGTGTTTTAAAAACCCCTTATTTTGAACTCATGTTATATATACATATATTCATGAGTGACCCCCCCCGAGCCCTATCCCGTGGTCGCCAATGAAAGATGATTTTTTATGCCAAGAAGCGCTTAAAAATAGCCAAAAAATTTCGAATTTCAAGGGAAAAATAGACTTCGTTGAAGGCGGCAACTACAATCAGTACGATTTTAAGCGCCAGAGACCCAAAAGTGCTTTAAAAGACCCATCGAGCAACAGTTGGAGAATTTTCATAATTTTCCTGACTATCGAACTGGATCCCATGAGGTAGTGGGGAACTTCAAGACGATCAAGCAAAAATTTTCAGACCTCAAATTCGACGCCAGATGTGGAAATGGGGGTGCCCGGGGTCTAAGGGCCAAAGGTTAAGTGGAAATGGACTTTGGAAATGGCAAAGGGTGTGACCCTTGTGGGCTCCCTTTGGGGGGCCCAACCAAAATTTGATGAGTAAAGGGGGGGGGAGGGGGGGGGCCATTTTTTTTGGCCGCATGCAGAGAAGGAGGCACCATGGCGATGGATGAAAAGAGAGGGAGAGGGGGCATCTCCCACCTCTATACAACCCTATGAAGCAACTACAACAGCCTCATGCTCTAGTTTTTCACCCTCCATCGCCACTCTCCGCTCCTCCAATGGTTACCTAGACATTGAGATAAAAAACTAATCTTTCTCTCTCCTCCCTCTCTCTCCCCTTAAGGGGCAATTCATGCCCATGAAGAAGAAGGAATACCAATTGAAGGATGCTTACCCAGCATGAATCCAATTGCTCCAAGATCAAGAGGAGGCTGAGAGGAGGTGTTTAGCATTGAAGATTTTCTACTGGTTAGTCCATTGGCAACCCGAAAAATTTAATTACAAAACCCGCAACACCCAAATAAGCGGTATGTCTCATTTTTACAAAGGAAATTTGCTTCTTGTTGATGCTTGATGGTCTAAATGAAATTCATATGGAACAAAAATTTGTTTGGATATTCTTTATACTATGATTGAGGGTTGTGCATAAAAATTTTGCAGACCCGTAGTGATAAATATGCGTAATAATTAAATTATGATCCGAAAAGTGAATTTTTAGTGTAAAAATGAAGGTTTTATTAGTTTCGGGTGGGGAAAAGAGATGCGCATGGGATAAAATCCTAAGACAAAACATCTTTCAGATTTCACAATCAGTCACTAAGCATACATTAGAAAATAATCTATTTTTATGCACAAATAAATAGAGAAAAATAGCTAAAATGAAAAAAAAAAGATTTTCGCGTTATAAAAGTCTAGAAAATTATGATCCGTGGTTGTGGCTGTATAACAAAGCTGAGGCATGAACTTTGGATTCAATTCGGCTTTGTTTATGTGTTATATTTCATGGGTTTTTCTGTTTTATGCGAAAAATACATACAAAATAATACCCTACACCTATGCAACACATCATAACCTAAATGTTAGAGGGAAAGGGTGAGGTTAGGAGATTAAGAGGGCTGAGAGGGTTTGAATTTTTTAAATATTTGATTGTGCATTCCATTTAGAATTGCGATAATTCAATCTAAGGGGCTAGTAGCACAAGAAATCGGTGCTAGTCTCCATATATTGAAGCATACATTTAGTGAAAATCATGAAAGGGCTGTTTTTTCCATATCACAAAATGTTGATTTGATCAATATTGTTTGTGCACGAGGATCATATACACTATGCATGATGCATGGCATGGTATCAGTGCTAGATTGCATAGCAATTGTCTTCCTCTAGGACATGACTTATACATTGAGTGGAAAGGAGCCTTTACTGTAGGTCAGTTGTATGCTTTCCTTGGGGCTGTTTTGTGAGGATTTATACATTCGTGGATCATTAAAAACAAGAAAAGAGCAGAGTTTGTTCGTTATGTCTTATATGTTGGAGCGACACATCTTGGTGCTAGTCCTCAAGGTGTAGGAGAGTCGCAGAAGAGTGGATCCACAGCAATCAGCCGAGAGGGGCTTCCTGATGTTTGTGTGATAAGGCACTATGCCTACATGTTATGGGATCTCCCTCTAAGGAGAAGGGAAGGTAAATCTTTGACTACATATCAGCTACAAATGCATAATTAGGTCTATTTAGTGTTCATCGGTGTATTACAGACGCTCTTGGCCCGCAAGGCCATGTGGTGGGGTTGTCTGTCTTGTGTATGAGGTCCGGCTAGTGCCATAGTTAGTTCTGGCCCATTTTAGGTCCCATCACACAGGCATTGCATTGGATAGTGCTCTTTATCCCAACATGGATTTGATCACTTTGGATATGGGACCTATTGACATTGTTATTAGATACAATTGTCTAAAAACCCTTGGCAAATTTACTCTAGATTTGAAGCAAATGCAAATGAAATTTAATTGGCAAGGATAACACATAGAATTGAAAGGCATAGACCATAAACATATAGAACTTATCTCCATGAAGAAATTACGAAAAGAAATCAAAGCCAAGTCATGCATCTTCACTCTTTTGCTTGCAAAAATAGATGAAGAGCAATCATCAAATCATCCATCATTTTCTACAAAGAAAAGGGATCCAAGATTGGAAGAGCTATTGGAGGAATACAAGGATTTATTTCAGCCACCATCATCTTTACCTCCAAAGCAAGAGGTTGACCATCCTATTGATTTTTTGCCCAACACAAAACCCATAAACAAATCTCCCTATCGCTTGTCCAAGTTTGAGAGGGAAGAAGTGGAGTGACAAGTCAAAGAATTGTTGCAAATGGGTTTAATTCAGCAAAGTCATTCACCATTTGCCTCTCCCATGCTCTTAGTCAAGAAGGATGGATCATTTCACATGTGCATTGATTATTGGGATTTAAACATGTCAACGGCCAAGAATAGGTATCATATTCCCTGAATTGATTATCTTTTGGATGAACTTAAAGATGCAAAGGTCTTTACCAAAATAGATCTGTGTTCAGGCTATCATCAAATTCAAATGAGGAAAGGAGATGAATTCAAATTAGCTTTTAGGATTGAAAGAGAGTTATACCACTTCTTGGTTATGCCATTTGGGCTTTCCAATGCACCCACTACTTTTCAAGCCCTCATGAATAAAATACTATAGCCCTTCTTGTTCAAAATAGTCCTTGTTTCTTTGATGATATTCTCATCTATAGCAAATCCAAGGATGACCATTTGAAGCATATACGATAGGTCTTTGACACATTACGAAGATACACACTCTTTGCCAAGATGACAAAGTGTTCTTTCATGGAAGATGAAGTTGAATACTTAGGTCATGTTATGGGAGAGAAAGGCATTAGAGTAGATCCCAACAAGGTAAAATGTGTTAAAGAATAGCCTACACCTACAAATACAATCTCTTTGAGAGGATTCCTTGGGTTATCATCCTTCTATATAGGAGGTTCATCAAGAATTATGCTCATGTGTGTGGCAGCTCCATTAACAAATAGGTTCAAAAAGGAGGCTTTCTTTTGGGACTCCATTGCCACTCAAAGTTTCAATGAGTTGAAATCTCTTTTAATTTTAGCACCTATCCTTGTATGCTCGGATTTCTCTAAGGAATTTATCATATATGTGGATGTTAGTGGAAGAGGAATTGAGACTATTTTATGTCAAGACCATGGAGTCATAGCTTATGAAAGAAAAAATATTGATGACAAGGAGCGTCAATTACATGTTTATGAGCAAGAGATATTGGCAACATTTCATGCTATTAAAAAGTGGCATCATTACATATATGGCAGCCATTTCAAGGTCAAAAGCAATCATCGTGAGTTGAAATACTTCCTTTCACAACCGAATTTGTCTCCCAATCAGAGAAGATGGTTAGCTACTCTTCAAGGATATGACTTTGAGATATCTTATATGGCTAGAAAAGACAATGTGGTGGTGGATGCCTTATCAAGAATGTGGGCATGTTCTATCTCTACCATTTCAACCATGCATAAGGATTGGATCCATGACATCAAGAAGAGTATTTGGTTGATGAGCAAGCATCCAAAATGATGAAGGAATTTTAGCAAGGCAAAGGAGAAGAATATCCAAATTATAAATGGCATAATGGTCTTTTATGGTATCAAAGATAGTTTTTCTTGACGACTCAATCATCTTTCAAAGACCACATTTTGCGAGAGATGCACTCTTCACCTTTAGTGGAACATCATGGTTTGTTTAAAACATTTGATAATATCCATAAGAGCTTTTATTGGAAAGGTATTTGAAAAGATATTAAAGACTATGTCATGAGTTGTCTTTTGTATCAACAAAATCAGGATTCCACACTTCTACCCAGTGGTTTGCTTCAGCCACTACCTATTCCTCATGGGAGATGGACTGATATTACGGGTGAAATACCATTTATTTTGTGGTAGAACAGTTGACTAAATTAGCCTATTTTATTCCAAAAAATGCTCAATTTACGGCAAAGCAAGTGGCTGATCAGAGTTTGTTCTCTTCTATGGGGTCTATTTTGACTCCTAGTGTGGCTTATCATCCACAAATGGACGCGCAAACTGAAAGGGCCAACAAATGGCTAGAAGTTTACTTGCATCATTTTTTCCATGACATACAAAATGATGGGACCATTTGCTTCATCTTATAGAATTTTGTTATAATAATACTCATCACATGAGTATTGGAGGCTCAAAAGGAGACATGAAATAATGCGGAATGTGAATCCCAATGCTCATGAAGACTTAGATAAGATGGAGGCTCTTATGAAGCATTGCAAGGATAACATTGGAAAAGCTCAAGAGACAATGAAAGCCTATGCGGATGAGAAAATAAGGCATGTGGAGTTTGATAAAGGTGAATGGGTTTTCTTGAAGGCTCCAAAATGCCATTATGCTTCTCTTAGGGGAGGACATAATAAACTTACTCATAGGTATTATGGTCCATACCAAATAATTAAGAGAGTTGGGCATCTTGCCTATCAACTTGATTTACCTTCAACTACACGCATCCACAATGTCTTTCATGTATCTTAGCTCAAGAAGTATGTTGGCCTTGAAATCCAAGTTCTTGAAGAACTGTCTTCCCTTGATGAAGATGGTTTGATCATTTATGAACCTAAAAATATTATTGGTAAGTTAGAGAAGGCTCTAAGGAATCAACTTCTTGTGAAAGAATATTCTTGGCAGCATGCTTCATATTTGGAACAATTTACATGGCTTCTTCAAGAGGATAGTTCATTCACTAAGTAATAATCAGCTTGTTGTAATAAATTTTTGTTTTGAAGTTAAATGCTTTATCTTCATCAAAATTTGATTTTGATGGCATGGATGGATACTACATATTGTCCTCTATATTTCTATAGATCACACATGAAAATTTGACACTTCTACTTCAAGATATGGCCAGATTTATACTGTAGTCTATTTTTGATAGCCTACAATAGTTTGTTCCACTTACATGCTCTTTCTTCATCGACTTATTTGGTCTTCTTCAGCATGGACTCTTATTTCAGCATGACTTCATCTATTTCAATCTATTCTTGTACTCATCCTTGTATCTTGTATCAAATTCAGCTTTGAGGTACCAAATTCAGCTCTTCTAGGCTAGGATGGCTTGTAATAGAGTAAAAGTGCCTTAATATCTTAGCCAATATTTAGCCTACTAGGGTTAAGTATAAAAGGCTAAGTTGTGACTAGCCAAGGATCTTTTTTCCATTTTACAACATTTCATGTTTGATGTCTCAACCTCCCACCATCTAAGAGGGTGCATCATATGTGATTCTTAGCCATTCATGACAATATCATTTCATGCCTAGCCACCTTGGCTATGGTTTCTTAGTAAATAGTCTATTTCTTTATATTTTTAGTTTAATTGTTCCTTTGGGAATTAGCTTATTTACAAAATCCCTATCACGAGAATCAGATCCACCACAAAAGAATACAAAGAGCTGCACAGGGTAAAAGAGAAATCCAAGAAACTTGTAGAGGAGCACAAAAAGAGACAAGAGGAGGAGAAAATAGCTTTGACAATTAGAAGATCAGTGGAGTAATTTTCCAATCTCAGGAGGTAGCTCTGATGAGCCCCACATGGGAGGATGTGCCAAGCATAAGTGCTGCTATAGAAGAGGTGGGACAAAGACTAGTGGCAGAAGGCAAGGGAAAGGCTCCTCTACACGAAATCCCACGAATCATGGTCACCCCAATAATCACCCCAACACAAGGAACTACCAAAGGGGTGGTTAATAAGGGTAATGTCATGGCTTGGGTGCAATATCTCGTGAGAGCAAAGTGCAATAACTTGCACCTGCACCAAGCGAAGGAGCCCCACTTGCAGGAACTAAAATGCTAGTAGCACAATTGATGTGAAATCACGCCAAGGGCCGAAGGTACCCCACTTGGAAGTATCTACTACTTCACTGCCCTCGGCAATGTGCAATACAAAAGAGTACAACAACTTGATAAAAGAACTATAGAGCCAACTTGACAATATGACTGAAGGAAAAAAGGTTGCACTCACCGAGCTGGAAGAAGAAAAGAATGCCTTTGCAACCTACCGCCTAGAAAAAATAAGGCAGATGACCATAGTGACTAGGGATATGATGGTATTAAAAGAAGCTTTAAAGGCATGGCATGGCAAAAAAAGTCTAAAATACTTGTATGATGAAGAAAGGGAGAGCTGTATTGCTCTAGAAACACAATGCGATCTTGTATCTCAAGACAAGCAGCGCCTTGAGGAAGAGGTCGATAGGTTGAAGCAACAAAGAGAACATCTATTAAAAGTACTCCAAGAAGCAAAGCCACAAAGTGAGCATGAAGCAAGAAGAAAGATAATAGAATTGAATAGTCAACTCCGCACAACTGTCCACGAGTAAACAATCCTAAAGAAACAAGTAGAGCGTCGGAACTAAGAAAAGGAACAAATGAATATATTACGGTGAGAGCAAGAGAGCAGGTCATCACCACCCAAGCCCAATACCAGAACCAAGGTTTAGAGAAGATGAAAGAGAAGGAAAAAGAATGGGCAACCAAGAATAAGGACATGCTTAAAGACTTAGCTTACCGATTGGTCCATTCATTGAGTGAATGCATTATGGCAGAAAGCAAAGCTGCAGCAATAGAGACATGGATGGTGGAGAAGCAAAAATCCTTCTTAAACACAATGCTAAATGTAACCCAGTCAAGAGAGGAAGAGACAATGGAGGAATTCAAAAGAAAATTAGAGATGGCAAGGAGAGCACTTAAACATGGACTCCGTGCCAAGGTACCCAAACCTAGTACCAACTTAGGAGTGGAGGAGCAAAAATCCCATTTAATCATAGCTCGATTAACCATGCAAGAACTCAAATTACTAAGGTTTAGGGAGCCAGAGCAAGGAGCATAACCTATCCTTGAAGAGCTGAGAGAGCCAATTAATGAAGAGAAACCGAACTTTGAGCATGATCAAGTTGAGAAAGACCAACTGCATGAACCAAGCCCCCTCTACAAACACGAGCACAACTAGAAGAGCAAGGGAAGCTAGCACAAAGAAAACTCCAAGCCAAGCCACTACAAGTTCCACATGTGGCCATCCCTTAAGGAGAGGAGTGTGATCTTGTGGAACTAGAGCCAGGAACTTGCAGTATGGGAGCAATGGAAAATTTGAAACCATCCTTTGACTTTGTCTTTACCTTTCTTCAAACACTGGACATAGTATTATCTCCAAGGGTGGTGGAGGACGTGATACGGCTCTCAGGGTGAGGTTGTAAAAGAGATGGTTGGAGGAGAGAATTAGACACCCCAGAAGATGGTAACAGGAATTTGTAGATTATTGGGAAGACAAGGCAATGGAGGCATCAAAAAAGTGGAGAGTGGCACATAAACATTTGTGACTCTAACTTAGATGCTTGGATGGCTTTCTATAGCACCCTACCATACGAGAGGAATGATCCTACCTACATGCCCTACCTGTGGAGAATTGGAGTTAATTTCAATCGAGAGGTGCATGGTAGGTATGATTTCCCTATTATCTATAACATGAATGATGTGTCTCCAGAAAAATGCTTAACCTTCACTGAGAGGGACCTCCACCCATCCATAGCAAGGTTTCTCAGAGAATTCTCTTCTTATCTAGATCCTCACTTTATCACACATGTAATAATATTTGCCTCTTGCAAATATTACTAAAACAAAATCCTACTACAAAGGAAGAGTAGTTATCGCCCTCTCTTTTTTTTTATTAATGTAGGAATAGATAGCTATGCAATGGCATGCTACCTCATGATGAGAGTGGCCCTCTTACCAGCATTTTGTATGAGCTTATTAGAAGATATGAGCAATAATAGGTTCACAGGATGCAACCACCTTTATCCACCATGCCCCTCAATGTAATAATTAACTTGAAGGGATATATGCAAAATAGGGCCTTTCTAAGCAAATCCCTTAAGCCTCGTAGCTTGGCCCTGCCCATGAATGGGATGCCACTTAATGTGCTTCCTTGTAATCAAAGAAAAGAAAAAAAAAAGAGAGAGAAGAAAGAAAAACAATAAAATAAGTGAAAAAGAAAAGGAAATAATAATGAAATCCCTCTATTTATATTCTATAAGGGTGACAACCACTGCACCTAGAGATTATCCTAGCCCCTCCCCCACTTCACAACTTAGGATAATTTATATGTAGCCTTTTGCTCCTCAAATTGTAGAAAATCATTCTGACTAACCCTCACATGAGAATTTAAAGAATAGCCAATATGCTTAACATCCTGCATATGGAACCATCAAGGACCTTCTAGATGTACTCCTTCTATGATAAGTAGAGGAGCCTCTTAGAGCAATCGTGCGAGATGCACATCCCAAGAATATGTGAGGCATGTCCCAGTTCCTCCATCTCAAAGCTCTTCTTGAGATGACTTTTCAAGGCACCCAACTCATTATGATCCATCCCAACAATCAACATATCATCCATATAGAGTACCAAATCATAAGGCTGCTATTACATGTCTTCTTCATGTATAAATACGGATCCATATCACTACGGGTATATCCTTGTGAATGCATAAATGCATCAAAGTTACAATACTATTCCCTATGTTCCTACTTAAGGCTATAAGGCTCTTTCTCAACTTGCATGTCAGTAGGGTTATCTACCTTTTTTCCTAAAATCCCTTAGGTTGCTACATATAAATCTCATCATGCAAGTCCGCATGTAAATGTCTTCTTTACTTCCATCTAATAAAGGTCCAAATCTAATTGAGTAACCGAAGTAAGTACCGAGCATAGGGTAGCCATCTTGACTACAAGAGAAAAGACCTCACCAAAGTCAATAGCATGCTCCTATTTAAAAACCTTAGCAACCAATATGGCCTTATATGCTGACTTGGGGCATCTAGGGATGCTCTTCAACTTGTACACCCACTTGCATGACAAAGCATACTTTTTTCTAGGCAAAGGAACCAAATCCCATGCATGATTTTTCTACAATGAATCATACTCTGATTTCATGACCCTCTCCCAAGAGTGGTTACTACCTTTGTGCAAAGCCTCATCAACCATAAGTAAGAGACTTACTAGCATCTGTCACCATAACATAGCCCATGGAGGGCTCAAACTGCTTAGGAGGATGTCTATCTCTAGTAGAATGTCTCAAAGCAGGTTGTGGGATATGTACATCCTATCTAACATCATGGTCATGGGCCACTGGAGTATGAGTTGCTATAGGTTGTCTAGCTAGTTGTACAGGAGCAAGGGGCTCCTCCTAAAATATCACCCTACGTACCTCAACTACCTACTCAAGTTTCTTATGCATTTTCTCCTCATGGAAAACAACATCATGGTTGCAAATGACCTTCTAAGCATGTGGATCCCATAGGCAATAGCCCATCTCACCTACATCTCCATAACTAAGAAATATGTATTTCACTAACTTAGGATCTAGCTTATTGCACTTTCCCTTGGGAACATGGAAAAAAGTCTCAACCAAAGATACAAAAATGATCATATGATGGAGGTTCTCTAGACCATACCTCCTCTACAAACTAATAGCTAATAGCAGTGTATAAGGATGTGTTAATCAAATACATGACAATAGTAATTGTCTTAGCTTAAAATTGTTGCAGTAAGATTGCTTGGCTAAGCATACTATGGATTCTTTTCTAAATCACCTTGTTCATGCACAACCATACCATTCTGGGCTGGGTTGTATGGGGCAATTAATTGATGCTTAATGTTCTTCTCATCATAAAATTTCTCAAAGGCTTTAGCTGTATACTCACCCCCATTGTCAAATTGTAGGTATTTTAGCCTATACCTAGATTGATTCTCAACAAGAGCAAGTCCATATTGAAATGCAGCCAATATATTTGATTTCTACTAGATGGGATATGCCCAAACCTTATGTGGGTAATTGGAGCCCCAAGAGATACACCAAGGAAAAGGGGTTTCTACTACAAGAGAATCTATCTTGTAACATCAACAAGCTTTTGTTTCATTCTTTAGAGAACCACAACAAGGAAAAGAACAAATCTTCACGTAGCATCATAGTAGATATCTCCCATGGATTTGATAGAATCAACCATAATCTTCAATATCTTCATAGAATCCATCAATAGAACAAGGAACACAAAAGAATAAACCACTTTTGAATGGAAATAATATCACATAGTATTCATTTTCATTGTCTTCATAGTTCTCTCTCTATCTCTCATAATAGATACATTGTTTTTAGGCACAGAATTGAGTTTCTCTCACTTCTCTCTCTCACATACTCTTGCTCTCTCAATAATATATCATAGCCTCACTACAATACTCAATAATGGCACACAATTCTCCTCTCTTGGTTGTGGATACACCTCCCAAAAGGTATGCCAGATGCGAAGAGGCATCAAAGACATCATAGTGTACTGTGAGATCTGGCTTCTGTCACTGTTCTTATGTAACCTTCTATGAATCTTCAGCGCTACTTCTTCACTTCAATTAGCTTGAATAGAGCTTCAATTCATCCTTTAATAAAACAAAAACACTTTCCAAAACATCCATACATCAACATAACACTCAAAGAAACGAACAGAACAGACCACAGAGCAACAGAACAACATAAGAACAGAACTATAGAAGCTACATAGCCTTACAGAAGATCAATAGAGACCATAAAAACCATAAAAACCATAAAACCATAAAACCCAAACCAAAACCAATTCAATCTTTCATCAACCTTTTAAAACAACCTCAACCATCTCTCAAAACATTCATTCAACCATCTCAACTACCAAAACAGAAGCAAAAAAGAAGAAAATAGAAGAAAATCAGACCTTACAGAACCAAACAGAAAAAATTAAGAACCCTACATAACAACATATCCTCATAAAAAACCATCATAAACCCTTCAAACATACTCAAACCATTCCAAACACTTCAAAAAATCTTCAAATTTAAACAATCCATCACCAAATAACCATTCAGAAACAAAAACAACAAAAAATCAGCCCAAAAAACATATCATTTTAGCAGTCAACATATCCCCACACTTAGAAAGGAAGCGTCCTCGCAACCTCAGGAAAAAAATGAATAAAAGCTTTAATACCCGCTAAAAAACAATCTTCAATCGAGCTCAAATCACCAACTACTATCACGACCCCAAAATATTAGCTTCATAGAGCGTGTATCTAAAACACATATGAAAGGAAAACAAATAATACCAAAAACCATTCTAGTACTATAAAACCAAAATAACTCAAACTATTAAAGGATATAAGAGTTCAGTATCCAAATTCTCACTGCAACCATGCTATAACCATCATCAATAATCTTCATAGCTTCATCTTCATCAGCTCCTCACAATATAAAAAACAAACAAAACCCAATACAAAAAATACCCATATACAAATATAGCCTGAATGGCACAAATCCCTAAAAATTTGGAGAGAAAGAAGAAGTTTCCATTAAGAAAGAGAGGATACAATCATGAAAACTCTACTACTAAGTAGGATGAAGGTATTTCTTCTTAAATTGCATACTAAATTTAAGACGGTCTAAGGCTTTGTTCTTATCTACAAAGTACTGAGGTACATTTTGGAGGAACTGTAGACAATACATCCTTTCCAATAAAATTATGAACCTGGTAGGGAAGGCCTATGCAAAGTAATAGAGAACATCCATGTGAGCAACAGTACATCCTCATTTGGATTAATCAGCCAACTGTGGGATACTCTTTCGAGTATTTAGGGTGGATTGCTGATGCATGAAAGCAAGATACCAACAAAAATGAGCTGCAAGGCGAACAGTGGTATCCCCAAAAGTAACATGTACTCTAGCAAAATGGAGGTAAGAGTTTGAACATGCTGAGAGGTATCCCAGGACCTTGGAATAAAAGGCCTAGTCATGTCTCAGAATCATGTAGTGTCCATTGTCGTCGACGAAGTATGTCACTATCATACCTTGGTGTATCCAGCACTGTCTGAGGAGGAAGGTTAATGTAATCAGATGGAGAGGGAAATTGAATAAAAGGGGAACATTGTAATGGAGGATAGGATAGATCATAAAAGGTAAATGAAGGGATAAAGAAGGTGGAAAAGACAGAGAATACATCAAAAAGGTATGAAGGGATTCTACTAGAAAAACAGAAGGAATAAGAGGAATGGTAGGTGGAGGTTCAGAAGGAGTAGGAGATAATGTAGGATCAGCAATGAAAGGACATGTAGTAAAAACAGGAATATGAGGAAATCCTGAAGGGGTAAAGGATAAGATAGGAATGGTGTCAGGACTAGATGAAAGAAGAGAAACATAAAGAGGAAAATGATAAGACATGAGGGAATAAGGAAGAAGATCTGCAGGATCTAAGGGATAAATAGAACAACGAAAATTAAGGTCTTGAAAAAAGGACTCGATAAATAACGGCGGGTGATCAGCAATAAAGCTTAATAGTTGAGATTGTAGAGGTTGGATATTAGATCTATGAAAAACATTTATGAGTCGACGAGGCTCCAAAGCAATATCCTCCAAAGGTGGATGCCAAGCATGTCCCTTACACCAAAATGTCTGCTCATGATAGGTTCGCAAACTCTCTGCTAATAGAAGCTCAACTGAGTGTGCATACATCACTGCCTGTAAGATGACATATCCCACATAAACATTCAAATCTTCTTCATTAGAGATCTGCAAATGTCATGTAAGATACATGAAAGATAGTAACTGGACCTCATGGGAAATTAGCTCATCAATAAAGCAATCAAAAACAACTCTCAAGAGATCCGTAGGCTAGAGACCTGACCATCCATCCTTTGGAGGCTCCAAATCCACATTGCTTAAGGATATATATAAAGTAAATCTCTACTGGTTATACTTCACCCTAAAGGAAGGAGGAGGTGACACCAATTCAGTATAACAGACAAAATCATTTTGCATGCAATCCATACACTATTGAAGGCATTCAACCTTAGCTGAAAACCCATCACATATTTTAGCTTTTTGTTGCAATTGATCAAGCTCCTCTTTGGAAGACAAAGCAGAAAATATAGGAGCGGAAGGAGAAATAGAAAGAACAACCACTCTTTGGTTAAGTTCTTCAATAAGTTTCTTTTAGGACTCTACAGTTTCTTGAGAGTGCTACAATTGTTCCTCACTAGTAGCAAGTTTACTAGCCAAAGTGACCATTTCCTCAAGGGCAGAATTTTTCTCAATCATCAAAGATGCATTCTCCTCCTCCAATTTAGCAATCTTAGATTCCAGCTCTTGAATAGTTACTTTTGTGAATCCATTAAGGTTGGCAGTAGTCATTTGGTTATGGATATCACTTAGTGTAGCCCTTTTGGAAGACAAATCCTCCAGTGCCTTACTCAACTAACTGGTTAAGGAATCCGCCTTGTCTTGCATGGAAGTGTAAACACTTGTGTACAGTGTCTAAAGACAAGAAGTGAGAGGTTTCCATAGTAGATTGGACATTTGAAACTATATGTGGAAGCATGGGTCCAAATTTTGTAAAGATGAAGGAATTTGCAAATCTAACTATCCTTTCTTGTGGGCTACAAATAGATTGGTATAGGAGAGGAATGAAGGAAGGGCCCTTCCAGAAACAAAAGGAGTGGATGTTTGCACCGGGGAATTGAGTACAGGAGGATTGGAAGGACCTTTCGTGCGAAGGCGTTTCTTGCAAGAAAACACAACAGGGGACTCTTCATCTTCTGAATTACGTTGCATAGGCCGAGGAGAAGGAATTGAAGATATAGGCTACACTGGTAAAGGAGCAAGATCGAGCATTGGAACACCGCCAGAAGGAGGAGGTACAAAAGTGAGGATTCTTTGTAATAAGGTACTATAGGAAACATTTCTATTTTGACCCTTCTGTACTCGTTGGAAATGTTGATCCATCTTGGATAATAGGAAGCCTGCCCAATTGAACTTAGCACCCTCTAGAATCTTCACAGAAGCTATGAATAGTTCTCTGGACAAATACTTGTACTTGCTAGACATAAACTGGTCCTGGAGGAACTGACATAGCTGCTTCCATATGGGAGAAGAGATATGGGCAACAGATACCCCTGAACTATTAATGAGTTGGTTAAGGAGCAAGGGGGTAGAAGTTTCCTTCTTCATCAACGTAACAATCTCTTCAGCAGTGAGTAATTGGTTACCGTTGGATACAAATGAAGCAGAAATGGGCAAGCACAGTGCTTCACTGATATTAGCTACAGATAAACAGAAGGTGCGGTTATAAACCAAACCAGACTGGTTTTTGTAAGAAGCCAAGAAGGAGTAACAAAGTTTCTCCTCCACAAACGGCAATGTGAGGGCAACAAATGGGTGGAGGCCTACATGGATGCAATCTGCCTCTAAAAGGAGGGAATAATCATAAACTGCGAGGGAAACATGCTGTACCACAATTGAAGGGGTAGAAGTAGGTGCCATTTAGACTATAGCAAAAAACCCACACACAAAACCAGGAAGACAAAGAGAAAACATGCAAAACCCACAAACAAAACCTCCACTAAGACTATCTATAGGAAATAGACTAAGAACTAGACTAATTGGACCAAACCACCCCAAACAAACCACATCCTACGGAAAATTTGACATGACCTACCCACACATGCGACCAAAAGCTTCATGCTATGCAACAAACATGCACCCGAGACCCCGTATCAAGCATGCAAAATAAAACAAAAATGGCACACATACCATAGCCCAGACACAGACTCAAAAAATCATGATTGAACCAAATATTATGACTATAAATAGAATAAACACCATATGGACCAAGGTCAGATTAATAATCCCAAATCCCATGTAACGTTTAGTGTCCTACAGTGCGGTGAAGTGGGTGGGTGAAACTAACGACTCGTTTTTAATTAGATAATCCATTAAAAACAATTCATTGTAAAGTTAATCTGTTAATGCTTGGTGAGCTGGAAACTTGACACGACTTGACTTGACTTGACTTGGTCTCTACTGATACAGTTCATTGTTTTACATGATGTGTGGCACTTGAGTGCATGTATGCGTGACTTCAAGGGGGGCGAGGCCGGGAGGGGGGGGGGGGGGGGTATTTTAATTACAATCTAATGTTTTGTAACGCGTGTGCATGTGTACTTGTGAATAGAGTTTAATTTACAAATTACATGAGTTAGGTTGCAAAGATGCACGTGTAATAGCGGGGTTCCTTTTATAATTAACGTCCGATTCATTTTAATTATAATTTTATGATGCGCATTCTATTAATTGGGTGTGTGTAACAGTCAATGGATTTTATTTACAATTAATGGTGTGTTATGGTGCAAGTTAGAGAGGGAAAAAATGAAAGGAACCTGGCAATGTGTGGATGGACACTCGCAAGGTCTGAAGCCACGTCCTCCAAAATGGAATGCGCAATCCACGCAAATCCACAAAAATGAACAAAAGGTCGACTAACAATAGTCGTCTTGTTAGATAGAAAAAAAACGAAAACTAACTAACACCTTGACTAAACAAAAACAATGATACACATGACCAAAATAAAGGAGAACATGTGGATTGGAATTTTAGTGGGATATTTTGATTTGTATGGTTTTCTTGTTTTTATTTGGTGTTTTTTTTTAATTTGTTATATATATATATATATATATATATATATTATTGTTATTATTTTTTAAAACTATAACTAGTAAATGAAAAGGTGGGTTTATTTCTGTTTGTTTCGTTGGTTTGGTTTGTGTTATTTTTGTGTATTTTGTTTTTTTTTGTTTTTGTTTTTTTTTTTAAATTAAAAGAACAACTAAGAAACCAATTTGTCCCCCTATGAGGGCTGAAAACTATTCTGTTTCAATGTAATGGAAATTTATTTATCATGTTTAGGAGTTTCAAAGTATGTGTTTATGATAATGACATTGTCATAAGATTTTTCCAAAAAAGAAATGTTTTCAAAACAATAATAATAATTTTTCATTTCAAAATAATATCCAAAATGGGAATGAAAGTGAATGTGATTTTTTGGAAAAAATTTGGATTTTTTTATCTTTTAGGTATTTTTCTAGAATTTTTAGTAATTAATTAATGGTATTTTTCATGAAGAAATTTTGTTAAACTGTGGTAAAAAGTGTATATGATTTTTTGTAAATTTTTGGATTTTTAATGTGTGCTTTTTTAAATTATGGTTTTTTTTGTTTGTTTGTGGAATTATTTGTGGGATTTCAAAAATGAATACTCGGATGCGCCGGTGAACAACAGCAATGACACATGCCTAGGAACGAGTCCGACGCTCTTCCTCACACATGAATGCCCTCAAAAACCATGGACTCCACAATCACGCACATGTAACTCGCTCAAAAAAAACACGCTACTGTTATGCACGAAGGGGGGCTGAAGAGGGGTGGGGAAAAGGGGGGCTTAACAGGGGGTATAGGAGGGGGGCTTGTTAGGGGGTATAGGAAGGGGGGCTTAGTAGGGGGATATAGGAAGGGGGGCTTATTAGGGGGGTATAGGAAGGGGGGGGGGGGCTTATTAGTGTAGGAAAGGGGGCTAGGATAGAGGTGGGGGAAAGGGGGCTAGGATAGGGGTGGGGGAAAGGGTGGTGGAGGAGGTGGCAGAGGAGGAGGGAGGTGGGGGAGTAGGAAGGTGGTGGAGGCGGGTTGAGGAGGAGGAGAGGCGGGTGGTAGAGGAGGAGGCGGACGGGTAGGAGGAAGAGAAGAGGGAAGGAAGGGAAGCGAAGCGGGTGGTGGAGGAGGAGGCAAACGGGTAGGAGGAAGAGGAGAGGGGAGGAAGGGAGGCGAAGCAGGTGGTGGACAAGGAGGCGGACAAGTAGAAGGAAGAGGCAGCGAAAGAGAAGGCATGGGCGGTGCAGAGAAGGCAGGGGCGGTGAAAGAGAAGGAGGAGGCGGCGCAAAGAAGGCAGGAGCGGCGGGAGAGAAGAGGGGAGGCAACGCAGAGAGAAGGAGGAGGCAGAGGACGAGGCGCGGTGATGAGGGAGGAGGAAGACGGCGCAGGAAGAAGAAGAAGAAGAAGAAGAAGAAGAAGAAGAAGAAGAAGAAGAAGAGGAGGAGGAGGAGGAGGAGGAGGAGGAGGAGGAGGAGGAGGAGGAGCAGTTGGTTGCGGGGGGGAGGGCCAACCATTTTTTTTTAATATATAAATATGAAACTTGGTTCTTTTTTTTTTGTTTATTCATGGGTGTGTTTTTTAATTAAGGTTGTTTTTTTTCATGTTAAATATTTGTTTTTTATTTTTTTGGTTTTTTTTTGCAAATCAATGAATGTGTTGTTTTTAAGTGGTTGTTATTAATTTTGTGGGTGGTCGTTGTGTTCGTTTTTTTTTTTTGGTTTTTTAAAGTTATCATTATTATTATTATTATTATTTTGTTTTAATATTTTTAAGTTTGTTGTTTGTTGTTTTATTTTTTATTTTGTTTTAAATTAATTTGTGGTTGTTAATATTGGTGGTACAGGACTGAACACGACTGGGATGTCGGTACGAAAAGGGCGCGAAGACAACGGGGCATCTCAAGATGAGTAAATTCAAAACTGCGCGCGTTCACGCGCGAGGCAAGGCACGCGGGAACACGACAAAACAAAGAAAAATTAAAAACTCACAAACCGTTCATCAGAATGCAAGGCGGTAAAAAGGAAAACTGGGCCGGAAGGCGAGGGAGAGACTGCGGAAAAGTACAACAGGGTGTCCAAGATCAAGTCAGGGTAGTCCCATGGAGAAAAGGAAAAAAATGGCTCCTTAAACACATTCGGAAATTAATGTCGAAAAATCCACTTGTCAGAAGGAAGTGCAAGAAGAAGGAAAAATGTGCAAAATAATGTGCCCAACGACCCTATCACATGAAAACACAGTTTTGATTGAGATAGGGCACATTCACATGGAAAAAACCCAAAAATCAACCTAGAAACAAGATGCAGAAATTAATATAAAAAGATCTTGTCACTGGAACAAAGGGCAATAAAAAGGAAAAATGTTTGCGAGAAGGGGATTCATAGTGCTATCACATCAGCACGCAGTTCTGTAGAAATTAGGAGGAGTTTACATGCAAAAAACACCAAAAAGACACTCAAAAATACATGGAAAATTTAATAACTAAAAATCCAACAGTCAGAATAGGGGGGAGAAAAAAGGAAAAAGGTGGGGAAAGGTTGGTTGGACACTATTGTTAAATTAAACTAGAAGTCCGGTGCAAACAAGGCATGTGCACATGGGAAAAATGGAAAAATTTTACACGAAAAGGTCCCGAAAACCCGTAAAAGTTAATATTAGACCAATTGGGCATCTGAATGACATGGAGTAAAAATAAAAAATGTCAAGGGGAAGGTGGTTGGTAGGCCTGTCATGTGAAATCATGGTTCCGAAGCAATAAAGGCGCATTTACATAGGAAATTGTCTAATTTACGCGAAATGCGTTAAAATTTAATATCTCAAGAACCATGTATCGAAAAATGCGTTGCTAAAAATAAAAAATAGGCAATTCAAAGGGACAAACAGAGCTGTAAGGTTGGATTTGGATTCCAGTTAACGTAGGATGCGTTCACATGCAAAACGTCAAAACAAGGGATAAAGGAAAATAGTGAAGGAATGGCCCCAAGGGTGGGGTAAAGTTAGACGGGTGGGTGGGAAAGGGACCCCCATGAGGTAAAAACTAGTATGTGGTAGACAAGCATGATTGGGTAATGACATATGCAGGGGTATGCTCATCAGATGCACAGGGACGCGTCCCCACGCTTGAAACCATAACAGATAGAGTAAAATGCATCAAGATAACCTAAGACTCGTCAACCAACTGGATGCTAATGTCCCCACACTTAAAACATTATATACACTTGCAATCCTAAAGATAGGGTTAGAAAAACTTAGACCTTTTCACCGAGCATTGCAGTTGATGGTTGATGTCACGTCCTGTGTCACATTTGGCTCTGTAGGAGGTACCAAGGTGTCTTCACAGCATACATCTAATGTGGCAGGGACAACACAACAACACCCAAGGAGGTAGCTGATTGATAAAGCTCGTCTGGTAGAGGTGTCGTGGACGAAGGATAGTCTCTCCGCTTGCAGCACTCAGATGGGAATGAACGAACAGTCACTCGCCCCATTACTGACATCACTTGAGATAGTATTGATGGTAACCCAGATCTCACACCCAGTTTAGAAATCGACAAGGGGAATGGTGTAGAGGGAGTATACCAAGGTGCACAGTTGATGGTGCATTAGTGCGTCCAACCTTGTTTGGCATAGATGTAAGCAGGAAGGCCAAGGAGCCTTGTAGTGCAATGTACAAAATAGGGTGACGTGTCCTGTGATGGTGGCAAAGACCCATCCCATGTGTGCATAGGGAAACAGAAACATACCTAACTCCAATTGTCGTAATGCCCCTCAATCTCACCTCTCGGAATTGATTAAGGAGAAACACTAGTCATACTCAGCCCACCCTCTGTATCATACAATGTTGAAAGATACAGAGGGCAGCCCATTCCTGAAATCCATTGATGTAATCCTCACATTCACTTGTACAAAGGTTATCTGCCTTGTGCGCATTTGATGGTGCAATAGTGCATCCCGCCCTTGCAAGCATACAGTGCAAGAAGAAAGGCAAGGGAGCCTTATGGTGCAATGCAGAGGAACAGATCGTGCATTGTGCATTGAGAGGCCTAACCCATGTATGCAACACTCCATTCACACATCTCACCTCTCATTTGATTTGAAGGGAAAGACTGGTCACTCACCCCACCCTTTGTCTCACACTCTTTTGATAGATACAGAGGGATACAGAGGGCAGCCCATACTCATGTCCCCATCTTGTTAGGATGAAAGCTCGCATCACTCAAGGGGTTGATGATGAAGATTGCCTCGGCTATTGTTATCACTAGAGTGTTAAAGATGATGCGTACCCAGGGAGGTAGCTGACACGTCTGGTACTTTAATGATTTATATGAAAGATCGTCTATTAAGGAGGGCAGACTGACTGATATTGTAGAGACAACGCATCAAGGAAGGTGGATTCAAATTGCTTTTGGAAAGGTTCTATTGATGAATCAGCTATTCTGAACTACAGGGTGTTACCATCTTTTCCATAGTCAACTTTCCGCCCAAGGGTGTTTCCACCTTTTCTTGGAACGAGGCCTGCTATGACATGGAATTTCTTTCTTTTCTCCCATAACAATTTTCTTTTCACTTTTTTTTTCATCTTAACCTATTCCTGAGGGTGTCTCCACCTTTTCTCAAAGAAATAGGCCGGTATGGCAGGAATCATAGTCCTTTTCTCCCATAACCATTATATATATATATATATATATATATATATAGTTTTTTTTTCAGAAGGAAAATGGTAGAAACACCATTTTTCAGAACCATCCTCTCCACTGCAGCTGATTGAAAATAGAGGATAAGAGATCAGGGCCAGGAGGTGTGCCGGAGGGGACATAGGGTTGCATGCATTCAGGAGTGGCAAAAAAATGGCTATCAAAAGTAGCATCAGAAGAATTACAATGCCACGCCAATGGGGAAAAGGATGGGGTGACTTCTTCAGGCGATAGCCATTAATCAGGAAGGGATCATCAGAGGCATCAACTGTCTGCACGTGAATAGAGCCATTAGGGTTGACAGCAAGTACCTTGTATGGGCCCATCCACCGTTGTTGAGGCTTGCCATGAAACTTGCAAAATCTCGAATCATAGGCCAGAACTAGATCACATTGGTAAGCCTTACATTGGGCTTGTGTGACTGTAGAGCGAGTGTCGTCTAAATATTCCAAGTGCAGAAGGCAGCACAGACTCATCATCTTCGAGGTGTTATTTAACTGCCACTCACAAAGAGGGCAACTCCAGCTCAATAGGGAAGATAGCTTATGTGCCATACACCAACTGGAAAGGGGTATGTCGTGTAGCAGCCTTATGGGAGGTTCTGTACACCCAAAGGGCCTCTGTAAGTTGATCATCCCAATCACGATGATGTGTGGCAATGGTTCTTGTCAAGATCAAGCAGAGGATGTGGTTGGTGACTTCAAATTGGCTGTTGGCTTTGGGGTAGTAAGGAGTGGACTTGTGATGGCAGATCTTATACAGCTCTGTCAGCTCTTCCATGATCTTGTTAAGGAAATGAGTACCTCTGTCATCAGTGACGAGCTCGAGGGGACTGCCAAAATGGCTGATAATATTCTCGTACATGAACAGGGCTACGCTGTTACCATCGTCCTGCTTCAGAGCTTTAGCTTCACACCACTTTGTGATATAATCCGTACATAACAAGATGTATCTATTCTATTGTGGTGGGTGGATCAATGGGATCCAAAAATCAATCCCCCACTTCTCAAATGGCTTTAGGAGAAGAATAGGTTGTAGTGGCATGGCACATGTTTTGGTGGGTTTCCCCATTCACTGACAAGCATCTCATCTCTTGCAATAGTCATATGCATCCTTGTAGAGGGTCCGTCACCAGTATCCCGTTAACAGAGTCTTCCTAGCTATTGCTTCTCCTGCAAAGTGTCCACCACATGGTTCGTCATGGCATGCTTTCAATACTATGCCGATTTTGTCTCCTGCAACATATCTTTGCAACACTTCATCTTTGCCTCTCTTGTACAATGCACCGCCTAGCAAGGTGTAAGGGGCTGATTCCAGCAGAAGCTTCTTCTTCTCACGGCTTGAGATGCCAAGAGGATACTGTTGAGTTGCCAGGAGGTTGGCTATGTCTACATACTATGGAGTAACTGTGTCAATTAGAAACAAGGAAGCATCAGGGAGGTCTGGATCATCCTATTCCTCTTCTACAGTTTGAGGGATCCGCAACAGATGATCAGCTGGGACATGGGAATGGCCAAGCTTAGTGACCACTTCAAAATCAAACTCCTGGAATAGGAACAACTGTCTCATCAGTCGTCCTTTGACATCTACTTTTTTCATTAGGAAGGACATAGCTTCATGATCCACGTAGAACTTGAAATGAATTGACAGTAGATAGTGTCGAAACTTCTCCAGTGCAAACACCATTGCTAAGAATTCAAGCTCTGTCACTATGTAGTTCCGCTCTCGGTCAACTTGCATAATAGATTGGTTGATCTAATTTAGAGGGTCCCTTTTGACATAGGACAACACCTAGCCCTCCCTTCAACTGATGCATCTATGTGCAGATGGAACTCCTTCATCCAATCAGGAGGTTGCAAGATAGGTTCTTGAATGAGGCACTGTTTTAGGGTATTAAAGGCTTCTTTGCAATCATCAGTCCAAAGGAAATCCACATCTTTCCTTAGGAGCTTGTGCAGAGGGGCTACCTTGGTTGCAAAATGTGCAATAAATCTTCTGTAGTAGCCCACATAGCCAAGAAACCCTCTCATTTTCTTGAGGTTTGTTGGTGCTGTCAAGGCGGCAATCTTGTCAATCTTCGTTGGGTCTATTGCAATTCCTTGTGCAAAGAAAATATGGCCCAAAAGAACTCCTAATGAGATTCCAAAGACACATTTGTTGGGGTTGAGAGAGATCCCATACTCTCGGCATTTATCAAAGCATTGCTCTAGGTGTCCCCAATGCTCACGGATTAAGCTATAGACACAGAAGTCATCGAGATACACCTCAATGAAATCATGTAGATGGTTTTGGAAGACAACCATCATTACTCGTTGGAAGGTAGCAAGAGTATTACAGAGCCCAAATGGCATCACTCTATAGGCATAGGTCCCCCATTTTGTGGTGAAGGTTGTTTTGGATTGGTCCTTCTCTGCGATTTGAACTTGGATATATCCATTGAATCCATCCAAGAGGGAATAGAGCTCATGGCCTATCACTGTATCCAACAGTTGGTCTGTGAAAGGGATAAGGAAATGATCATTCTTCATCTTTGAGTTCAGCTTTCGGAAGTCCACACATATTTGAAGTTTCCCGTTCTTCTTGGGTGGTACAACCACAATGAGTGAAACCCATTGATTGTTAGCCACGGGATAAATGAGCTTTGCTTCAAGAAGATTCAATAATTCAGCCTTCACCAAAGCAAAATAATTAGGATTCATATGTAGTTGTCTTTGCCTTACAGGTTTGGCATCAGGCTCTAGGTCAATGTGATGTTGGCATACTATGGGATCAATCCCCTTTAGATCTTTATATGACCAAGCAAACACATCTAAGTTCTCCTTTAGTAAGTCTAGCAGGACCTTTAGTTCTTCTTCTGGAAGATTGAGATCCACTTTCAAGTGACGTTCTCAGTACCCTCAGTATCCAGGAACATTTCTTGCCTTTCACCTTCCACTTTACTGATAAAGTCCCCACGGATTGCTTCTGGATAGAGGTCTGACTCCTTCAAGGGAGTAGTGTCATCGTCTAATGTTCCACCAGAACTAGTGTCCTCCTTCTGAACAAATGACTCATTTATCTATTGAGATTGCTGGAAGGGTACTAGAGCTTTGTTTGTTTCTATGTGAGTGGTGATTTCTTCTGGATTAGGGATTCATCTTCAGAGGATGTTTCTAGGAATGTCACATAGTACAGACCTTCTATAAGCCGTGGCTCTGATGGCTCTGGCTTCTGTTGACAAGGGACATCATCATCATCTTTTCTCCAGAATGAATGGCAGGGTGACAAGAGCCGCTGGTGAACTTAATTTTTATACCTTTGATCCATTGCTTATGCAAATTCTACATACTTTGTGGTCCATTGGTCAACCCAAATGGAACCATAGTCATTCCATCCTACACCCCGAGATCTTCGGCCTCTGAGGTCTCTGTAGGGATATCAACAAGATCGTTCACTATCAAAGGAATTTTTTCATTTGCACTTTCATAACTTGCTTCATTTTCCTCCTCATCACTTTCATCCTCTTCCTCTCGAGGATTTTTCTATGCTTCTGTAGAGGCTCTGTAGGAGAAAAAGAGGTCCTTTGTCTCTGTGTCTACTTCCGCTTCTGTCTTTGTCTCTCGCTTTGTCTCTGCTTCTACCTCTGTGATTGCCATGTAACAGGGAGAACAATACATCCATGCTTCTATTTTGCTGTCAGAGGTGATTTTAGAAGTCACTGCGAGTTGAGGCAGGAGGTATTCTCCCATGGACAAATACTTTGCTTCCTTCCGTAGTTGGCTTACAGTGCCCACTATTAGGGATTGTGCCTTTGTTTGCTTGGAAAAGATCTATTTGATAGCCTCTTCGTCTCCTGATGTACCATCTGTTAATTCATTGGCGGAGACTGTTATGACTTCGATGGATGTGGATCCATTGCCTTTTTGTGATCCATACAATTTCAACACCACTTTGTTGGGTCCTCTGCCTAGGGTTAGGGTGCCTTTGAACCAGTCCATCATGGCTCTTACTTCAAAAAGCCAAGGTCTTCCCAACAACAGAGGGTATGAGGTCCCATAAGAATTTGGTTTGACCACCAAATATGTCAGCCAATACTCTTCTTGCAAGGGTTGTTTTTACATATGGGAGGATTCCCAACTATTTAATTCAGCTTTGGTCTACCAATCTGATAAGCCACTGTGTAGGCTGAATTCCTTACAAATCTAGATCCTTCATTGTCACATCTGTCATTATGTTTACCGATGAGCCTCCATCAATCAATGCATCTGAAATAAAGCATCCTTCTATCCATACACTAATCTCTGGGTTTCCAGGATCCAGGAAGGTGTTAGCCACATCTACTTCCTTCACAGGTTCTGAGGCTCTGTTGGACTTTGTTGTTGTTAGGGGAGCAATTCTTAGGCCGCGTCTTCTTGTCAAGATGCTTTTAAATATCTTTCGGCAACTAGGGGATAGCATCAGCAACTATCAAAATGTTAGGTTTGGTTTAAAGGTGTCTAGGTCTTTGACCAAGTCATAATCTTTGCTAGGATCCACTGGCTTTTCCAAATTGACTGGGAAATGGGGCCACACCCACTTTTATCTTCCCTTTTTCTTCCAGGAGCGGCAACATATGCGCTTCGTATTCATGAGGAGGTACTTCCACATCCTCTATTTCATGGACCTCTGGTCCTACCTCTGCAACTGTCTCTATAGTTCTATGTGGCTCTGTGGTGTTGTGTACCTTCTTATTGTGGATTGCATTGTTCTGTTTTTCCCGAGGGAGGTTGAACTTCACAATCTTTGCAGAAGGAAAATTCTCTTTTGGAACTATGGGTCCTCCTTTCTTTGCTCACGTTATTGCGGCCACTTCCAATTCCACCAAATTGAAAGCAGGTTCTTGGGTCTTCCGTTGGGTATCAGAAGTAGATTTCCCATGGGTGGAAAATCTTTTGTAGTATGGCCTTCTTCTTTGCATCGGCTCCATAAGGGCCTGTAATCCACAGATCTTCTAGGGTTTGGGAAATCAGGGAGATATGACCCTTTTCTCCACATCTGTAACATTCCACCTTTGATCTTTGACCACCACCATACTGTCGTCCTCTGTAACTTTGAGAGGGAAACCTCCTTGGACCAAAATTAGGACCAAACTCCCTAGGCTTTGGTCTAATGTCCTGCATTGTCATTTTGGATTCTAGCAAGTTGAATCTTGTGTTTTCATCTTTTTGTCTTTGTTCATGCATCTCTTTCAAATAGCAAATATCCTCTGTATGATTCTTTCTCAAACAGTAGGAATAGAAGGCTCCAAGAATTGTTGGTTTTTGGGTACATTCAGTGGCTAAATGTCCTGCTTGATGGCACTTTCCGCACCATGTATTAGAACGCATCACATCTCTCCCAACTCCCAACAAGAGTGGATATATTGGCGGTATTCACCTTTAATGTCTATAGCTGCTCTGTAATCACATCCATAAGCTCTTTCTTGATACTTGCGGCTGAGTTGGATAAGTAATCCTTCAGATTTTCACTTCCTTGAGTACTTGTAGTAGGATTTTGGGAAGCTTTTGTAATTACTGCATACGTTGGTTGGGTTGATCTAGAGGGTCCTCTATTTTGGTTTTGATTCAGAGCTCCTGTTGAGACTTGGGTTGTTGATTCCAGTTGGTAGGGTTCTATTGTTCTTGAGTCACCAGTGGAGGAACTATTTGAGGCCACTGTTCTTATGGTTGAACCATCATTTGAGGCATTGTTGTCTGTGGCCATTGTGGATTAGGTGCATTGTACTGCGGCACTGTTTGCATCTGGGAACAAGGGTAGGGAATTGTCCCTGGGACTGCATTTGATATGTATATCATTCCTGGCATAGGGGGAGATAAAAATCCTCTTCCTGGAGTCATTGATAGCCTTGCTTCAACTTCGTCATACAATCTTGCACCTTCCACTGCAGCTTGCAGATTGACTGGTCTTCTTAATTCCACAAACTTGCGAACTTTTGGTTGTAGGCCTCTGAGAAACACTCCTTTCTGGATACCTTCATCCAAATGATGATTAGTCCATCTCTTCAGGATGGATTCCATTCCTGAGACATAAGCTTCTACTCTGACTAAGTTAGGTTCATGAACTCCTCTCCCATCTGCTCTTAAAAACCTTCACGTCTAAATTTAGTGAGGAAGGCCAACTTCAGGTCATCCCATGTGCTAAAATTTCATCATGCTTGTCTCTCATACCATTGAAACGCCGTGCCCTTGAAAGTGGCGGGGAAGATTGCTAATCAATGCTCAGGGGTTCTGGCATTGTTAGCCACACATGCTACTATAAACTCTGCTACATGAAGATCGGGGTCTTCATTGTACTCTCCCTTAAAAATTGGCAATGGGACTACATTTTTTGGCATGTCATCAATATTTCCAAGATGAATCTGACTAGGAAGGGGATCTTGAGTCACCATAGGGACTTCTGTAAAGATTGCATTTAGGGCATCAAAGGAGGCTTCTGCTGTAAGCTTGTTCTTAGCCTTGATTCTTTCCTTCTCTCTTCTCACATACCTCTGGACTCATTCTAATGCTTGCCTCTTGATTGCATCATTCATCAGGGGTTGGCTCCAACCAGTTGGTCTGTACTCAACGGAATAGAATCAGAGGGGCTTCATTCTCTAGAGGATTCTCTAGCCAACATCTCTTCTACTTTCTTCTTTTCAACATCTCTGAATTCAGCTTTCAAACCACTATAGAGGGGGAGATATTCCGTTCTGAAAGTATCAAAACTCATTCTTCTTAGGATCGTTGTTGTGCCATCATCATAATAATGCCAACTTTTGAGGGTTTCAATAGTGTATGTTGTGAAGAACACTCTGTCTACCAACTTCCAGTGGTTTGCTAATTAGACAAACAAAAGATTTTTAGAACACCAAGCATCCCACGTGTCCTGCTATTGAGCATCCACGAACAAATTCCAACTCTTTTCTTTCTTGTTTTCATGAACCTCTGCTGACCATGACTCTTGAAGCTTCTTCACGATCTCCCACTTCATGATGTCTAGAAACTTCTCAATGAATGCCAAATCTTCCATAGATGGTCATTCTCTCTGTTTTCACTCTTCAGTTTGTTCCCACACAATTTTCCACCAAGATGCATGTCTCTGTTGCTTCAACAGGAAGAGGAAATAGTCCACCACATAGAGCTTACATCATGATGGTAATATGTTTCGGTCATTGTTGGATGAACCTCTTATAGAAAGTGGCTTTGACAATAAGAATCTCCAACTCTTCAGTGGAAGAAGGAACTTTGCAAGCATCCATTGAATTCTCCTCTTCTTGGCAATGCCATTTCCTTCATTTTCAGCCTCTTTTTATGCTTGTTGATGGCAAGTTTCCCAATGCGTATAAAAAACACAGAGCCCCAAGAGAGACACCAAGGAAAAGGGGTTTCTACTACAAGAAAATCGATATTGTAACATCAACAAGATTTTGTTTCATTCTTTAGAGAACCACAACAAGGAAAAGAACAAATCTTCATGCAATATCATAATAGATATCTCCCAGGATTTGATAGAATCAACCATAATCTTCAACATCTTCATAAAATCCATCAATAGAATAAGGAACACAAAAGAATACACCACTTTTGAATGGAAATAATATCACATAGTATTCATTTTCATTATCTTCATAGTTCTCTCTCTATCTCTCATAGTAGATACATTTTTTTAAGGCACATAATTGAGTTTCTCTCACTTCTCTCTCTCACATACTCTTACTCTCTCAATAATAAATCATAACCTCACTACAATACTCAAGAATGGCACACAATTCTCCTCTCTTGGTTGTGGATACACCTCCTAAAAGGTATGCCAGATGCGAAGATGTAATGAAAGAAGCTGAGAGGAGAGAGAAGGAGAGCTGAGGGGAGAGAAAGAGAATAAGAATAAGAAGGAAGAAGACTAGAAGAGGAGAGAGAAAGATAGAAAATAGGAGAGAAAGGAGAAGGAAGCTATGGAAGCTGGAGATGAAGGTGAAGAGCGTGATCTTGATAATAACTGGTTGCCCTAATTTGGGGCTTTTACACCTTAAATACCCTGGCCAGTGTGACGGGGTGTCTAAACCCTAGTTGATGTGTATCCCGCTTGTTACAATCCATCCCCACTCGAAAGGTTTTTGCCCTAAAAAACAAGGAGAAACAGAGGAGAGTGATGGGTGGGCTAAGGGAGGGTTGCAGAGTACTACTCAGAGCCCTTTGACAATGAAGAATAGGTGTGGAGAGACTAGGGACAGCATGCAGTCCTAAACCGGTCGACTGAAGTAAATTGGTCATAACTTTTGATAGGCGGCTCCAAATGGGGCGTACTATATGTCGAAACGAAGCTTACGACAAGCACTTTCAGTCTATGTAGAATGCACATGCATGTGATTTGAGTAAGTACAAAATTATTCTAAAATAGTGTGTAATCTGCAGGCGGGAAGTGGGCAATTTGGGGCATGACTGGCTAGTCTTCCAGCTGTTGGAGTTCATAGAGGTAGGGAAATTCATCGAGGATGGTTGCTAGTGGCATCAAGAGGCTTCTTCCAAGGATAGGCCTTGCCATTTGATGAGGTATTTTTTGATGGACTGGGATCGTAAGTGCTTATCTCGCTTCCCAATGATTGCTTCAGGAACATTGAGTGATGCCCTCTTCATCGATGGGGGGAAATACTTCCACATAGTCCACTCAAGAGCCTACAAAGGGTTTTAGCTGACAAACATGAAACACATTGTGGATTTTGGTGGTAGGAGGAGTTCTAAGCGGTAGGCCAAGTCGCCAACTCTCTTCCAGATGCGGTATGGGCCATAGAAGCGGTGGGCTAGCTTGTTACTGATGCCCTCTTTGAGAGTGGAGTAGTAGGACTTAGACACTTTCAAAAGGACCAATTCCCCCTCTTGGAATTCCAAATGCCTGCTCTTTCATCAGCATAGAGTTTCATGTGTGTTTGGGCCTTCTGAAGATTCATTTTGCATTGTTGAAGTAAAGCTTGCTTGCGATCCAATTCAGCTTGACTCTGAGGATTAATATTATCAGTTGACAAGACTGACAGGAAGGGGAACCTTATACCCATATAAGGCCTCAAAAGGGGAAACTCCAATGCTAGAGTATGTGGAGTTATTATATGCAAACTTAGCCAAGTGAAGCCACGTATCCCAACTGTGTTGTATATCATGGTAAAAGTGCCTCAAGTATGTCTCAAGCCATTTGTTTACTCTCTCAGTTTGGCCATCGGTCTGAGGGTGGTATGTAGTGGATGGAGCAAGATTGGTCCCCATGGAGGTGAAAACTATCTGCCAAAAGTTGCTCATAAACTTTGCATCCCGATCATGTACTATGACTTGTGGTAAGCCATGCAACTTAAAGACATTTTCCATAAACTGGCCACCTGAGAGGCAGTATATTGGACCTTAGTGGGGATAAAGTGGGCAGCTTTGGTGAGGCAATCAACTACCACATAGATATTGTTCCACCCTTTCTTAGTCATGGGAAGGCTGGTGATAAAGTCCATTGTGATGTGAGTCTATTTCCCTTTAGGGATAGGGAGAGGCTACAAGAGGCCAGCAGGCCTGAGTGTACTATCCTTGTTCTATTGGCATGGAACACATTTGGTCACAAAGTCCTTGACGTCCCTCCATAAGCCTTTCCAATGAAAGCTCTTGGAAATCCTGTCATATGTTTTGAAGACACCCAAGTGACCAGCAATGGGGAAAGAATGCATTTCTTCCATTATCTTCTGCATGAAGGGGGGGAAGTGTGTGGGATGACAATCTTGCCATGGGACCAAATAAGGCCATGCTTGAGCTGATATTGGGAGTTTTCAGCCATAACCCCATGCTGTAATTTCTGAAATATGTGGCTGAAATGATCATCTAACAAGTAAGCCTCATGGAGCTCTTCAACCCAATCACTGTGCAATTCTAAGATAGATGACACTCTACATGCCCACATTCGAGAGAGAGAATCAGCCACAATATTATCCTTGCCCCGCGTGTGTGAGATGTCAAAGTCATAGTTCTGTAAGGTTGCCACCCATTGCCTTTGCTTAGGAGTCAAAGTAGACTGAGTCAAGAAGTATTGGAGGACTCAGTGATCGCTTTTCACTTGGAAGCAGCTGCCATACAAATAGTGGTGCCATTTCTTGATGGCATGGAGGATGGCCAACATCTCTTGGTCGTATACATTCGTTTGCATCTCCTTCTCATCAAGCTTGTGGCTTTCAAATGCAATCACACCATGCTCTTGCAACAATACTGCACCAATATGCTGGCCATTGGCATCACAATGAATGGTAAAGAGCTTAGAGAAGTCAGGGCAAACAAGGATGGGGGCTGAAGTAAGAGTGTCCTTTAATTGCTTGAAGCTATGATCTACAGTGGCATCCCAAAAGAATGACTCTTTTTTCAAGCAATCAATTAAAGGTGCTGCAATGGTGGCATAGTGCTTAATGAAGCATCTATAGAATGAAGAGAGACCAAGGAAGCCATGCAAAGAGGTGGTGTGGAAGGAGTGGACCAATCCTTAATACATTGCACCTTTTTGGGGTCAGCCTGTATACCATTTTTGCTCACAATATGTCCCAAGTACTCCACAGATGTCTGCATGAATATACATTTGCTCTCCTTAGCAAAGAGTCGATGCTCTCTCAATATGTCAAACACCCTCCGAACATGTGTCAAGTGCTCCATAGATGACTTGTTGTAAATGAGGATGTCATCAAAGAAAATAAGCACAAACTTGAACAAAAAGGGTTGTAGGATTTTGGTCATGAGGCTTTGAAAGGTGGCACAGGCGTTAGTCAACCCAAAAGGCATCACAAGAAAATGGTAAAGTCCACGATCAGTCCTGAAGGCCGTTTTGACCTCATCTCCTGCCCGCATATGAATCTGATGGTAGCCAGAGCGCAAGTCAATCTTAGCAAAAAAGCATGCACCTTTTAACTCATCCAGCAAATCATCAATCCATGGGATGGGGTAGCGGTTCTTCACTGTAATTTTGTTCAAATCTCTGTAGTCAATACACATGCAAAAGGAGCCATCTTTCTTTTTGACTAAGAGGACAGGGGATGCATAGGCGGAAGAACTTGGTTCAATGAAACCCATCCCCAGCAACTCCTTGATTTGCTTTGGAACCTCTTCACGCTCACACTTGGAGAGTCTATAGGGGGTTTTGTTCATTGGCTTGGAATGGGGCTCTAGGTCAAGTGGGTGGTCCACTTGTCTCTTGGAAGGGAGGGATGTAGGTATCTGAAATAAGTCATTATATTCCTCAAGTAAGGCCTACAAGGCAGAGTCATATGATATTGTGGAGAGCTGATCAGAATTGTCCTTATTTAATTGCAAAACAAAGATCTGTGAGCATTTCTTAAACTAGCGTTTGAGTTGCTTTGATGTAATGAGCTGAAAATCAACATGATCTCAAACTCCCTCTAGGTGGATAGGCTGTCCATGCATCATAAACTCCATGTAAAGATGAGAGAAGTCCATAGCAAATTTCCCCAATTGTTTCAACCAATCATAGCCCAAGACAACATCAATGGGGCCCATATCTAGGGCAATCAGATCAACCAGTGCCACATAATTTTCAGCCAAGCATAAGGGAATTGCAGGACATACATGTGTCTTCTTCTCCGTTTGCTAGTTGGACCTTCAAGGGGTGGTATAATGCCATAGGAATACATTTCGACTGGTTAATGGCTGATTTATTGACAAAACTGTGAGTGCTTCCACTATCCACAAGGATAAAAACATGCTTCCCATTGATACTACCGTGAATGTGAAGGGTACTGGAGCTACGCGAACCCATCCAAGCATCCAAGGAGATCGAGCAAAGGGAAGTGGGAGGTAGGTGGGATGTTAAATTAAGTATCTGTGGGGGCGCACCACCCGGGTCAAAGGGAAACCCATCCTCCAGGTCATAGAACTGCTCATGATCAACATCCTCCGTGGGCTCAGTCTGGTCAATGGCCAGGTCATCCTCCTCATTGTGCCAATCTTCCATGACATACATGCTATGAACTTTGACCTTAGATGTCTTGTACGGGCATTTGGAGGCATGATCAGCAGTGTACTTATCTCCACATTTAAAGCATAGGCCTTTTTCTTTTCGTTCCTTGACAACATTTGGGGAGATGAACCATTGACTACTGGATCCATGGGAAGGTGATGCAGTGGATTGTTTATTTTCAACATACCGATTTTCAACAATAGAACCCGATGCTGTCCCAAAAGTGCCCATTTTTCTTTCAACATGGAAGGCGGGGTAAGTGGGTTCTTTGGGACTATTATTAGGCATAGAAAAGCCTCAAAAACCACCTCTATATGGGGCTGATCGTGAAGGGATGTGGGGAGGTCCATGCTGAAAATGCTCATTCTTACGGTCCTTTCTTGCATATCTCTCAGCCAGTTCGATTACATTAAACAGTGTAGTTTTTGGGCCATAACATCAGCTGATAGACTCGGTTCCAACCCATAGATGTACTTGTGCAATTTAGCATTGTCACACTGATGCTTTCCACATACATGTTCAAGTTCATGAATTGATTGGTGTAGTCACGTACAGTGAGGTTACGTTGGTCAAGAGTGTACCATCTTCTTGCCAACCATTCTTTTTCCACAGGGGACACAAAAACTTGGACCATATGCATTTTGAAATCTTCCCAATCAATGAACTGTTGATTCTCCCGATTGATATAGCGCCACCAAGTGTGGGCAAAACCTTCCAAGTGGAGAGAAGAAAAATGTATTTTCTACTCATCAGTGCAGGGGTAGATGTTGAAGTAGGACTCTAACTTGGATGTCCATTCTTCCAGGTCAGATGGTGAGGGGGATTGCCCATTGTACTTTGTGAGAATGACCTTGTCACGCAAATCATAGGGGCCATGCTGCCCATGAAATCCTTGTTGTCCATGCATCCTGTGGTGGCCATACATGCCCTACTGTCCATACATCCCTTGTGGTGCATTTAGCCCATGTTGTCCATTATAGCCATGCTGTCCATGATTGCCAGGCTAGCCATTTGTACCATATTATCCTTGATGGGGCTGATTCATATGTGGTGCATGGGGGCTCCTAGGTAGAGCGGGTGAAATTCGACCCAAGGCGGGAGAAGGCCTTAAGTGAATGTTACCGGCATGGTGGACAGGGGAATTCAATAGGGACTCATCATGCATATGAGAGGGTTCCCCGATCTCATAAGTAGAAGGGGAGATTCCCTTAGCGCCAAGTATACCTTGTGGTCCATGCGATGGTTCCTGATGTGGGGGGCATCTTGTTAAAGATGTGGGATCTAGAGCATGGCAAAGGTGGAAGCTATGGAGGATGGAAGATAAAGACGCAACTCATGTTGACATGACAATGTAGACAATTGTTACACAAGTGAATTAGGTTTCAAGATTGAGACTTGAACTCATAAACACAATCTAGTGTATGGACAACAATGACATAGACACTTGACAGAAGAGACAAGTACTATTGCATTATCATCATATGAAAGTGATAGTTCAAGTACATCATTATATAGAGTTCTTTGGTAGCACTTAGCATCCACTATGCATATGGGATTTTGTCTCTCTTCCTAGAATGGACTGCATCTTCCTAGCCTAGCTGTCCTATACAAAGGGACTAAAGTAGGTGTGATTGCAAATATCTCAACACCCCTCCTTAATCACAACCAAAAGTACAAAGCGTGTAGAGGCTTTAGTAAAAGCAACACCTGCAAAGTGTGGGCACACCATAAACATGGCAAAACACTAGAGGTTATCGCAGAAAAGGCTAAATGTGGGTACCACAAACGTGATGAACATCCAGAGGCTATAGCAGGGGGCTTACAAAGTGTATAGAGGCTGTAGTACAAGGATAACTGAGGAGTTTTACAAGTTTATGTTTGAGACATTAGGGCTAGGAAACACAAAACTAAAAAAGCCTATCTGAATAGAAGGACTGATGAGGTTTTTCCTTCTCTTGGTGGTCTTCTTCTTCTTCTTCCTTTGCTCCATTTTCTTCTTCTTCTTGGACTGCAACTAGATATGCCTTTTGGGACCTCTTTCTTGCGTGGCATAACTTATCGGTGTGTCTGGTCCTTTTGCAGAAGTCATAGAAGAGCTGATCCTTCTTGCCTTTGTACCTGTTGCCAACATATGATGCATGCTTATCTCTAGAGGTACTTGGTTCTTCCTTAGTTTTTAGCTTCTTATCCTCTTCTAACAGTGATGCCTGGATATCAAGAAGTTCAGGATTTGGCATGTTGATTAAGGTTGTTGATACATTATTATATTCAGGAGGCAAACTCTTAAGTAGAACACCGATGCAAACATCTTCTTCCATTTTAATGTTGATTCCTGCAAGTTGGGTTAGAATCCCTTCCATGTAATTTAGATGTGTAGCAAGTGATGTGCTGGACTTCATTTCAAGCTTGAAAAACTCAATCAGGAGACCATACTTTGATGATTTAGACTGTGTACCAAACAAGGTGTCAAGTCTCTTCCATGTATCATGTGAGGTCTCACAGTTATCCACATGGTGGATATAGCTGTCGTCTATCTCCAGTTTGATAATGGCCTGGGCCTTATCATCGTTCTTTTGCCAAGTTACAGCAAGATCCGCATCATGAGGCTTCTTTTCTTTTCCAGTGGTAATGGCCTAGAGGCCCTTCTTCATCAGGATGAGTTTGATGCGAGTCTGCTAGGTGTGAAACCCGATTCCTTTGAAACGAGCAGTTGGAGAGTCTTTGCCCATGTTATACTTACGGAAAAAATAGCAAATCAACTTCAAAAATTTGAGATTTATCAGTGGAAGAGCAGATTACAATGTATCAAGAGACACAAGTAATGACAATGTGAAAACACACTATGCGGAGACTATGTCTGTGTTGATGTTGAGCTTGAATCTTCTTTGTTCGGGGTCGTTGATCCTTCTTCAATCTTTCCAGGTTCTTCCCCTCCTTGATTTGATGTTGGGACAATAGATCAGAGTGGCAGTGTGTTGCTCCAGGTGGCAGGAGAGAGAAAATAATGAGATTTTTGAGCTTGAGTGGAAAATTGGCTATGGTGGTTTTTAGGGTTTCATGACACGGGCCTGGTTTTTTGCTTATTGTAGGAGCTATGGTTGATCATTTTCAAAACTTTTTTTATGGAAATGTAGCTCTTTTCAAGGCCTATCAAATCCCTATGATCCTCGTCTAGATCGCGGCCTGTAGCGATGGCAGCAGCAGCTCTAACGTCAACAGGCACAGTCTTGACAGCAGCGACGAATTTCCACAATGTCGTTGCATACAGTGGCCAATGTCAAGCTGTGTTGTGCCACAATGATTCATCTAAAGTTGAGAAACAAGTTTGTAGAAGACAGCAGGGAGAGTTATGCCCTTTATTGCAAGATCCAACTCCTCAAAGTTGGCAAGGTCTATCTAGCTATGGCAGACACACAGTGCAGCAACTGTGTAAACTCACAATGCTGAGCTATGGAGTGGCCAATGTCAGGTTCTTAAGTGATACATAGAAGCCTTGGGAGTCAAGGAACAAATGTCCAGAAGAGAGCAGGTTCAGATATGACCTGTGGAGAGAGATCCAGGAGCTTCAAGTGGACAGGGTACTGCTAGCTATGGCTGCCAAGTTGACATGACAATGTAGACAACTGTTACACAAAATAATTAGGTTTCAAGATTGAGACTTGAAATCATAAACACAATCTTGTGTATGGACAACAATGACACAAAAACTTGACAGAAGAGACAAGTACTATTGCATTATCGTCATATGAAAGTGATAGTTCAAATACATCATTATATAGAGTTCTTTGGTAGCACTTAACATCCATTGTGCATATGGGATTTTGTCTCTCTTCCTGGAATGGACTGCATCTTCCTAGCCTAGCTATCCTATACAAAGGGACTAAAGTAGGTGTGATTGCAAATATCTCAACACGTCTAGACTCATGTCTAGAGTCATTAGTCTTCTCTTGGGATGAAGCGGTCGCTAACTGAGCAACAAGAGCAGTGAGCTGTTCCAAGGTTTATTGGGTCTTTGAGTTTGAGATAGCCATGTGCTCAATCGCTTCATCAAACTTAGACATCATCTGGCGGTGGTTGGTGACCATATCATTGTGGCGTTCCATATGATGGAGCTCATGTTGACAGAGGGTGTGATTAAGAAGGCATACGGGTCCGTTTCAGACATTTCCTCATGTATATCACCATGGTAATCTTGCGCTGAGCTTGGTTCCTCATTCATGGACATCCGGGAGTCTCTAATCTCCCTCTGGAGTTCCTCTTGGGCCTTGCTTTTGCCTTTCTAGTCAGCCATCTGGATGCAATCCACAGGACCTCCTGTCAGTAAAAAGGGCGTAACTCTTAGTAGGAAACTTCGATTGCTGAGGTTTTGGGCTCAAGTCAGAGGGGACAACGGCCTCTTCGAGATGAGCTATTAATCTTTATGACAAAAAATGATTAGAATTTTCTATAGGGGTTTTACAATGCCTGTCCTAGAGTGGTCTGCAACCTGTCCACAGTGACCCTAGTGCACAAACATGGGCATGACACCGATTGGGGAGATTTTTTATTCAAATCGCAGGGGACAAAGCCCTCTTCGAGATGATCTATAGGGTTTACCCCCATATTCAGGACAAAATTTTCTGCAATTGGATCTTTGTGACAGTCCTACAGGACTGTGACCAAAAACATTGTCTATCCCTTAATGCTAATGTCTTACATGGATAGAGCATAGATCAAGGGCCTGATCTGATACATCAATAGCATCTTGAGCATGTTGAACATAATCCCGAGCATCATTGCATACCCATCAACGCTGCCATTCATGCATAAGTACATTCACTGCCATACATCTCCATTGACTGCATGTACCTCAAGTGGCATACATGGGTGCCATTAGCATTGTGTATTCAAGAGGGAATATTGGGGCAAGGAAATGGGGCTTATGGAAGTACCTGCACTTGCAAACAAGTATTGATCTCCGGATCACTGGGAGGTGGGCAAAGTTCCCCCCGGGCCGGGTTGTGCACCCCTTCAGGGTCTTAAGTGGTAAGGGAGGGTCACCTCTCTTTTGTCTTACCACCTTGCCTAGCATTGGCCTTTTTCCTCAGCTAGAGTATACATGGCAGACATTTTTAATTAGCAATCAACATGAGATGCATTGAAAAGAAGACATTGGGCCTTTTCATGAGATGCAAGGAATGATGAAGGTTGGGGTAGGGGTTACCTTGGCAGTCCAGTGACTCACTGGTTGCTACTTACCCAATTTACAATGGCTAATATTCATCCAAGATCATAAGACAAAGTAGGGGTTAATGTCAGCCATTACAATGAAATTCGAGAAGAGGTATGATGCTTGTGTGCAATCTTGAATCTCTCCAACAATGGATTAAGCTCAGCAAGTGGCTAAATTGAGAGATTAAGATCAGAGTGGCATACCTCTTTAATGCTTGTGACGACCGTTGAAGCCCGAATCATCATGATGCCGCTTGCTCCATTGATTAAGTCTGGTTGTTGGTTGGGCATCCGTAGAAGAGTGCTTCAGCATTTGAGTGCTCTTGCTGATGAAGAAGGCTCCCAAGCTGAGCTTGAACTTCAAGAATGGGAAGCTTCAAGCGAAGCTTTCATGGCTGCCCCCAAAGCTCCCATGCATGCTGAGATCAATGCCTTCATCCGGGCAAGAGGAATCCTTCACGGCCTGAAGGGTTTGTGGGGTTGAGCTCTCCAGGTCAGAGGAAGCTTCAGTTAGGAGAATCCATGGCTGCCCCAAACTGTTTCAAACAATCCCAACTACTGTCCACCATGGGAGTTGATTCCCGGGAGAAAAGATGCCAAAGGGGAAAGGCCAAGGTGCTGGAACAGTGCCCTGGAGTGGCAGGGAGGGGAGGGCAGCAAGAGGAGAAGTGGTAGGAGGGCTGGGGAGAAGTAGGACAGCCAGCGCAAAATGCGCAGAAAATTGTGGGGCTGTCCTGTAGGCCTCCTGGACAGCAAATCCCCCCAGTCCACCCCTTGATCAGGAGCTTGGGAGGTTAGGGAAGAAGTCCCGAGGCTGGTTGATATCGGGGAGCACCCTCAGGTCAGATTTCTTGGGGTTTCTTTGGGCTGGCAGCCATGGTAGCTTGTAGGAGAAGAGAGAGAAAGAGGGCTTAGGCAAAAAGTAACTGAGATTTTGCCCTCTTCCAACTCTTGGGACTCTAAACTTGGCCTGAAACCATTAAAATTTGCATGAAAAGAAGTGACGACCTGCTATTTTAACCATTTTACCTCCAGATATGTCTGAGTCTCCAGCCATAGCTCCTGCTTGCTCCAAAAAGCTGAAGTTAACTGCAGTCCTTCTTGTTGTACCTGTACCTATAAGCTGAGTAACTAAGGTTTTTGGGATTTGAAAAGGGAGAAAGGGGAAAGAGGAAAAGGACCAAAGCCTGAAGCTTTGATACCACTTGTAATGAAAGAAGCTGAGAGGAGAGAGAAGGAGAGCTGAGGAGAGAGAAAGAACAAGAAGAAGAAGAAAGAAGTCTAGAAGAGGAGAGAGAAAGACAAAAAAGAGGAGAGAAAGGAGAAGGAAGCCATGGAAGCTGGAGATGAAGGTGAAGAGTGTGATCTTGATAATAACCGGTCGCCCTAATCTGGGGCTTACACCTTAAATACCCCGGTCAGTGTGACGGGGTGTCTAAACCCTAGTCGGTGTGTATCCCGCTTGTTACAGAAGAGGCATCAAAGACATCATAGTGTCCTGTGAGATCTGGCTTCTGTCACTCTTCTTCTATAACCTTTTGTGAATCTTCAACAGCTACTTCTTCACTTCAATTAGCTTGAATAGAGCTTTCATTCATCCTTTCATAAAACAAAAACACTTTCCAAAACATCCATACATCCAACATGACACTCAACAAAAACGAATAGAACAGACCACAAAGCAACAGAACAATAGAAGAACAGAACTATAGAAGCTACAGAGCCTTACAGAAGATCAACAGAGACCATAAAAACCATAAAAACCAAACCAAAACCAATTCAATATTTCATAAAACTTTTAACACAACCTCACCATCTCTCAAAGCATTCATTCAACCATCTCAATTACCAAAACAAAACCAAAAAAGAAGAAAACAAAAGAAAATCAAACCTTATAGAACCAAGCAAAAAAAATTACAGAACCCTATAGAACAACATATCCTCATCAAAAACCATCATAAACCCTTCAAACATACTCAAACCATTCCAAACACTTCAAAACATCTTTAAATTCAAACAATCCATCAGCAAAAACAACCATTTAGCAACAAAAACCACAAAAAATCAGCCAAAAAAACATATCATTTCAGCATTCAACAATAATCATTAGTGAAAGTAACAAAATACTTTGCATCATCTAACAACTAAGGGCATAGGTCCATAAACATCAAAATGAATAAGAGGCAAAGGCTCATCCATGCACATAATGTTAGACTTCTTATGCAAACTACATGTCTGCCTACCATAAAGACAATAACCACAAGAATCAAAACATTTATAGCCAAGGGGCGGAAGATACTGCAAATGGGTAAGTATTTTCATTCCCTATAATGACATGTGTTCAAGGTGATGATGCCATAAAGAGTTCTAGTCTTGGCATCTCATGCAAGGAAAAGTTTCCCATGGGTACTCTTCCATAAGGAATCACCAAAAGATACAAAGTAACCAGTGTCATCCAATTTGCCAGTAGAAACAAGGCTTTTGGTTAAAGCCAAAACATAGCATACATCATGTAAAGTAAAGATGTTGCCTAAAGAAAAATACAACCATACATCTCCAATATCAGCAATATCCAATACTAAATCATCACCCAATCAAACAAATCCTATCATGTTACAATAGGAGTGGAACCACTCTTCATGAGGGGTAACATGAAATGAAGTCCCTAAATCAATCAGCTAACACTGAGCATAAGCAGACAAGGCATCAATCAAGTATGCAATATCAAGAATAGAAGATGCAAGTATGTAATCATCATTTGAATCATCTTGTAGTACATTAATCTTTCAATCTTAAAGGTATACTTATTGGGGATAATGTTGTGATCATCATTCTTTTCCTACACTTTACCCTTTCCCTTTTCCTTGTGCTTGTCATCACACATTTTATAGCAATGTGGCCAAATATGACCTAGCTTCCCACAATCATGACAAGTCAATGCAGACTTACAAGGCCACGGGACCTATTAGAGACTATCCATGTGACTGAGAAGAATGAGACTTCTGAGAGTCTCTCCCATGATGGTTATTACCGCTCTTAGTATTCTTACTGCCTCTAATTGTCAAAGCATGAGAGTTTCAAAAAGCATCATATTCTTTCTGTTAATTTCTTCATTCAACAATGCACCCTCTATATCCTACAATTTCAGCCCATCATTAGGTATATTTGCACACATAGTAGCACGAAATGTGTTCCATATTCAAGTAATGTAACCAACAAGAATAATGATGGAAGATCACCCTTAAAATCAATCCCCTATGAAAATGAGTGGCTAAAAATAGAATGAAACTATCATGCATTTTGCTCTTCAGAGAAACGTTGTAGTATACCTACTTAGAGAGTGACAAAATGATTGTAGATTTTCGTAAGTCATCCAATTCAGTCGAATCTCCCACATCAAATCCTTTGAGCTTTACACTTGTATCTCAACGGCTTAATTTGTACTTTTTGCATCAAAACTTACGATATTTGTGCCTCCTAGTAGCTATAAGTAGTGCCATCCAATTTGTTAATATTAAAGATAGCATTATCATTTGATCCACCAGCCATCATGTCAATAAATGAAAGTACATTATAAGAAAACAAGTTGTTGCAAATGATTGCAAATCAGCCCCAAATCATAGCCAAGATAAGATCTAAAACACCAAAGTGTAGGGCTATCCAATAACTGCCAATAATGAACTATCAAATCAAAGCATTTGCTCTCTTAAAGAATACATAAACCTACAATTATAACACTACTATAATAAATGTAGCAGTGAATCCAAGATCGACTATGGAAAATCGATTAGGAAAATCCAAGCTCACACTGCTAGGTATATCTTGCAACAAATGGGATATGCAAGAGTTGCTAGCGGTGAAGATGCATACAACCAATACCAATATCTATCACAACCTCAATGTGTTAGGGAGAGATACTTCCAATGAGCATAGATAGCATGCATATAATAGATCTTGGGAGTAATAAAAGAGAACTACCAACCAATTGAGCAAGGGTAATGAAGCTCAATACATAGCAAAGTAGGGTATATATACCTTTAACATCACTCTGAAAGAAATAGGTGATGGGTCTAAGGTAGGAATCAAATCAGCCCACTCAAGAGTAACTACATCCAAGAAGCATCAAGAGAGCATATACATAACTTAATGAGTCCCACTATCTCAATGAAAGGAGCTCAAGCTCAACTGCATGAATCGAAAGCTCAATGCAATTATCCAAGTGTCAAGTGACTCCTATTGGAACAAAATTGAATGCCAACCAAGCAAGACAAGCTCAATAGATCATGTACATGATATTCGAGCATCCAAGACACATAAAGGATAAGCGGAGAGCATAAAATCCGATAAAATCTTTAAGCCCATATGTAACAATCATTGTAGTAACCCAAGCATGTAACCACAACCAACATTAATGCCACCAAGCTCAAAATCAAAACTTAAAAGCTCTCAAGAGTATATCCAGGCATATAGCTCAATTATAACCATCAATACGTCCCACTGAGTACTCGAACAACATCAAATAGCAATAAGCATGGAGTTTCAGGCTTGATAAATGGCTTATTGCCATGTTTATTATAATGGTAAAATCTATGTGTAACATGAGGTATTTCAACTTAAATTAGGGCCAATAGCACTTTAATACATGATCAGCATAATATCCTCCAAGCATCGAGATACCAAATGGGCATCAATAGGGGTATACAATAGCTCCAACTTTGAGAAAAGAAACTTTCACAAGTCTATAACAACATATATGTGTAAATATTTAGCTAATGGATAGATGTAAACTCACTAAGGATAGATGAGGTGCCACAATGAATGTGCCATAATCAAGAGTGGACTATGTGGGTGTAGTCAACTATAGAATCACTAGCATATTCTCCATGTCATTCACCTTACACACTAATGAGTAAAGTTATACTACATTACTAAAATGCGTAGTGGATGCCAGTTGATGTGGAGTTCAACATCTCAGTAAACAAAACCTAGGAGCATTAGGAATGAACACCCTTCGAAAAGGAGTTGAAAGGCACACTATGTTTTGAGTGATAGCCTTAGGCAATGTCATGAGAAGTGAAATCATAAATATGGGTATTGGGGTAAGGCATCATTAACTCCTTATTACTCCAAGCATGGGGGGGGGGGGGGGGGGGTCTACTGCCAAGAGCCACATGAACTGCTATATACCACTGTCAAGTAAGGAAGGACCATGAGAAAACATGTGCAAATACAATGTTGTTTGCTCCTATAATGGCTGCAGTTTTATCTCCACAAAGTAGCACTCATTGGGTGCTCAAAAAAGCCTTCACAATGCCGGTTAAGTGGCCAATTCTTGTCCAATGATTGCCAAGTAGTCTAGGGAGCAAACAAGCTAGTGACATGTGCTGGAGACTTAGAGATAAGGTTTGCAGAAAATGGTGCAATTTTTATTGAACATGCTATTGTGTTTGTTGAACAAAATGGCTACTATGGAGCCTCAAGCAAGCTCAAACAAATATCCTTTACTACTTGGAAGAAGCCTAAGAAGACCAGGAGGAGCCTGGATGGGTCCACAGTTTCTCAGACTTGCGTGTAGCTGCAAGTATTGAGGGTCGAGGCCTATGGACCAAGAGTGAGTTGACTCTGCCGGCTCCTACCAAAAAATAGGAGAAAGGAAGGTTTTAACGACCCTACTACACTCTTCGTACCAAGCTCAAGCGTTGAGAGATCCTCTCCTCTCCTCGTCTCTTCGTCGCATTTTCTGCACGACTGCATCGATGGCCGTCTTGCTAGAATCGCTGCGGCTTGCCTGCGACCACAGCTACCGGATGATTGAACCTGCGCTGCAGCAGACGCCTGCGACGGTGGCTGTTGCAGTTCTAGTCATCATAAGCCTCTGGGCTTTGCAGCGATGGCGATCAAGGGAAGGTGCTGCAGCCAGAACTCCGCCGCTGCCTCCTGGCCGCCTGGGGCTTCCTCTCATTGGAGAGACCTTCGAGTTTCTGGGGGGGCTGCGGCGAGGCGTCGGCACGGCCGAGTTCATGGCCAAGCGCGTGGCCCTATACGGCGAGGTCTTCAAGACAAGCCTGCTGGGAGTTCCCACCGTAGTCTTCTCCCACCCTGCAGGCCACAGGCTCCTCTTCACAGGCGAGAATCGGCTCGTGCAGGCGACCTGGCCACGCAGCGTCATCGCTATCCTCGGTCCCCGCGCGCTCAGCTCACTCCAGGGTGATGACGCCAAGAGGATGAGGCAGGCGCTGATGGCTGCGATCTTCCGGCCAGATATGCTGCAGCGCCATGCCCGCTGCGTGGATGCTAGCGTTAGGGCTTTTGTGAGGGAGGAGTGGGAGGGGAAGGATAGGGTTTTGGTGTATCCCTCGATGAAGGGCTTCCTGTTCTCCCTCGCATGCAATCTTCTGGTTGGCAGGCAGCGGGTGAATCAAGATGACGGAGAGGAAAAGACCTTGCAGGAGCTCTTCACCACCGTTGTGAAGGGCATGTTCGGTCTGCCTATCGCTGTGCCTGCCACAGGCTTTGCCAGATCCATGGCTGCAGCACGCGTCCTGCGGTCGAAATTCCAATCCTGGATAGATGAGAGGAGAATGGACCTCTCCCTTGGCAGGGCCTCCCCCAATGAGGATCTCCTCTCTTGCCTCCTGACCTACCGCCATGATGATGGCACCCCCCTGTCTGATGAAGATATCAAGGACAACATCCTGTTGATGCTCTTTGCTGGCCATGACACCACCACCGTTCTTGCTACACTCGTGTGCAAGTATCTTGCTGAGAATCCACTTATCTTTGATGAGGTGTTCAAAGGTGAGGCTATGTACCGCATGGCATACCTAAATCAACAGTATATGCACTCTTTAAATGTGTCATGATTTATTACTAAGTCAACTATCAATTTAGTCATGGTGAGACCATGTGCACCATCGTAACTAAATCAACAGTATATAGACTGTCAAATGCATCATCATTTCACCAAAAACTCAACAAACAATTTCATTATCAGGCAACTGGGCGCTTTGATCCTTTCCCCAAATGCTTTATCATGTACATGTGCACCGCCGTAGCCTAATCAACAGTATATACACTGTCAAATGTATCATCATTTCATCACCAAGTCAACCATCCATTTCCTTATCAAGCAGCTGATCAATTCCCTTTCCCCAAGGGTGGAATTTCATCTTGCTAGATAACAAGACCCTGATGCTTGGGCCTGTTTACTGAATGTGTGCAGAGAATAAGGACATTGCTGCACGCAAGCATGTTGATGAGCCTCTAAATTGGACAGATATCCAAGACATGAAACTGTCGTGGAGAGTGCTGCAAGAGACCTTGAGGATACAACCACCCATTGAAGGCTCCTTTAGAGTGGCTCTTCAGGACTTTGAATTCGATGGCTTCACGATTCCAAAAGGATGGAAGGTAACATAAACACAAATTATTTGTCTGCCACTACTGACTCTATAATTTATAGTGTTATGACGATCTGTGGCCTCAGCACCTCCACTGTCCAAATCACAACCGGTTTTTGATGGCTAGCTGTGTCGAGCGAACTAACGGAATTATCTTCCATTGACGATCATGAATTGTGTCGCCTTTAGAATTCTAGGTACGAGAAGGTGAGCAGTGACTCTTCTAAGTCCTTGCATGTGATTCTGAGCCCAAATGGTATTTGGACTAGCAAAAATGTTCATGGAGTGATTGCAAGAGCTGCGTCATGCCCAAGTCCATTCACTTGGACTTGTAGTAACGAAAGTAAAGGTATCACAGCCACACTCTTCCAAACTTAACTTGGACCCCACTACCTCCAACTAGGAGAGAGGCTCTATGTGAGTGCCCTTTTGGAGGGTACTCCCTTGACTTCCAAAGCTTTCCACATGTTGCATTTGTGGTTTTGCTAGTGTGTGATTTCTCTCTCCTCCAACTCTTCGATCTCTGGGAACTCTCTCTCCTACTACATACTCTTAATTTGACAACATTGCCAATGAATGTGAACTTGTGCATGGCTAAGGAATCTTGGGCTACCTATTCTTGCACCACTAGTTTATTCACCTATGCAAGACTAGGCTTTGAGCCCAGATACACTATATGAGATCTTTGAAGCCCAAAGTAGGATGTTGAACAAGCAAATGCCAATATATGACAAGATATTTGAAGCTTCATCAATGTGAGGAGGGGATGGCGTCTTTTAGAGTGTGCATTTGGGTGTATCAATGGACAATCTTATTAGACAAGACCTTCTAAGATCAAGGGTGTAGCCCAACCTTATGAGATACAATCTTTTGAGATTTTGGGGTGTAGCCCAAGTGATGAAACTTGTGGATACTAATGATGCATGTAGCCCAACTGGTGAAGCTTGTGAATACAAATACATGAATTGCTCCTCAAAGGGATTGTCCACATCGAAAACCTTTCGAGATTTTTGGTGTAGCTCAATTGGTGGAGCTTGTGAATACAAATATGTGAGTATGATCCTCAAAGGGATTTTCCTCAAAGGGATTGTCCACATCGAAAACCTTTCGAGATTTTTGGTGTAGCTCAATTGGTGGAGCTTGTGAATACAAATACATAAGTATGATCCTAGCCTTCTCAAAGGGATTGTCCTCATAAAAAATGTTTGCATTTAAAGAACAAAAACACAACTCCTTGAATTGAGATTATTGGTTAAACTTGCTTGAGATAAACCTTGAATATTGTAAGGTTTAGTTGAAAGCTCCATGAAACTATGGTAGATTTTTAAGGATATTCTCAAGCCTCCTCTCACATTCCTCAGTGTGCCTTCAATGGGGAACCTTTCTTAATCAACCAAATGTATCCTCATGGATAGAAGACAATGTTAAGTTTTAGATGATATGAAACAAGGATCTACTTGCCAAGTTGCATTCTTTATACATATGGAGACAACCCTTAAATTACAACAGATAATCTATATGGGAAAGGCATGCATTAGAAACTATGCCTATTTGAGTTTTACATTGCAAAAAAGTACTTTTTGTATGTCCAACATGATTCCTATTCATAGACAAAGCATGGTTGGAGTTGGAAAGTTCCTTCTCACTATAATAATAGATTTTACTAACACTTTTTGTATAAATCTAGGTAAACATGTAGAAGCTTGCTTTTTTCTAATATTAGGTGATTCAAAGATAACAATATACACCATAAGATATCTTCGCTTTAATGAAGGATTTGTCAACTTTTTATGTTACGACTTATGTCTCAATAGTCTTTCTTGATATATTGTACAAAAGAAAATCTCTTACTAAAAATATAAACATGTTGCATCCAATAGTATGTATTTTAGTAGTGTCAAAGATGAAAAAAGTAAGCTGCTTACTCAAGCTTTTGTCCATTTGCTATTTGTTTACATTAAGAGTTTACTTTATTCTTTCCTATGGTGGTAGATCTATTGGGCCCCGAACTCCACACATTTGAACCCCAAATATTTTCCAGACCCATTCAAGTTTGATCCCTCACGCTTTGATGGCAAAGGGTCGATTCCCTATACATACCTACCATTTGGTGGAGGGCCAAGAATGTGCATAGGTAATGAGTTTGCACGTATGGAAGTACTAATCCTTCTCCATCACCTTGTAACTCGGTTTAAATGGAAGCTAGTAGATCCTCATGAAAAAATACGAGTCTCTCCAATGCCCATTCCCTCAAAAGGGCTTCCAATTGACCTTGAGCCACGCACCTATTAGGCTTCATTTGATTGGAGACTTATACCTTTTTTAGTGAGCTTGTCTATGATTTAGACAATCGTTGTTAAGAAAATTATTATATATCACATGCATTCAAGTCTATAAAATTTTCAATTTTTACATTTTTTAGGTAATTTAGATTCCTTAGTATAGAGAATGCCTTTTTATGAAAGGGTATCTATATGTATATTTTTATCTCTAGATTTAGACAAACTCTCTAAACAAGAATCTATATAAATGTATTTCCTATGTACTTATAGGTCACTAGGGCAAAAAATGCTTCAAAAAAAGCACTTGTAAAAAAATGATTAAGTTGCTAATTAGTTGAGATTTTGAAAGAATGAAACCATCAAGTTTGGTCACTCAGATGTGATTAATGAGAAAATATTTGATTTATTAAAGGGGTTAGTCATTAATTGCCCTCATTTTTAAAAATATGTCAAGGTTACATTTTTTGTCATTTTTGTCTTGAAACTTGGGAGATTTTGTATTTTTTAGATACTTGCACCAAAATCGTGTTTGTTTATTTCTATGTCTTCTTTTTACACACCATTTCTTTCAACATTCTCTTTCGTCATTCTCTTCTTTGCACTTGCTTTCTTATTACTATGAGATTCATTTGTGATTGATTTGCTTAAATATTTAGCAATACCTCTTTAAGTAATACAAATGCAAGCAAATGCAAGTACAGAAATTCAATTAGATTCGATTTATACAACTTGGAGAAGTATATATTATCAAGTACTAACAAATGAGATGGAGGTTAACAGATTGCGAATACAAGGAAAAAACATATACATTTATGGATGGATGAAAATATTTATCCCAAGGACATGTCCACAGATAAACCTTATCCTTTTTTCAATATTCATGACTACATAAGATATGTTGGAGAAGGTTATAATGGGATGCTTGGCTATTGTACAAATACATGGTTTGCATCTTATATATACATGGCTCAAATACACAAAATAAAAAAAGTATTATTAGTTTCATAAATATGTATTTTCGAGCTAACGGATAAGATTTGACATTGTAAAAAATGCTAGTAAGTCATGATAAAATAAGCTAACATGCTTGAAAGAAACTCTAATAGGATTCAAAGAACAATTAAAAAATATAACTAGCTTGTGTGAGAGAGTAAAGACAAGAAGACTAAATCTTGTAAAGAAATATATCTCTTAACATATCGCGCATTAATATCCGAGAGTCAAGAGAGAATCAATCTTTTAAAAGAGACCATGAATAAGAAAGATATTTTTAAGGATTCTTAAGTCAACTTGGAATGTGGATTTGAGAGACCCAACACTCAAAGAATTGGTAAAGGACTTAAAAGAACACAGTAAAACTAAATGAAATTGTAGAGACATTTGATGTTGTGGATATTAGTTGAAAAGGTTATTATGTTATCTCTAGATTATGGTTTAAAAATCTTAAATGTAATAGAATAAATGCATTTGAATTGCCTCGGGCCCTTGTAGTATAAGTTGCAAGGACTATTATGAATTATAATATTTCACATGTTTTGTGGGGAATACATTTATATTGAAGGGTCTATGCCATACGAAAATCCAAAAAGAAAATCTATTTTTGGAAACAATGCATTTAACAATATATGGATTGATTTAAAAAGAGTGCAGATTACAATGGTCCACATGTATAAACTCATGGTAAAGAAATGTCACGGTGTTTTGAAGTTTGCTTTGAAGTTAGATGAAAAATAGATTCAAAAAGGACAAAAGATAGAAAGAGTCAGCATTTTCATTATGAACATGGCATTAAACTACAGCAATGGTGGGGATCAAGCACCACTGCATAAATTTTAGTCTAAGATGGAGATTTGGTGGATTAGTGTAGCATAGATACCAATTTAGAATCATCAAACATTGAAATGGTTATTCATTTATACAAGTATTTCAAACATTATTAAGTCTCAAAGTGAAAGAGAAATGTTGGTGGTTGATGGGATTGGTAATTTTGACACAAAACCACACATGAGTGTCGACTTAAAAATTATCAGATGTATGCTTGGAATATGCAATGAAAAAAATGTAAAATATCCTTGTATTTATAGCATGGAAAGTGTTGGATCCAAATATTGGAGCAACTTGTGCCACAAAAGAAGAGCCCTAAACTAGAGACTATAGATTCGAGTAAATTTAAAAATATAGAAGACATATAAGATTCAATTCTTCTTAGAAATGTTCATATTTGTACTTTACATTATCTAAAAATCTGCTCTCGCCAAGCCATGATACTACATTATAGCTCTTCCTTTCAAAGTCATATTGAAAAACATCATGAGATGTTTTTGTCATGAATTTGCCAGTTGAACATTAATTTCTGGAACTCACTAGTATGGGGCTCCATATCTTCCTCTACTAACCCATTAAAGATGTGGGTAGAAGGAAACCTAGGGTTGGAAAATTTGGTGTTCCTGCAAGTATTGCAATGGGTTGTGCCATGACAATCGAGTTTGCTCCAGGGGTTTGCATTGGACGGGTTACACTCCTACTCGAAGTAGATTGACCTTTCGAGAAAAGGGGAATGCTAGAGCTTTCTCCTCCCCCTGAAGCTAACTGGGATATTAATTTGGTCAACAAGACATTTCTTTCTCAAAGATATTGGATTATATGCTTAGGAGAATATCTACTAATGATATCAGCTTGCCATCTAGCCCTTTCAGCTATTTCTTGCTATTGAATCTCACCTTGATAGATGAGTGTATTGAAAAATGTAAGGCATTACTCTCGAAAATAGATTTTCATGGAGGTCAAGTTCACTTAAGAAAAGATCCAACACTTTCAGGGAAAAAAAAGATGTCTTGGCTAATGTTTCTATGGGAGGCTCAAAAGCCAGACACTTTTTAGGAAACCATACAAGAAAACATGTGAGCATTACTTGGGAGTATTGGAGAGAGTTGTGTGGAATAACGACAAACATTGCAAGCACCCGTGACTTGTATTTCCAAGGATGAAGGTTTAGAGATACGTCGATGTCGTGGCATATCAGCTCCTACTTTTGGCACCTCCTCTACGCTATGCCCCCAATCAAATATTTTTTTTTGCTCTTCCTATCATTTTCTATCAAGCGTTGATGGCAATGATAAAGCAGACAACAAGGAAAGTTTATTTAAAGAGCAAGGATAGTATACAAGATTAAGGCCAATAGAGATTTCAAAGGCTATTGCTCCTGAGATCCCTCCTACCCTTGGTTTTTCTTGTCTCATGCTATGCAATCAAAGAAATTAAGTGCAGAGATCACTTTGTATTCTTCTCCTACTCAAGGAAAGGTCCATGTGGCTAATGACCAACCCTAAGGTCTTGCTGGACATTCCTCTCCTCCAACTGCCAAGGTTCCAACCTCCCCTAGAGAACCTGTTCAACCAACCAATCAAGCTAGACCCTCTTATGCTCAATGAAGTGAGCCTTCCAAGCTAAGGAGAAAAAGAAGGTCTAGGTTTTACTATATGCAAAAGTGTTTTAGTGAGATAAGAAAGGCCCAAAGAGCTACACAACATGTCATTCCAAAGACTTCTTTTATCAGAATTGTCAATTATATTTCTTCTAGATTATCAAGAGTGTCATCTGAATCTAGTCTTTAAAAGAAATGGCAGCTTACAACGATTCTTTGACTTTAGAAGGTAGTTGAAGATTTTGTTAAGTCTTTAAAAGAAATGGCAACTTACAACGATTCTTTGACTTTATAAGGTAGTTGAAGATTTTGTTATTGACTTTATGAATGATACTTACATTACTGTTGGTTATGCTCATATGATCACCTTGATGAACAAAGATTTTAGTATGGCTAGCAGAATTAGGTACAGGTTCACGACAAGGTATTGAGGCCCTTGCCTATTACTAATAAAAAAGCCTTTGAGATCCTTAAGATTCTTCCAAAATTGTCTAGGAAAGCTAAAGGGCCAAAGATCGAGGATGTGACACATCTATACCCAATAAGGAACACATCCCAATAGGAGTTTTTCTAAGAAGAAAAAAACGTAAGAGATCATAAAAACTGAGGATAAGGTTTGCAAGAGAAAAATCACTTTGCTTGGCTCTATTAATAATAAGAGGATGGGTCAAGTGTATGGAAAAATGATTGTTAACGTTTATTGCACTTCTGAGAAAGAGGACTATGTTAGCATATCTCCTAAGAACAAGTCCATGCTAGTGAAAAAGGATATTTAATTGTCAAATTATAGCTTATTGTTGCATAAGGCATTTTGATTCTAAATTTTTTTAGTATATAGAATGATTGTGCTATTGATTGCAAATAATATCATGTATTTTTTCTATTGGCTTTAGGGTATTGATTGCTTCTCTTAGCCAAGATATCTCTAAATGTATATTTATTGTTGATCCACTATTATTAGTGAATTTTTTTTCAAGATCTGATAGAAACATTGCAATGTTTTTCAAATCTTTTGATTCCATCAGAAACTATTATACATTTTTTCCTTACGTGAAAAAATAAACAATTTTCCAAAAGTGTTAACATATGCTTCTTTGTTGTTATATTTATTTCTTACTAACATTTTTCTTTGCAAAGGACATTGGAGTCTTATATATATCAACGTACTCACTAGATAAATTATCCTCACGAACTCTCTAAATGGTATCCATGGCCAAGCAAAAATGTACATTGAATGAAATGTTGCTTGCTTTTTTGTTAATTATTTATTTTATTTTATTTTATTTTTTAGTTATAAGTTTTCATTTACAATGTTGGAAGGCTCGTGACTACCCTCTTGGATACCATATATAAGGATATTGCTGATCTTGAAAGACCATACAACTTTCTCCAACAAAAAGTACCATTGCAAAGTGATGCACATACTTGTGGATGGAGAGTGATTTCGAATATCTGCACGACAATAGATTCAAAGATACTCAAGATAGATAAGGTGAATGTAAGTCTCTTTTGATATTGTTTCTTTTTTTAGGGACCCTTTTTCAATTTATTAACTTATTACATTTATTCTCATAATGCCATGAATACTCTAACTCATATATGTGGTGGATAAGCAAGTGATGTATTGAGTTGATTTTGAATAGGGCAATCACACCAGTTGATGCCAACTCTCCTCTATAGAAATCTTCAACTAAGGATAAGGGCAAGGGCAATGGCAATGGCAATGGAAAGTCATCTGCAATGACTAGTAAGGCGAACTCCAAAAAGAAAGGAATGACAACACTTTCTCCTCTAAAGTTTGATCCATCTCCTCTTAAGCCTGAAGAGAAGAGAGTACCTATCAAAGCCAAGTTCTTCCAGCAACAACAAAAAAAAAGCCCCTATGAGGAGACTAGAGATCTTTGTAGAAAGCGACGAAAAAGTTACAATGCCAAAGAATGAGAAGGTGTCGGCATTAGGGCCAAAAATACTTCAAAAAATGCCCTTGTAAGAAAATGATTAAGTTGCTCATTAGTTGAGATTTTGGAAGAATAAAACTGCTAAATTTGGTTGCTCAGATGTGATTAATGAGAGAATATTGAATTCATTGAAGAGGTCAGTCATTAATTGTCCCTCATCTTTAATTTATGTCAGGGTCACCTTTTTTACTGTTTTTACCTTGGAACTTTGGAGAATTTGTATTTTCGAGAAATGTCCACCGATATCGCATTTGTCTACTCCCACGTCTTCTTTTCACATGCTCTTTCTCCATTCTCTTCTTTGTGCTCACTTTCTTATCACTGTGAGATTCATTTGTCATTGATATGCTAAAATGTTTAGCAATACCTCTGCAAGTAATACAGATGCGAGCACATGCAAGTACAAACTTACCATCCAACTAGATCCAATTTATTCATCTTAGAGAAGTATACATCGTCGAGTACTAATAGATGAGATGGAGGCCAATAGATTGCGAAATCGAGGAAAGAAACATATAGATTTGTGGGTGGATGGAAATATTTATCCCAAGGATCCTTCAACAGGTAATAAACCTCCTAATTTTTTTAATATTCATGACTATGTGAGATATGTTGGGGAAGGCTATAATGGAATGCTTGGCTATTGTAAAAGGTTATACTCTACATCTTACACATACATGGCTTAAATGAATGAAATGAGAAAAGCATTATTTATTGGACAGACAAGCATCTCTGAGCTTACGAATAAGATTAACGTTCTAGAAAATGCTATTAAGTCATTACAAGACAAGCTAGCACACTTAGAGAAAACTCCAATAGGATTCAGAGAGAGAAAGAGACCATTAAAAAATATAACTAGCTTGTGTGTGTGAGTAAAGAAAAGAAGATTGAATCTTGCAAAAGAAATATGTATCTAGCATGTAGGGCATTAATATTCGAGAGAGTGAGGAGAGAATCAGACTTTTAAAAGAGACCATGAATAAGAATGATAGTTTGAGGATTCTTAATTCACCTCAAAATATGGATTTGAGAGGCCCAACTCTCAAAGAATTAGTCAAGAACTTTATAGTAAAACCAAATGAAATTGTAGACATGTAATATTGTGGGCATTAGTTGAAAATGTTATCATGCTATCTCAAGATTATGGTTTAAAAATATAAAATGTAATAGAATAACTGCATTTGGGTTGCCTTGACCCCTTAAAGTATCGCTTGCAAGGACTTCCATGAATCATAAGATTCCATATGTTTTTGGGGAATACATTCATATTGAAGCATCTATGCCAAACAAAAAGACAAAAAGAAAATCTAGTTTTGAATACAATGTGTTTAACAATATATTGGTTGATCTAAGAAGAGTGCAGATTGCAATGGTTTACATGTATAGACTCATGTTAGAGGAATGTCACGATGTTTTGAAGTTTTCCTTGAAGTTAGATGAATCATAGATTCAAAAAGGACAAAAGATAGAAAGAGTCTGTAGTATTTGCATCATGAATAGCGTATTAGACTACAACAATGGTAGGGGTCAAGCATCAGTGCATAAGTTCCAATCTGAGATGGAGATTTGATGGGTTGGTGCAGCTCATGTACCAATTGAGAATCATCAAACACTGAAATGTTTGTTCACTCATATAGGTATTCCAAACATTATTAAGTCTCAAACTGAAGGAGAAATGTTGGTTATTGATGGGATTGGTAATTTTAATGTGGAATGGCACATGAGCGTTGAATTGAAAACTATCAAATGTATGCTTGGAGTATGTAATGGGACAAATGTAGAATATCCTTGTATTTATTGCATGGAAAGTGTTGGGTCTAAAGATTGGAGAAACTTGCACCCTGCAAGAAGAGCCCCAACTAGAGACTCTATATTTCTGAGTGAAAATATAAACAAGGAAGATATATGGGATCCCATTCTTTCAATTTCTCTTACAAATGTTCATATATGTACTTTGTATGTAGAGATTAGAATTATTGATAAACTTCTCAGGTTTCATCTCGACTATGCATAATAAATTAATCCCTTGTCTTTATCAGATGAGTGTATTGACAAATGTGAGGCACTACTCTCCAAAATGGGTTTTCATGGAGGTCAAGTTTAATTAAGAAAAGATCCAACACTTTCAAGGAAAACAAGAGATGTCTTGGCTAATGTCTCAATGGGAGACTCAAAAGCTAGATACTTTTTAGAAAACTATACAGGAAAACAAGTGAGCATTACTTGGGAGCATTAGAGGGAGCTGTGTGGGATAACGACAAACATTGCAAGCACACTACGACTTGCATTTCGAACGATGGAGGTTTGGAGAGACCTCGATGTCTTCCTAAAGCTCCTCAAGCAACAAAAGACAACCTACACGTATCCAAAAGAGTTCAAATGTTTGACTACAAATCTTGTTCAAGCAATAAAGAAGGCATGGGGAGAAAAGGATATCACATTTTATTTGATAAGAGAATATTTAGTCCAAGATTTCTTTGATAAAATTTCCAATGGCATAAAATGATCCTTACTCTTTTGAATTTGCAGCATATCCTTCATATCCATGGGCCTTACTTTGTGGAGGAGCAAGGCCCCCTAGCAACTTATAGCGGCCAAGGCATGGAAAAATATCACTATCAAGCACGTACAAGTTTTTTTCAAAGCACAAGACATGGAGGAGGAGTTACAAAAAGCAATGCTCTTGAGGAGCTATTCAATTGGTTTTTTCGATGACAACTTCAAAGAATAAATACTAAAGATGATTATGAAACTTGAGAATTCATAGTATTTTTCAAGAAAGAAAAGTACAAATCTAGCTCTCAAGAGCCTTTCCATCTTTCTCCCCCTCTGAGATATTTCCTCTATAACGTATTAATTTTCTTATCTTATAGCCAACTATTGATTTTATGTCGGTTTGGTTTGCTGCCAAAGCATAAGATGAGAGGGCCAGAAAGTATCCTGCTCTAGAAGCCGAGAAACTAGGACCATAACCAAAAATCGTAATTGCTCCAGTCTTCTCTAAAAACATCACCTTGTGTGCATTGTACTGTGACCTAGAGAAACCAAGTAGCCTTATAAGTGCCTTGATACATCGTATAGGCCATGTTGCTTCCTCTGAGAAGATGTTATGAAATACCAAGAAAACATGCAGATCAATCCTTGCTAAGTAATGGCCAAGTGCAACATCTTTTAGTGAACTAATACTAGCTCTCGTCCCTTTACCCCATCCCAAGAAGTTATCAAAATCTTCCATCTCCAACTACAAAAAAAGATGAATGTCAAATGAATGTTGAAATCAAACATACTAATGTATCTTACAGAATTCGAGATAATAATACCAATTGGTTTTCATCATTCTCTAGCTTAGTTGGATTCCATATGTTAATTGATGATTGTGCCTCATTGGTATCTTCCAATTCTTTAACACACTCCCACTCTTCTATTCCAAAATTGGAAATTCCAAGTCAGTCTTGAAGGCCGTGAAACTCCTCTTCAGTAATCCCATACTCTTTCTCAGCATTCTTTGCCTTATTAAAACAAAGAGAAAGGGCATCCTTGCTTCAATAAACTTGTCATCCATAATTTCAGTGTCAAGTTTAAGTAACTCTTCTTTCGATTAATTTTTGACATCAACAATGCCATTTACAGCATCAGAAGCCTCTGCAATGATCGCTAAACAATAATCCTCCTTGAGATTGAAGAGCGTTTGCATGTCTGATAGCAGTATGTATTCCTTATCCTTGATAGGGAAAGTTGAAAGTGAAGGAACAATATAGAAAGAAGAGTCACGAATAATTATCTGCATTTGCATGGTTTTCTTCAATAATGGTCTCAACTTTGAATTGGGCAACATCTAGTTTGCTAGCAATATAAGCTTCTAGCTCAGGGTCCAAACATTCCTCTACATCCTTGTCATTTGCCACCTTGTCCAAAAGGTAGAAGTTGGAACATTTTGGACCCTCTAATTGTTGTTCATAAGATTTAACAGGATATTTAACAAGAGTATACGCAATGAATGCAACTGCTTTTGATATTAGCGTGCATTTCCTAAAATGAGCAGAACAAAACAAATTTGGGACACAAAACCTATCAAGTGAATGAGATGTACACTTTCTTGAAAACAAAGCCTTCTCTGAAGGTGAGCTCCTAATAGGTATTCCTTTGCATCCTTTTCAACCACAGGAAATGCAAGACCTTCAAACTCAGCAAACTCCTCCAGAAAAAACTTCTTGCAAGAGTTCAAGACATGGTCAATATCCTAGTCAGGGTTGAAAATATCATTTGCAATTTCATAGTAAGATAACTCCATGCCATTCTGAAGAAGAAAGCAAGTATATTGATAGTCCATATTGGTGATTAGAGGAAGGTCATGGGAATGGAGGAGAAGAACCATAATTGAGATCAAATCCATGTCTGGCATTGTATGTAGGTTTGAATTTGCATTCCTTGGAGCAAAATGTCAATTTTTTGAATCTCTCTCTTGCTTTCATCTCTCTCTCTCTCTCTCTCTCTCTCCTTCCCTTCATGCTAAGAAGACGTTTTTGAAAGGCACATTTCTTGCAACAATCTTAGAGATTATAATCGGTGTTGTCTGATGAACAATGTCTTACAATCATGGATGGATGAATCTAAGATGTTGCCATGAATAGAACCTCCAAGTGAGTCTACAGGACTTCCGGACATTTTGATCTCTTATTGTTGTTTTTTTCTTCTCTTTCAAATCTCTGTCGTCATCACATGACCACAAAAGAAACCTCTCTCTCTCTCTCTCTCTCTCTCTCTCTCTCTCTCTCTCTCTCTCTCTCTCTCTCTCTCTCTCTCTCTCTCTCTCTCTCTCTCTCTCTCTCTCTCTCTCTCTCTCTCTCTCTCTCTCTCTCTCTCATGCTAGCTTATTTGATAAATGGTGTCCCATCCTTGAGCATGACCATTTCCTTGAAGATGGCAAGATAGGGCTTCTTCTCTAGCTCCCCCCCCCCTTTCATTCAATTCTCCCTCTCCTTTCCTTCAGGCCAAAAAGACGCCCTCTAAAATCACGATTCTAAACATTTTGTTTTTTCAATTTTATTTATTTTTCCTTTCAAAATCCCCTCCATTTTATTCTCCCCCCCCCCCCCCCCTTATCATTTAAGGTCAGACTCTTCCTTGAGTTAGCTTGCTAGTCTCTTTGTTCTTTATAAATCACCATGGAATGTCACATATCAAAGACTTTTTACTTACAATTGGTAGGTTGTAGGTGTTTTATACAAGTATAGATGACATTTTCAACTGTCCAAAATAGAGGCATGTCACCTATCCATGTACGGAATATATCTCCTCAATGTCATGTTTACAACACAAATATACCTTTACTCATGATAATTGTTGTAATTTTGTTAATTTTGCTTGATGGATAGAATTCTTGTAGCCAAACTTTTTATGTCCACTTGAGATCATTCTTTAAACACTTGTATCAACTCTCTAAATGCACTAGTGACCATCCCTAGAAGAGCTCTAATCTCTCTTCCCACCTCTAACTTGCCTTACAACTTATAATCTCCACGAAAATTAGCAATAACCCCTTGTTCTCCACTACCAATCCTAGAGCACTACGCTCAATGTAACATCCTTCTTTTCCCTCTTGCTGGACTGTTGGACAATCCTCCGAAGACAATAACTACGATTGCATATGCATAGATTTAATATAAAAATTTGGTAATAATGTACTAATTGTATACAATTTTGCAAAATTTTGTTACAATTTTTGGCATGTTTCTAGCCGTTGTCATTTCTCCCCCACTTAATTGCGAAGTGTCCTCACAAGCATAGTTACATCACGAACATCGAGAATCATGAACACAGATACCACAAGCACCACTATACAACTTCTATATATATATATATATATATATATATATTCTCCCCCACTCACGAGCATCGTTACAACATTTGCAAAATAGCATATCGAATACTAGTAGACATTGAAAATGTATAAAAAAATACGAACTTGTGTCTAATTATAAATTGAACAAGAGAAATCTTGCAAGTAAGTTATATAAATACTTGTGCAAACTAGCATTCCCCCTTACTCACTCTCCCCGCTAGAGTGCATAACATAGCTACATCCAAATGCATGGAGCATACCAATTAGGAAGCGTTCTAGAGCCATTAAGCAACAAGAATCACTCTAGGCAACCAAATGCCACACTACTGTCCTACTAGAAATGTTGCTTCTAAAATAGCATCATTGATAAGGTCCATGCCTATCAAAGAACCCAAACAAAGAAATCTAACATGAAAATACCAAATAGAACGCCTATGGTTTTAGTGCTAACCATCCATGTTCTATTAGAATAACCAGCCAATAGTCCCTAACTCCTAATTTCCTTTTTGTTTTTAAATAAGAATTTCCTTCATAAATTTTAGTCAAAAGAGGATATATATTTATTCTTCTTTCCAAAAGGTCCCACCCCAAAGAGATGCAAGGCATCGAACCTAGGGCCCCCATCAAGGAAATCCCTACAGCCTACCAGGACCTCAAAGGCAATGGTTATCTTCTTTTGTTTTTTTTTAAATAAATTCAACCCTTCAATCTTTAGGGTTTTTCTTTTTTCTTTTTTCTCTCTTATTTTCTGTTATTTTTCTTTGTTTTTCTAGAAGAATAAATAGATATACCCTCCCAAACTTAATTTATTATTATCTTAGTTATAAGACTCTTGACTTAGAAGAATGACTAGAAGGCTAGGAATTCATCACTAAATTGAACTTTCAAACATTTCAGCTCAACAGCTTTACTTGAGGAATCTAATCTGGCACGTAATATCAGTCACCCTGCCTAGGTAAATGAAAAGACAAAGATACCCACTAGCTCAAGATTCCAAATCTGCACATACATCATACACTAACTAGTACGCTGTAAAAGGGTTAGATAAATAAATATTGAACCTACCCCACACAAAATAATTTTCATATGCTCATGTCACAATCTCCAATAATGGATCTATCCTAATTCTACCACTATCTATTTGTTTAAAGCATTGCATTTCTCCATTCGATAACTATTCCTCCCATATAAGACCATCCACCTAGCTAAACTTAAGTATCACTAACTCCTAGCACTAAAAGAAACACCCTAACCATGTGTGCAAGTAACTACCTAGTTATGTGAAAACTAACTAAACTAAAGTGCACTAGAACCTAAAATAAAAACCATAAACAAGTCGACATTTTTCAAAGTTTTTTTTTGTTTTTTTTTCGAAATAGGATAAAATAAACACAAAAGAAACTAAGAAAACAAAAAGATCTAAACTAAAATCCTCACACCCTCTAAAATCTTCTAACAAACAATAAAGTCAACCCAAAATCATCTATACTATCTAAGTCAAACCTATCAACTAAACTATCAAATATAGGATGCTCATGAATAGCCTCTAGCATAGGCACATTAGAGGTCAGAGACCCACTATCACGTGCATCACTAAAAACTTCCATCACATTATGGAGCGGAGGCGCAACTACATCATCATAATAAGGCATAGGTCCCACTGGTAAACATCCTGAAGAGTAGCTCTCGGTTGTATCCATATACCAACAGGTATAATCCCAACAGGGACAACTGACATTGACTTGATCATCGGGATGTGATGGAGTAAGATGGTAAACAGCATCTTGATATCGAGAAAATTCCAGCTACTCTCTACCCACCCTATACTTAGCAACGCCACGCTCAAGTGAGAATACACTATCATAATCGTGGTGCTGATAAGTGTAACCAATAGCATCCTGCATTACAGTGGTACCATAACGAAAGTGTGACATTGCCAACACAGGAGCTACACATGCACATAAAGATGCCACTAACATTGTCTACAACCAAAGGGTGGATGGTATTGCAAACAAAAAAGATCACAAAAGAAGAACCGCAATAGGCCTCTCCCATCGGTGCATATAAAAACATGTCATGCGTCTGAAAATGCAGAATACTATAAGGCCTGGCATGAATTGGATCAAAAGTATCAACATCCAGACAAGGGTAAAGCGCATCCATCCACAGAAAAGCCATACCTACATTCCATTAAACCCCCCCCCCCTCCAAAAAGAAAAGAAACCCAAATGTAGATTAGTCAAAGATTATTCTAACCACTAACCTAACTATACGTAGCCAAACTAAGTCACAAAATGCTTAAGTCAGAGGCCATTGACCCTAAATATCTCATTTTCAGCATTAATATCTTGTACATCTAGAGGCCCATTATCGTAAACTTTAATAACCTTAAAAGGTACTAACCATCAAATTTTGAGCTTCCCAAGAAATTTATAATAGTGACTACCATAAAGGAGAACTAAATCGCCTTCTTTAAATTCTCTACTTTAATGTTTTTATCATGCCACGTCTTACGATATTTTTGCATTAGTTCTAAGCTTTGTAAAGCTAATAGTTGTTCCTAATCTAGCTTCACCAATTTTGCTTCAACGATTCAGCTTCCCCTAATCATAATGATAGAGCTACTTGCAAAGTAGGCAATTCTTGCTCAATAGGGAATATAGCATTAGTTTCATACACTAAGTTGAATGGTGTATTTTGCACTATCACCTTGTAGGTAATTCTGTAGGCCCATAATGCCTCATACAAATGCTCATCCCAATCTTGCTTATGAGAAGCAATCGTTTTAGTTAAAATTCCACAAATAATTATATTAGTTACTTCCACTTGGCCATTAGCCCTTGGATAATAAGGAGTTGATTTGTGATGCTTGATTTGATATAGTTCTGTTAATTTGCTAATCAAACCATTCAAGAAATGGAAACCTCGATCACTTACTAATTCTAGTGGGCAACCAAAATGTGTTATGATATTCTCATACATAAACTTAGCCACCTCAATGGCGTTATCTATCTTAAGCGCTTTCACTTCCACCCACTTGGTGATATAAAGTACAAACCATGATATAACAATTAGATCGATATCTAGTAGGTAGATCAATTGGACTCACAAAATCAATTCCCCATTTCTCAAAAGGCTCTAATGCTAATATAGGTGCCAAAGGCGTAGCAAAACTCTTTGAAGGACGACCAGTCCTTTGACATACATCACATTTTTTACAATAATAATAAGCATCCTTTAATAGGGTAGGCCACAAATGCCTAGCTAATAAAACCTTTCTTGCTGTTAGTTCACTAGCAAAATGGCCACCACAAGGTTTATCATGTAATGCTTTAAGAACCATCAGAACTTCATCTTCTCATACACATCGACGATAAATACCTTCTCTTGGAAATTTTTTATAAAGGTAACCCCCTAATAATCCATAGGAGTGTGCTTGCATCAATATCTGTCATTTTTTGTGTTTATCTGCACTAGGTGGATATCGAGCTATGCTAAGAAAATTTGCAATATTAACAAACCATGGAACTTGTGTCTCCACAGTAAAAATTGATGCATCCAGCAAATCATCCTCCACACCTTCCTCCTTATCTGATGTTAATAATCAAGAAGATGATCTGCTAGAACATGAGCTCTACCAGAACAAGTAACTATTTGAAAATCAAACTCTTGAAATAATAACATTCAACAAATTACACATCCTAAAAGTTTTGCTTTATTAAGCAAGTACTTTAGCGCTTCATGATCTACATAAATGGCAAATTTATTTTCCAATAAATAATGACGAAATTACTCCACCCCAAAAACCATTGATAAGCATTCTTTCTCAATGGTGGTATAATTTCTTTCCGTATCACTTAGGTTACGGCTTGCGTAATAAATCAGATGATCCACATTATTATTATCTGCTTGACATAAAACTGCTCCCACAGCATTCATAGATGCATCTGCATGGATATGGAATTCCTTCGTCCAATTCGAGCGGGAGGGGGGGTGCCAATACTAGCCCTTCAATTAATTTCTGTTTAAGAAATTCAAATGCTTCTTGAGAGGTAGCAACCCAATTAAAAGGATTATCCTTTTGTAGAAAATTTGTTAAAGGTGAGACCACCTTTGTGAAATTAGAAATGAATCCTCGATAATAATTTAGATACCCTAAAAAACATCAAAGTTGTTTAAGAGTTGTTAGTGGAGGAAGTGCAAAAATCTTGGCAACTTTAGCCGGATCCATAGCAATTCCTTCCTTAGAAACTATATGCCCCAACAATGTTCCTTTTGGAACACCAAAAACACATTTATAGGGATTTAACGATATACTTACCTCATCACTACGTTCAAACACTTGTGCCAATTGATCCATAGAAATTCCTTCCTGAGAAACTATATGCCCCAACAATGTTCCTTTTGGAACTCCAAAAACACGTTTATCGGGATTTAGATATACCTGCCTCATCACTACGTTCAAACACTTGTGCCAATTGATCAAGCATTTCCTTTGCTGTCCCATAGACACAAAAGTCATCTAGAAAAACTTCCATCTATTGTCAAAGAAAGTATTCGTAAGCTGCAGTCATAACCCTTTGGAACGTTGCGGGTGCATTGCACAAGCCAAAAGGCATTACTTTATAAGTGAATGTACCCCATTCAGTAGTGAATCTTCAAGATGAATTAACACTTGATTGTAGCCACTAAACCCATCCATAAAATAATACAACTCATGGACTGCAACCTTATCTAGTACTTGATCTGTAAATGGCAAAGGGAAATTATCTTTTCGAGTCTTACTATTAAGCTTCCTATAATCAACACAGATGCAGATTTTCTTATATTCTTCTTTGGTACTGCCACAATACGAGAAACCCATTCACTATATGCAACATGATAAATAAATCCTACATAAAGAAGCTTAGTAATCTCAGCTTTGACCAATTTTGCATACATAGGATTTGTTCATCGTCGTTGGCGTTGACATACGGGATTTGTGATTGGTTCTAGATCAATATAATGCTGACAAAGTTCATCTTTGATACCTTTAAGGTCAATATAAGACCAAGAAAATTCCCAAACATGTGCTCGTAATACTTCTTCAAACCTCTCTCAATCTTGGGATTCCAATTGAGCTCCTAGATTTTAAATATTTCCCTTCTACCATTTCTATTTTAACTACTTCCACTTCAGGCTCTTCAATAAACAAAGAGGCTATTTTTCGAGGCTTGACCATAGGCACATCATCTAATATTTCCATTTATACATTTTCAAGCAGACTATGCCTAGCACTTGTTGAGATATTAGCAATCACACCTAATGTAGCCTCTTTGTATGAGGCAGTTTGGGATGAAGACATGCAGGGCTGTAGGAATCCCATATGCACAGAAAGGGAATATCCAACAACTATAAAGCATTGTACTTGACTACCACTTTTGATAGATGAATGAATACATGATGATGCTTTTCTTTATCAATTAGTGTTAGTACTGTACTTTTCAGTCCTACACAAGATTGTGGTTATGAGTCCAAGCTTCCATCTTGGAACCTAATTCACTTGTGTAACAATTGTAGTCTTTAGTCAATGTCATCATGAGTTTAGTCTATGCTTACAAGCCGCCATAGCCATGCTCTAGATCCTGCATATTTTAACATGGTATCAGAGCTTAGCTGAGCATGGCCCAACTCTCCTTTCACTCCTCTTAGCTCCTTTCCATCTTTGCTCAGCTTAGTTTAAGTATTGGACCCTATCTCCAACTTCATTTGCATTCCTACCTTTAATGAAGCTTCCATGGCAGCCATAGCTAGCAGCACCCTGTCAGCTTGAAGCTTTCATATCTCTCTTCACATGCCAAATCTCTCTAAACCTCCTTCTGGAAAAGTGTTTTCTACTTCCAGAGCTCCTCCTTGGCACCTCAATCATTGATATTGGGCAACTATGGCTTTAACATTGCCTCTTTCAGAGTCGTTGCCATAACTGTGTTTGTGGACAGCACCTACCTACCTCTGTTGGAGTAGCCATATCTCATCAATCAGGCCATATCTCTTCAATATTTCTTCTCGAGAGTTGTTCTTCAAGTCAATGTGCAACTTCTTGGCACAAAATCCAAGGAGATTGATGCACACCATGCCCGGCATTTGCATTTTCCCAAATTTGGGTGCAGTTTTGACAGTGACCACTTTGAAGGCTTAGATCTCTCAACTTGGGCAAAATGAGTACAAACCCTCTTAGGAGCAGTTATAGCCAGCAGTGAGGGTCCTCAATCTTAAAGGGTTTGAGAAAATTTGACCTGTGGAGCTCGTGGGAGCTCATTTACCAGTCGCACTAGTCCCTGTTTTGACAGGACAACCATAGCCACTTACCTTCAAGCTCATTTTTCCTTCATTTTCTCTCTCCTGCCACTTAAACCAAGCCAAGGCCACTCTAATCTGAAGCTTTCAGCAAGTATTTAACCATCAAATCAGCAAGAAGGGGAAGCTATGAAGAGTTTTTGAAGATCATCAAGTCAAACTCAAGCAATAAACACCAAAGTTCAAACTAGTATCTTTTGATACTCTTTTGATAGTACACTACCATTGCTTGTGTCTTTTGACACATACAAAGATCAACTCATTGCTTGTTATTATCAGTCATTTGAAGCTGATTTCCATAATGGGAATGACCAAAATCAAGTCTTTTATGAAGATGCTTCTCATGAAGAGTAACATTACTCTTGTTGCTCAATTCAAGTACATGGAAGACTTGTTTATTTTGCTTGTAGGGATGGATGGATTTACTTGTTTTGAAGAGCAATCGATGAATTTATTTGAAGATTTTGAAGACATTTATGCTGCCTCAAAGAAAATGATACCCTTGCTTGAGGGGGACATGGACATAAAGACTGATGCAACTATTGCAAGCAAAGTCAATGAAGAAGCAAATCAAGAGGACCAAAAGAACAAGAATAAGAAGAAGCAAAAAAATCATGAAGACTTACAAGTATAGGAAGTTAGACAAGAAGAACTGCAATGAATCTAAGATCTATGTCAAAAGAATGATAGAAACTGCAAGGGCCTCACGGTCCTTGATCCTATTTTTTACTGACTTTTTTAGCCTTGTAATGTCTAGCCCAAATGTCTTTATCATAAGCTTGTAAAACTCCTCATGTAGTCTTGTACTACAGCCTCTATAAGGCCCCTACTACAGCCTCTAGATGTCCATCATGTTTGTGGTACCCACACTTAGCCTTTTCTACGACAGCCTGTGGTGTTTTGCCATGTTTATGGTGTGCCCACACTTTGCATGTGTTACTTTCACTAAAGCCTCTACACACTTTATACTTTCTGGTTGTGATTGAGGAGGGTTGTTGAGCTATTAGCAAACACACCTAATTTAGCCTCTTTGTATGAGGAAGTTTGGGACTATCACTTTTGATAGATGAATGAATACATGATGATGCTTTTCTTTATCAGTTAGTGTCAATCTTGTACTTATCAGTCCTACACAAGATTGTGTTTATGAGTCCAAGCTTCCATCTTGGAACCTAATTCACTTGTGTAATAGTTGTGGTCTTTAGTCAATGTCATCATGAGTTTAGTCTATGCTTACAAGCCGCCATAGCCATGCTCTAGATCCAGTGTATTTTAACAGCACTTGATTTTGGTTCTTCTTCCCTCGCATTCACAGAGTGTACCAAGGTTAAAGCCCTATAAGGGACAATAGCTAAATTATCCCAAGTACCCTTAGTCATTTCTATCATATGGACATCCAATATATCAGGAAATAGGTTACCGGTATAACTTCCTTGTCTTTTACTCAAGCCATGCAAGACAGGCTTCAAATTTTTATTATACTTTATTGTGAACATGATATTTATAGAACCTATTATCTGAGAAATTTGCTCTTGATCACATGGAAATTGAGCATGTAATGTTCAACGATAACGATGTAAAATTCTATTTTGCTTTTCCAAATGTTCTTGGTGATTCAAATCCTAAGACCATTGAGTACTGCTAAGCTTAAGGATTAATGAGTGTAAATCTTCATCTTTCTTACCTTGAATCTAACACCCTAGATAGTGTATAACCCATTTTAGCTCCAGAAAGTCTTTAGGTGCCAGAGGTTCAAACCCTCTAAGCTCTGGTTCAACTCCATCCCCATAAACAATAAAATCCATTACTCTTTCTTTGGGATGAGGTAATACTACCTCACATATGCTTGGTAAGAAAGCTTTACTTGATTGTTGTGATTGCCTTCTATGATATCCCCCTAGCTACCCTTTAGAATAATGATACAGATTTTTCCTATTGCTCATGAGGTGCTTAAGGGAATGATATAGCCAAGGAGTGATAGTGGAGTTTTTCTTTTGCGATCCAATGCCAGAGATTTACTTCTTTTATAAAATTCATTTGTTTGCTTCATATTCAACTGAGCATTTCCTAGGAACATGAGATATTCAACTGAGCACATCATTATTTAATTTAGATTCTTGCTTTTCTAAATACATCTCTAGAAGTGAAATTTCTTCTAGATATCACCTCTCCCTAAATTGGAATTCTAACTTTTCTTTTTGTAACTCACCAATTTTCTTCATTGCTTCATTCACAGTTGTCATTGCTGCCTCACATTCTATTTCCAAAGCCTCATTTAATTCTCTGATTATCCTATCATAATTACCATGACATTCATTAAAATTCTGCGCAAATCTATTTAAGGCTGAGGATGCATCATCTCTATCATCATGTAGTATCGGCTCTTGTAAAGGTTTGCAACTATCCTTTTTTTTTCTCTCTCTTTTTCTTTCTTTTCTAGTTGATGATAGTAACATCTTTTAGCAACAACTAGAAGTTGCTCGAACCCAAAAGGAAAAGTATCTACCTCGTAAGGAAATGTTGTAACTAAACTTTCCTCGAGTTCTTCATGATCATTCTCAATAATATCGACTTCCTCCCTAGTTATTGAGGAGATTGTTGAATTTCCATCTAGGTTGGATGTTCTTGCCTCATCCTACTCTTCTTCTAAATCACTAGGGGAAAATATTCCTGATATGTTATATGCAAAAAATGCATCCCTAAGGTCACCTTCTTCCTCATCTTTAGCACACATAGCCAACCTCTTGGTAACCCAATAGTGTCCCCCTGGTATCTTGAGTCATGAGAAGAAGAAGCTTCTATTGGAATCAGCCCCCTATACCCTGTTAGGTGGTGATCTATACAAGAAAGGCAAGGATGGAGTTTTGTGAATATGTGTCGTAGGAGAAGAGATTGGCATAGTATTGAAAGCATGCCATGACGAGCCCTGTGGTGGACACTTCATGGGAGAACCAATAGCCAGAAAGGCCTTACTTGTAGGATATTGGTGGGCAACCCTCCACAAGGATGCCTATGATTACTGTAAATGGTGTGTTGCCTGTCAGCAAATGGAAAAGCCTAGCAAATCCAATGCCATGCCCCTACAACCTATTCTTCCCCTAAAGTCGTTCGAGAAGTGGAGAATTGACTTCATGGGCCCTATTGATCCTCCAATCAAAAGGAAGCAAAATAGATATATCTTGGTCTGTACAAACTACGTAACCAAGTGGTGTGAGGCTAAAGCTTTGAAGCGGAATGATGGTAATAGCATGGCCTTGTTTATGTATGAGAACATCATCACCCATTTTGGTAGTCCCCTAGAGTTCGTGAGTGACTGAGGTACTCACTTCCTTAACAAGATCCTGGAAGAGTTGACAAAATTGTACAAGATCCGTCATCGTAAGTCTACACCCTATTACCCCAAAGCCAATGGCCAAGTCGAAGTTACCAATCACATCCTCTACTCGATTCTAACAAGAACGATAGATACACATCATCGTGATTGGGATGATTGACTTACAGAGTCCCTCTAGGCGTACATAATCTCCCATAAGGTTGCTACAGGAGAAACCCCTTTCCAGTTGATGTATGGAACAAAAAACATCTTTCTTGTTGAACTCGAGCTACCCTCTCTATGCATGGCCATCAAAGGATTCTTGGGAGATGATGAGTCCCTGCAATGCCATCTCTTGCACTTGGAGTGTCTCGATGAGACTTGCAAGATGGCCCTACAGTGCATGGAAGCCACGCAAGCTCACAGAAAGGCCTATCATGACAGCTTCATTAAGTAGAAGGAGTTCAAGGAAGGTGACCTAGTCCTAGCTTGTGATTCCCGATTTGGCAAGTTTCCAAGCAAGCTTCAACAATGCTGGATGGGCCCTTATGGTACTTGTTGTCAATCCTAATGGCTCAGTCCAAGTCCACATAGTCGATGCTTCTGATGATCCCTTCCTTTGATTAATAGCTATCGCCTCAATGTGTATTACCCTCCATGGGGATCCTGATAATCACCATCAATAGCTTCCTCATTCCTTGCACAATGGTTGAGATGGCTTTACCTAATGCTCATGACAACCCTCTTGTTGATCCTGATGATGTGGTTTTGATTTGATAGCCCCTCGCAGCCACCTTCCCCTCCCCCTTGGCTTCCTTTTCATCTAATGCAGCAGAGGTGGCAAGGATGGTTCGGATACATAGTGTTCTTCCCATTCTATTCTTCAAAAACAATCTAAAAGAGAGAAAAAAAGAAAAAACCAGCAAATAAAATAAAAATACATCGTTCATGGGAGAAAAGGACTTCGGTCCCTGTCATGCTGATATATTCATCGAGAAAAGGTGGAAACACCCTCAAGAGTAGGGCAAAAGAAAAGAAAAGGAAAAAAACATAAAAATAAAACTATTATGGGAGAAAGGGAAGCAATTTCCTATCATAACAGGTCTCATTCCAAGAAAAGGTGGCACACACCCTTGGACTGGAAGCTAGCTATGGAAAAGGTGGTAACACCTTGCAGTCCAGGATCACCGAATCTCTAGCCGCACTCTTGCAGACGAAGTTTTCAAGCCGCCTCCCTTGGTGCGTGGAATCTTGTAACCTCATCAATGCTTCTGATTCCTACAATAGACTAAGCTTCCAACATGCAATCCAAGCACCGAACTTGTTGGCTATCTCCCTGGGTATGCCTCTTCATCAACCAATCCATGTTGACAACATCAACCTGTTGATGCCGATCTTCATCAACAAACCTAGAGCAATGTGAGCTTTCATCCTAACCGGATGGGGATGTGAGTATGGGCTTCCCTCTGTATTCATCAACAATGTAAGACAAAGGGTGGGCTGAGTGACCTATCCTTGCCCTTTATATCGAATTGAGAGGTAAGATGTGTGAATGGAGCATTGCATGCACGTGATGGGCCTCTCAATGCATAAAGCACAAAATTGTTCATGTGCACAAAATTTTTTTACCCCGGCCCGCGTTCACTGTAAACGCCCCGAACAACATAGTATGCTTAACAATTATGATATTCGCTTGTTTTCGAGATTTAATATAAAAGAGAATGAATACTTAAAGCTGAAAATGAAAATTACTCACAAAATTACAGCCATGAAAATGTAAAAGTAATGGAGACAAGATTGAGGGTTGAAGATGGGCAACCCCCCCGAAGGAATGTATTTTTGCTCAATCCAAGTCCCTTAGGGAAGAGCTCAGTTACAATCAACTTGAGAGTGAGGAGAAGTAATTCTCACTCTCACAAGATCATGCAAAGATGTACAAACACACATGCATTATCTATTATGCAATGATAAGAATTGATTTCTTTACATTATGAGAGAAGAAAGAGGGGAAATCAGCCTTTCTCCATCGTTGTTCAGTAGTACATGGATAGGGCTTGCTTCTTCTTGCTAAAATGGAAGAAAGAGCTCGAGAATGAGGTGCTGTAATGAATTTACAGGCTTGCTATCCTGTAAAACAGTAGTGATAGAAGAGGGAATATGGAGGAATTTGATAATGGAGAAGTGGCAGATGATGATGGGGATGGATGGGGCCAGTTTCTGGCTATCTGTGGGTGTTGTACATGAGTTTACAGCAAAGAAAAATGATGTTGAATGAAGAAAAATGATGTTGAATGAAGAAAAATGAGCTATTATTTATAGGAGAGGGAAGAGCTAGTACAAAAGGGGAAAGTGGAGTAGCACAAGACAAGTGTCCAGCCACATGTTATGAGATGTGACAAGTGGTGGGACACTTGGAAACTTGTGTGACAAGTGTCTTGACACTTGTCTCTTCTCTATGGCCTTCCTTTCTAGGTTGAATATTGTCAAGAATAGAAACAACCAAATTTAGTAAGCACAGTCAGAGTACAGAACTTATTGTTTTTAGAATGACATCCCTATTTTTTAGGACTAGCATTTTTAGGCTAATTCGAGGCTCCTAAAATTTAGGGATCTCCTAAAATTTAGGGACCCCCCAATATGGGTGTCATATGAAATCTTTTTCCGTGTACATCGCAAAAACGGTATCACAATCTTCATGTGACTTTCCTATGCAAAGAAATGTGCATTTCAAGCTTTCAGCCCACACATGCACATTATACAAGCATTTCATGATCATGCCATCTTGTTGATTGTAACTGTCTATTCTGGTGGATCTAGCCCACACTTCAAGGCATCAATCCTTTCTGTGTGTGAGTCTAACCCTGATATGCGTGAGTTCTGGTCACAGGCGCCCAATCGGGCCATATAGGTGGAAGTGTGAACTATCTTTTCTCTAACCCACCGCGTGGGTCCACCATAACCTGTGACCACTCATCAGTGGCCAGCTCCAATGCACTTTTCTTTATATCTAATTAGTGCAAAGGAAATAAATTTAATAAATCATTATATAGACAAATTAATGAAAAAGGATACAAATTCTATTTCTATAGAGTTGTGACTGCCCTTTGGCTTTTATTCAGATGTCCTCAGCTGAAAAGCTTCTTGATATGGCTGAAGAATGTTTGGGTAATCCTTCATGAATTTTTCATCTACCCACTGTGCATCTGTTGTGGGTAGATTCTTGAATTTTAGTAAGAATTTTTGTGTCACAAGGCCACTTCTCGTGGTTCGATCCTTGAGAAACAAAATCTTTTCAAGTTCCAAGAGTTGCTCTGTTTCTTCAACTTCTGGGGGATCTTCAGTAATGGGTTCCTTTGGTTCTGGTCATATGTAAGGTTTTAGCAAACTTACATGAAAAGCGTTGTGTATTTTCCAATGAGCAGGAAGCTCAAGTCGATAAGAAACTTCATTTATTTTCTCAATCACTTTGAAGGGTCCAAAGTATCTACTGGAGAGCTTTGGAAAAGATGAATTTTGACCAGAACCTTGTTTGAGCCTGCTTTTATCAAACTTTAGCAAGACATATTGACCTTTTTCAAAAGCCAAAGGTCTTCTTCGTTTATCTGCTTGCTTCTTTTGTCGCTCTTGGGCAACTTTGATAGTGGCTCGAACTTGATCCATTGTTGTTTTTAAATCTGAAGCAAACTCATCAACAGCAAAAATCTTATCTTTAGTGCAAATAATTGGAGGAGGAATCACTTTACCCTGGACTATTTCATTTGGAGCTTTCCCTGTAGATGAGTGCACTGTATTGTTGTAAGCAAACTCCAATAATGGAAGATATTTCTCCAATTGTGACTTATGTACACTAACATAAGCTTTCAACATATCCAAAAGAGTGAGATTCATCACCTCTGTTTGGCCGTCAGTTTGAGGATGAAAAGATGAGGAGAACTTTAAAGTGGTTCCCGAATTCTCAAATAAAGCACGCCAAAAGTTACTTGTGAATTTGAAGTCTCTATCTGAAATGATCTCAGAAGGCATACCATGTAATCTGAAGATATGTTGAATGAAAAGTCTTGCAGCTTGTGCGGATTTCAATGGAATAAAATATGATTGTTTGCTGAATCTATCAATTATGACCCAAACCATATCATGACCTTGAGGTGTTCTTGGAATACCTGAGATGAAATCCATTGTGATAGATTCCCATGGATCTTTGGGCACTGGAAGAGGTTGCAACAATCCTGGAATCTTTTGCCTATCATATTTGGATTTTTGGCATACCAGACAAGCCTCAATGAAGTTATGTGTATCTTTTCGTAATGTTGGCCAATAAAAGTAGCGCTCAATTTCACTTAGAGTGGCTGCCCTCCCTCTATGCCCTGCATAAGGGGGTTCATGACTTTCTTTAAGCACCTTTTGTCGAACAGGAAGAGTGACACAAAGGCGATTGTTCATGAGAAGGTAACCGTCTTTGATGGAATAATCTAGATGAGAACCTCCTTGTTGTAAATTTAACCAAATTGCTGCAAAATTAGTATCTTCATCATAAGTATTCTTCATCGTTTGAAAATCTTCATGATGAGCCACTGTAATAGTTGCAATGCGAGGCACTCTAGAAAGTGCATCAGCAACTAATTTTGTTTCCCTGGAGTGTACATAATTTGAAAATGAAACATAGACAAGAAATTTTCCCATCTTGCATGTTTCTCCTGCAAATGCTTTTGAGTCTTGAAATACTTCAAGCTTTGATGATCGGTTTTAATAAGGAATTCATTGCCTAAAAGATAATGTTTCCATATCTTTAAAGCATGAACCACTGCTAAGAGCTCATTTTCATAAATGTCATACCTTTTCTCCACATCATTTAGACGGCGGCTTTCAAAGGCTACAGCAGGGCCTTCTTGATTTAGCACTGCACCAATACAATCACCGCAAGCATCTGCTTCCACCACAAATGGTTTTACCAGATCTGGAATGATAAGAACAGGTCCAGAAGTAAGAGCTGTTTTCAGCCTTGTGAAGGCTGCCTTCTCTTTTTCCTTCCATTGGAAAGAGATCTTCTTCTTTGTAAGGTCATGAAGTGGAGAAGCCATATGTGCAAAATGCTTGATGAAGCGGCGGTAATAAGAACATAAGCCAAGAAACGATCGCACCTCATGTACATCATGAAGATGAGGCCATTCTTGGATTATCTTGATCTTTTCAGGATCCATCTGAATGCCTTCAGAGGAGATGGATGACATGCCCAAGGTAATTTATTTTATGCATGAAAATTTCACTCTTTTTACCATTTACCAAGAGTTGATTTTGTTGTAGTAATTATAGAACAATTTCCAAGTGTTGATGATGCTCCTCTTCATTCTTGCTAAAGACAAGAATATCATCAAAGAAAGTACCGACATATTGTCGATGCTCTCTAAAGATGCGCTCCATCATTCGATTAAAGGTGGCTGGTGCATTGGTTAATCCAAAAGGAACCACCAAGAATTCATAAAGACTGTATGAAGTGTGGAAAGCAATTTTGTGTACATCTTGTGGTATTACCCTAATTTGATGATAACCACTCTTTAGATCAATGCGGTTGAAAACCTTTGAGCCTCCTAGATGATCCAAAATGTCGTCAATTCTGGGAATAGGAAACCGATTCTTCACAATGATTTTGTTGAGGGCTCGATTATCAATGCACATCCTGAATGTGCCATCTTTCTTTTCAACAAGAAGTACCGGTGAACAAAATGGTGAGCTACTTGGCCTAATTAGCCCACGGTTGAGTAGGTCTTCAACTTGCTTTCTGATTTCTTCTTGTTGAGGACGGCTCACACGGTATGGTGCTATATTAGGAGGAGAACTGCCTGGGATAATATCAATATGATGGTCTTCTGGCCTTTCTAGGGGAAGCTGATAAGGAAGATCTTCCGAAAAACAATCTTTATACTTTTCCAAGAGCTGAAGTTGCTCTTGGTTTTCAGCATTCATATTATCTTTTACATCAGTGACATAAAGCAGACAACATTGAACACAATCCTTAATTGCTCTAGAGACTTGCATATGGCTTACCATAGGTATGGTGTCTCCAGAAACTCCAGCTTGGATCTCGTACTTCTTGCCTTTGTTGGTGAGTTCTACCTTCTTTTTCTGAGAGAAGATGGTTGAATCTACCCTATGATTCCAGGGCATGCCAAGAATCACATCGCAACTATCAAGGTCTCCGATACAGAAGGTATCTTCGTCACTGTAGCCTTGAATTTGAAACTTGAGCTTGCCAATGTAGGGTATCACAGTCTTCACTGTGTCACCTTCATCAGCATTTAAAGCTTGGCGAACTTTTGCCGGAGTGTCCATCTCTTCATTCTTTAATCCAAGCTCTTTAGCTAATTGCAAGGAAATGATATTTTCATTTGCCCCAAGATCTATCAAGAATAGTGCTTGCTTACCTTGCAACTGTCCCCAAGCTTTTAATAATTTGCGTGTCTCTGGAGTGTGAGTTGTGTTTGCAACTACATCACTGATAACATTGATTTTCACTGGCGACTTAGGCTTGTTGTCAAAAACCTTGCTTTGTCCCTTGTTTGGACATCGCTTAGCTATGTGGCCTGTTTGTCCACATTTAAAGCACTTCCCTTCTTTCATGAAGTGTTGCTTTTCTTCTTCGGAAAGTTGCTTTGCTTGTGGGTATAGATTGGAGCGAAATTGAGGAGCATTAGGAGGTGCATAGGGCTTCATCTTCTTTTGATTTGATGGCTGCTTTTGCCGTTGTTTTTGTCCTTCATTTGGGGCTGAATACTCCTCATCGTCAGCTACTCTCTTGTTATCATTCTTTTGGAATGATTTGTTGCCATTGTGCTCCATTTCCCATGTCTTAGCATGGTCAATGAGTTCCCTGAGACTAGAACAATGATAATGATTAAGAGCAGTATGAAGTTTAAAATGCAAACCTCCTTGAAACTTCCTAAGCTTTTCGGAACTACTGATCTTCTTGAAATGTTGGACCTTCAAAAGTAGCTCCCAAAATCTCTTGGTATAGTCACCAAGTGACTCATTTTTCCTTTGCCAATGCTGATCCCATTCCATTTTTACATCTCTTTTGAAATGAACAGGAAGAAATTGGCTTTGTATCATGCGAACAAAGGACCGCCATGATTTTGGGGCAGCATGATCATATTCCAACCCCGTCCACCAAGTATGGGCTAAGTCGGTTAAATGTAAACCTACAAACTTAATCTTTTCTTTTTCTTTATACTTGTCACGACCATACAAAATTTGAAATTGATGAATAAACTTCAGAAAAAGATCAGGATTTCGGGAACCATCATACATACTGAACTTGATCTTCTTTTCAAGTTGAGATAGTGACTTAGTCTTCTTCTTCTTCTTATGCCTTCGTCCATGCTCGGATCTTGAGGTTGAAGATGATGAAGTGCTTGATGGGGATGAAGATGGAGACGAGGGTGAAGAATGTCGACACCTTTGACGATGATGAGGTCTTCCACGAGAAGGGTGTGACTCTTCGTTACTAGAAGAGGATCCATCAGAATAGGCGCCAGATGACTTTGAAGAAGAGGATGAGCTTCGACGCGATCTCTTTCTTTGTCTTGAAGTAGAATGGGACTGCCTCTTAGAAGTAGTTGGACTTCTTGATCGGCTCTTTTCATTGGTATGGCTTTGTCTCCTTGAAGTAGATGGGCTTCTTTCCTTGAATTCTTTGGGATTCTCAACTTTTTCTAGTTTGAAAAGTTGCTCACGAATTTGCTGATTCTCCTCTCTAAGACTTTGAATGGCTTGAAGGATAGCACTCATTGATCCATTGAGACTCTTAAGGAAAAAAAATATGCTCAAGCACTCAATGCAAGGGCTGAAAACAAACAAACTTATAATTGTAAGCACTACTAGTGTTGGGGTGAGGACCGAGCCAAAGCTCTGATACCACTGTAAACGCCCCGAACAACGTAGTATGCTTAACAATTATGCTATTCGCTTGTTTTCGAGATTTAATATAAAAGAGAATGAACACTTAAAGCTGAAAATGAAAATTACTCACAAAATTATAGCCATGAAAATGTAAAAGTAATGGAGACAAGATTGAGGGTTGAAGATTGGCAACCCCCCCCCCCCCCCCCCCCGAAGGAATGTATTTCTACTCAACTCAAGTCCCTTAGGGAAGAGCTCAGTTACAATCAACCTGAGAGTGAGGAGAAGTAATTCTCACTCTCACAAGATCATGCAAAGATGTACAAACACACATGCATTATCTATTATGCAATGATAAGAACTGATTTCTTTACAGTATGAGAGAAGAAAGAGGGGAAATCAGCCTTTCTCCATCGTTGTTCAGCAGTACATGGATAGGGCTTGCTTCTTCTTGCTAAAATGGAAGAAAGAGCTCGAGAAGGAGGTGTTGTAATGAATTTACAGGCTTGCTGTCCTGTAAAACAGCAATGATAGAAGAGGGAATATGGAGGAATTTGATAATGGAGAAGTGGGGGATGATGATGGGGATGGATGGGGCCAGTTTCTGGCTATCTGTGGGTGCTGTACATGAGTTTACAGCAAAGAAAAATGATGTTGAATGAAGAAAAACGAGCTCTTATTTATAGGAGAGGGAAGAGCTAGTACAAAAGGGGAAAGTGGAGTAGCACAAGATAAGTGTCCAGCCACATGTCATGAGATGTGACAAGTGGTGGGACACTTGGAAACTTGTGTGACAAGTGTCTTGACACTTGTCTCTTCTCTATGGCCTTCCTTTTTGGGTTGAATACTGTCAAGAATAGAAATAACCAAATTTAGTAAGCACAGTCAGAGTACATAACTTACTGTTTTTAAAATGACATCCCTATTTTTTAGGACTAGCATTTTTAGGCTAATTCGAGGCTCCTAAAATTTAGGCACCTCCTAAAATTTAGGGACCCCCCAATATGGGTGTCATATGAAATCTTTTTCCGTGTACATCGCAGAAACGGTATCAGAATCTTCATGTGACTTTCCTATGCAAAGAAATGTGCATTTCAAGCTTTCAGCCCACACATGCATATTATACAAGCATTTCATGATCATGCCATCTTGTTCATTGTAACTGTCTGTTCTGGTGGATCTAGCCCACACTTCAAGGCATCAATCCTTTCTGTGTGCGAGTCTAACCCTAATATGCGTGAGTTCTGGTCACAGGCACCCAATCGGGCCATATAGGTGGAAGTGTGAAATATCTTTTCTCTAACCCACCGCGTGGATCCACCATAACCTGTGACCACTCATCAGTGGCCAGCTCCAATGCACTTTTCTTTATATCTAATTAGTGCAAAGGAAATAAATTTAATAAATCATTATATAGACAAATTAATGAAAAAGGATACAAATTCTATTTCTATAGAGTTGTGACATTCGCACGCAGGATGGGGGGCGTTTCTCTTCTCTTATTATTCTTATTTTTAATTATTATTTTTAAAAAAATCATTTTCCCCTCCTCTAACCACCCTCCCGCATCCCCTCACCCTCCTCTCCTTCTTCCCTCTTCTCTCTCCTCTCTCTTTCTTTCTCTCTCCCCAACCCCTCTCTCTCTCTCTCCTCCCCTCCTTTTCCAACTCCAACTCCACCTGCTCATGTCTTCTCCTCCTCCTTCTCCTCCTCCTCCTCCTTCTCCTCCTCCTCCTCCTCCTCCTCCTCCTCCTCCGCCCCATTCTCCTCCTCTTCCTCCTACCCCTCCCCCCGCCGTCGCAGGGCCCTATTGCCCAATGCCTGCATCCCTGCACGTTGGCCTGCCCCACCAGTTGTGGCTCGCCGCCCCAGCGTGTCATGCACCAAACCACCGCCCTATCCGCCACCTTGCTACTGTTCTTCCCTCGCCCCATGCCGCCTCGTTACACCCCCACCATAACCCCCCATCACCCCGATGTTGTCCCTCCCTTCCACCCCCTCCTCCCACATCCACCCACCACACCCTTCTACCCTCTTAAGCCCCCCTTCCCACACCCACCCACCACACCCTTCTACCCTCCTAAGTCCCCCCTTTCCACACCCCCCCCCCCCCTTAAATCCCCTTTTCCCCCCCACATACCCCCATTTCCCCTGCGTTTCCACACCTGCCCTAGGACTCTTTTCTGGCCCTTGATCACGCACTCCATGTATCTATTTTTGGTGCATGTTCACATGCTAGTTTGTGTGCTGGAATTTTTTGTGTGTTGGTTACTGTTGTTCCCATGTTGTGCGTGCGTGATTGCGTACATGAGACATTCAAGCGCCCATTTCCACATGCGGATGCGCGTCTTGTTTCGTTCGTGACGTGGAGTTGGTTCACGAGTAGTTGTTATCGCGTACCTTGCTATCCCAACTTCGATTATTTTATTCCCATAAATTAGAAAAACTCACAGAATTCATTAGAAAATTGGTAAAATGTGTAAAAATCAATAAAAATTTCATTAAAATGCTAAAAATGATAATAAAAATTAGAAAGTTTCCAACCAATTCTTGAAAATTCAATATTAAATTTTGAAACTCGATGAGCACATAATAAAAGTCGAAAATAAGTTAAAACCCAATAAACCTTATAAAAACCCTACAAATTCTTAAAAATGCCATAAAATGCACAAATTTATGGAAAAAAATTTTGAAAATTTGTTGAAATAATTTACCAATTTTTTGAAAACTTTCACAATTTTTCTTAGTTGATAATGTAAACAAAAAAATTAAAAATCATTAAAAACCTTTAATTTCGTGGAAAGTTACCTAAAAATGGTTGCAAAATGGTTTTAAAAAATCAAAAAAGTCCAAGAAAATTTCAAAAATTTATATTCACCTTTCTTTATATTTTTGGATCACTTGCATATGCTAAAATGATTACAATTAATTGAATAACAAAGTCTTATTTTTTATGCAAATTCTTTTTTAATTTATTTTTTCACTCCAAAAATGGTTAGAAAATTCAAAATCAAATTAAATTACGAAAAGAACAATACACAAATACATTTATTCAAAAATATGGGAAAAAAAAGACAACAAAATCCACAAACCTAATACATAATTACCTAAATGCCAAACTCTCTTTTGTCCATATTCATTTTTATATTTGGATGTGATGTTTTGTAAATTCCAAGAGGTAGATTGTTCTTTGGTTGCCTTGTTGGTTGTGTACAAGGATTTTTCCTATCTTTTGGATACTTTACAAGTGAGATTTTGCACAACAAATCTTGCAGGTGTCCACAAGCCACCAGGTTTTCCTCTTTCCCTCCATGTGCACATTAATAAATAAGTAATTGTAATAAAAATGACCCGAATGTTGCACCCACGCAATTAACACAATGCACTTTCCTAAATTTATAATTAAAATGAACCCGATTGTTAATTGTAAAATGAACCCTCACCGTTGCACACGCACTTTGGCACAATAACCCACCTAATTTCTAAAATTCATACACAGTGCACGCGCACACGCACTATTCAGACACAATTAATCTTTGTAATTAAAAATGAACCCCCCAAAGACACGCATGCATGCGCTTTGTGCCAAAGATCATGTAATTTCTAAACATGAATTGCATTAGTAGAGGTCCCCAGTCTAGTCAAGTCAAAATGAGTGGGGATGGGCTATGCAAACGACTCACCCTGCATTAATGGATTAATTTAATAATAAATTGAGCTTAATTGATCATCTAACTGCTCTCCGGGTGTGGAAGCAACTATGCAAGTTCCTACAAGACAGATTCATGTCCGGAAAGCCTGCTTCCAAATGTCTATCCAAGGAGCTTTTTACCGCATCTGTTCGGATCTTTGAGAAAGCCAACTTTAATTAGGTTGCAATCATGTTGGCCAAGATGGATGAACATTTTTAGAGAGTCAGAAAAGGTCAAGGTAGTAATGTTTCTTATGGTGTCTTTCTTCAAAAAGTTATTACTTTTGCCCCTCCTCCTAGTGGTTTGCCAGTGGGCTAATCCTGCTCCTCTTTCGAAGTAGCCTCCACCTTCTGTTCCATCTCTTCCTCCATTACAATCGAAATCAAATATGGAGGATGAGCCCCCTCCCAGGTTGTTTTGAACTAAACGTAGACGTACCACATGGCTACCTAGTCCCTCTTCAGCTTCAGTTGCAAATCCTCTTGTGCAAGACACTACCCCTCCTGTTTCTAGCAGTTCCCTCCCTTCATTCTTGTATTGTCCTAACTTATTTGTTGGCCAAAGGGATAGACAGCTAGATCAGCAGATTCCCTCTTCTTTGCAGATGACGCTAGCTAGATCTTTGCTTTCCCAGTTGATTTTTGGTGTTCAGTCTACATTGGAGACTTCCCTTACTTCATGTCTTTAGTCTATTTACACAGGTGTTAATAATTCATTGCAAGACAAAGTTGATTACTTTACTAGTCAGTTGAGCAAAGCTTTGGAGGACTTGGCATCTGAAAAAGCTACCCTCAATGACATTCATAAACATATGACTGATGCTACTGCTTTGATGGATTCCCAACAAGCTCAATTCAATGAATTAGAAACTAAAGTAGCTACTTTGGAAGCTGAGAATGCGTCTTTAACTCAAGAAAAGAATGCAACTCTTGAGGACATGATAGAGTTAGCTCGTAAGTTGGGTACTTGTGAGGGTGAATTGCAACATTCCCAAGATACTGTTGAATCCCAAAAGAAGCTTATTGAAGAGCTTAACTAGAAAATTGTTGTTCTCTCTATTCCTCCAGCTCCGGTAGTTCTTCTGTCTTATCTTCTAAAGAGGAGCTTGATCAGTTGCAGCAAAAGGCTAAGCTGTGTGATGGATTTTCTAATAAGGTAGAAAGCCTTCAGCAATGAATGAACTGTGTGTAGGATGACTTTACTCGCTATGATGAATTTGTGTCATCTCCCCCCTCCTAGATTAAGTGTAATCAGTAGAGGTTTGCCTTGTACATTTCTTTAAGCAATGTGGATTTGGAACCTCCAGAGAATGGGTGCTCAAATCTATGGGCTGTAGATTTGCTGAGAGCTGTCTTTGATAGATTTGTGGATGAGCTAGTTTCACATGAAACCTAGTTATTGTCTTTTATGTATCTCACAGGACATTTGCACATTCCTAATGAGGAGGTTCTAAATGTTTATGTGGGGGATGTGATTTTGCAAGCAGTCATGTATATTCATTCAGTGGAGCTCTCGTTAGCAAGCTTGAAGACTTATCATCAACAGACATCCTGGTGTAGAGGGCATTCTTGGCATCTGCCTTTGGAGGATGATGATTTAGAACCTCTTCGTTTACGAAGTGTCTTTTATAAGTCTGATATCTAGCCATTGCAAACTCAATTGTTGAGCTATATTGTTGATCATCCATTGTTTACTAATTTCTTTTTCCATGCTCTTAGTTTTCATTGTTCTATTTATCAATTAGATCCTACTAATCTTCTTTCCTATTCTCTCATACCCTATCACTTTCCTTTATATGTTTCCCTTCTTTCTTCCAGCTCTAATACTATTCCTCTTTTATCATTTACTCCTTCTGGATCCCCTCATATTCCTCTTTTTACTATCTTTCCTTTTATTGCTGATCCTACATTATCTCCTACCCCTTCTGAACCTCCTCCTATAGTTCCTTATATTCCTCTTGTTTTCTCAACGAAATCCCTTCAAACATTTTTTATGAATTCTCTGTCTTTTCCATCTTTCTTATCCCTTAACTTACCTTCATTTTATGATTTGTCTTATCCACCTTTGCAATGTTCCCCTATTATTCCATTACCATCTCCATCTGATTCTATCAACCTTCCTCCCCAATCAATGCTGGATACACCTGGATATGATAGTGATATTCTTCCTCAAAGGCAATGGACATTGCATGATTCTTTGATAGGACCAATGGTCTCTTATTCCAAGGTCCTGGGAGACATCTGCTACATGTTCGACTTCTTATCTTCATTTTGCTCCGGTGCATGTTCAATCTGAGGATACTTCTATATGCCTTGCTACTCACTTTTGTTGGTATCTTGCTTTTATGCATCAACAGACACATCTGAATACTCAAAAGAGTATCCTGCAGAGCTGATCATAAATCCGAATGTGGATGTGACTATTGCTCAAATGGATGTCTTATATTACTTTGCACAGGCTTTCCCTACCAGGTTCCTTATTTTGCTGGAAAGGATGTGTTGTTTACAGCTCCTACATAATGTACCTCAATATTTTGTAAATGAGAGTAAAGCTCTGGAGCATCTCAAGCTTAGCATGCAGTTTAAAAAGAAATATATTTGTCCTACTTCGAAGTGAATCATTTTCTTGGTTGTATTATCTTCTCTTAATGGAAAAACTTTTTCTTTGCTCTCCACTTTTTAGGGGCATGTGCCACATTCAGACTACCTTGTATTGTGTCAATATGAGTTTTGTGTATGTCATGTGATGTATGTAGTATGGTGTATTATCCTCTTGAGTGGAGCTAAAGATCAAGATGAACTTGATTGAGAAGTTGATGGAAGATGGTTCGAGATTCTATTTGATTGATGGACGGAAGAACCTCTTATATCCTTTACAAATTTGTCATGATTTTGTGTTGTTTATAAGATGTGTTAATGGATAAAGGGTTTTCCTTTCGTTGTAATGCAAGTTATAAGTGGGGGTCGTGGTTGGGTAGTTTATTGAATATGCTGCTAAAGAAGATCAAGTTGAGCTCTTTGATAAACTTGTATTCCATTTTTCTAGGTCGCGAGGATGCTCCCTTATTAAGTGTGGCGATATGTTGAATGTTGAAATGACTTGGTTTTTTAGTTGATTTTTGTTGTTTTTGAGGGCTAAATAGTTGATTTTTGATTAATTTTGTGTGATGCTTGATTGTTTTGAAAGTGTTTAAGAGTGTTTTGGATGAGGTTGATTATGTTTTGGAAGCTCATTATGATTTTCAGTAGAGATATGAGGCTTTATGATGTTCTGATAGGTTCTGTTGAGGTTCTGATTGTTCTCATAGCTTCTGTTTTGTTCTGTTTATCTTCTATATGAAGCATGGAGTAATGATTGATGAATGTTGAGGTTGTTTGAAAACTCATTGAATGGTTTTTGATAATTTGGAATGGTTTTAGTATAAGTTATGTGGTTCTTATGCTTTCTGTTGACTTTCTATAAATCCTCTACTGAGCTTCTGTTCCTCTATTCCTATTTTGTTATGTAATGTATGCCTCTATAAGTGTTCTGTGGAATATATGTGTGACTTTGGAAAATTTTCTAGCTTTGGAAAGAGGTTAATGCAAGTTCAAAAGAGCTCAAGGAAGTGAAAGAAGCAACTACTGAAGACTCAAGTGAAGACTGGAGTGAAGTGACAATAGTGAGCTGTGAGGAGTCACTATGGTGGCTCTGGTAACCTTTCATATCAGACATACCTTTTGGGAGAGCCATCCATGACCAAATAAGGATTATTATGAGTGATTATTGAGTATTGTAGTGAGGAGATGATGTACTAATGATGGAGAGAGAGAGAGAGAGAGAGTCAAAGATAGCCAATTCAAACAATGTATCTACATATGAGAGATTGGGAGAGAAAGCTATGGAATCTTTGAAGATGAATCATATTTGATATCTTTCCATTCAAAGTGAAGTATTCTTTTGTGTTTTCTATGTCTATTAAAGAATAATATGAAGAATATGAAGAGAATGATGGATTTTGTTAAAGTTAAAGCCATGGGAGAATTGTTTTAATGAAGCTGCATGAAGATTTCTTGTTCCTAGTGTTGTTTTCTTTATTGAGATAATATAAAATATGAAAAAGATGGTTCTTGATGTTACAAGATAGATTTTCTTGCAATACGTACCCTATTCCCTTGGTGTTCCTTTTGGGGCTCCAAAATCCATGTCTGGCATTGTATGTAGGTTTTGTCCAAGCTTTATGAGATTTGAATTTACATTCCTCGGAGCAAAACGTCCATTTTCTAAAGGCACCCTCGATCTCTCTCTTGCTTTCTTCTCTCTCTCTCTCTCTCTCTCTCTCTCTCTCTCTCTCTCTCTCTCTCTCTCTCTCTCTCTCTCTCTCTCTCTCTCTCTCTCTCTCTCTCTCTCTCTCTCTCTCTCTCTCTCTCTCTCTCTCTCTCTCCTTCCCTTCATGCTAAGAAGACATTTCTGAAAGGTGCATTGCTTGTAGAAACCATAGAGATTACAATCGGTGTTGTCTAATGAACAATGGCTTACGATCATGGATGGATGAATCTAAGACGTTGCCATGAAGAGAACCTCCAAGCAAGTCTACAGGACGTGTGGATGTTTCAATCTCTCAATGTTGTTTTTTTTCTTCTCTTTCAAATCTCTATCATCATCACAAGGTTGGAAAAAACCTCTCTCTCTCTCTTGTGTGGTATCTTATTTGATAGATGGCATCCCATCCTTGAGCATGACCATTTCCTTGAAGATGGCAAGATAGGGCTTCTTCTCTAGTCCCCCCCCCCCCCCCTTTCATTTGATTCTCCCTCTCCTTTCCTTCAGGCCAAGAAGACACCCTGTAAAATCATGGTTCTAACCCTTTTTTTTTATTTTCTTTATTTTTCCTTTCAAAATCCCCTCCATTTTATTTTTTTCCCCCCTAATCATTTAAGGTCAGACTCTTCCTTGATTTAGCATGCTAGTCTCTTTGTTCTTTATAAGTCACCATGGAATGTCACATATCAAAAGACTTTTTACTTACAATTGGTAGGCTATTGTAGGTGTTTTATACAAGTACATATGACATTTTCAAGTGTCCAAAATAGAGGCATGTCACCTATCCATGTACATAATATATCTCATCAATGTCATGTTTACAAGAAATATACCTTTACTCATGATAACTGTTGTAGTTTCCTTAATTCTGCTTGATGGATAGAACTTGCATTGAGAGTTCTTGCGGCCAGAATTTTTATGTCCTCTCGAGATCATTCTTTGAACACGTGTATCAACTCCCTAAATGCACTAGTGAGCATCCCTAGAAGAGCTCTAATCTCTACAACTTAAATGCACTAGTGAGCATCCCTAGAAGAGCTCTAATCTCTCTCCCCACCTCTAACTTGCCTTACAACTTATAATCTCTACAAAAATTAGCAATAACCCCTTGTTCTCTACTACAAATCCTAGCGCACTATGCTCAATGTAACATCATTCTTTTCCCTCTTGCTGGACTGCTTGACCGTCCTCTGAAGACAATAACTACAATCACATCTGCATAGATTTAATATAAAAATTTGGCAATAATTACTAATTGTATACAATTTTGTGATTTTTTTTGCACTTTTTGGCATGTTTCTAGGCATTGTCACAGATTGAATATGTTCGATGCATTATCTCGATTTGCCTTATTTGCATCATATCTGAACTTTCTTTGTGCATATTGTCTGATATCATTAGTCTTCACGCCATATGTCTTGCAAGTCACCTTCTAGAAATCTGTAGATACAACACGAGTAGACAACCTTCAATATAGCACTTGAGTGCATTCATGTCGTATCTGTCGTTCACAAAAACGTCGAGTCAAACGAGTGTTGCTTTGCACCATATGCATTGCAAGTCAATTTCTATCCTACAGATATAAAGCAGGATTCGACAACCTTCAATATAGCGCTCAAGTATATTCATGTCATTTCCGTCGTTCACAAAAACGTCAAGCCGAATGAGTGTTGCTTCATGCTGTATGCCTTGCAAGTTGATTTCTATTTGTAGATAAGGCACAAGTAGACAACCTTCAATAAACCACTCGAGTACATTTGTGCAGTATCTATCGTTCCCAAAAATGTTAGCCAATTGAGTGTTCCTTCATGCATCTTGTCTGATCGTTAGTCTTCGCACCATATCGGCCATGCAAGTCACATTCTCTCTACAGATACAACCCGAGTAGACAACCTTGAATATGCCGCTCGAGCACGTTTGCACCATATCTGTCATTAGCAAAAATGGCATGAATGGATGGTGACCTATCTAGCACTAGTTTTTGTTCATGTTGCATTTACTATCCATCTCCCTATTTGTTTTGTAGATATGCCACAAATGAATCACCTTCCATCTTGGGCTCCCCTCCCTTCGTGCCGTATATCTAATGTGATAGCTTTTGATTTGTGTTTTAGGTTTTTGATTTGTTCTTTAAGTTTTTGATTTGTGTTTTAAGTTTTTGATTTGTGTCATTTTCCAGCAGATGATGGCTAGGACAAAGCAGACTACAAGGAAGGTGTATATGGATAGCAAGGATAGTGAGGAAGAGATAAGGCCATCAGTGGATCCTCAAGCTTTCCCTCGTGAGATCCCTCCTACCCCTGGTTTCTCTCAGTCTCGTGCCATGCAATCAAAGCAAACTAGTACAGAGATTGTGTGTTCTCCCCCTACCCATAGTAAGCTTCATTCTGTTGACAACCAACCCTATAACCTTACTAGACAGTCCTCTCCTACAACTGCTAAGTTTCCAACCTCCCCTAGAGCCCCTATTTAGCAAACAATGCAATCTAGACCCTCTTATGCCCATGGAAAAGAGCCTTCCAAGTCTAAGAGAAAGAGGAAGTCTAGATTTTATTATGTTTAGAAATGTTCTAGTGAGATAAGGAAGGCACAAAGAGCTACACAGCATGTTATTCCAAATATAACTTTTATCAGAGTTGTGAAGGACATTTCTTATAGATTATCAAGGGTGTCCACTAAAATTGGCATGGAAAAGAAATGGTAGCTTGTAGCCATTCTTTGTCTTCAGGAGGTAGCTGAAGACTTTGTTATTGATTTTATGAACGATGCTTACATTGATGCTACTCATGCTCATGGGGTGACTTTGAGGAACAAAGACTTTAGTATGGTTAGCAGAATCGAGGAGATGACACATTTATACCCAACAAAGACCACATCCCACCCAACAAGAACAACCACAAGAGGTTACAGAGTTAGAGGATGAAGTTTGCAAGAGGAAAATCGATGTCCTTGGCCTTGTCAATTTGAAGAGAATGGGGGAGGTATACAGGCAAATAGTTGTGAATGTCTCTTACACTTCTTTAGAAGAGGACTATCTAAGTATATCCCCTGAGGACGAATCCATGCTTGTTAAGAAAGATATTCAATTGTGAGATTTTGTAGTCTTTTGTTGCATAAGGTAAGGCATTTTGGCTTAAAATTTTTACTATATGGAATGATGGTGTTGTTCATTCCAAATGACATTCCTTTGTTGTTGCTATTGGTTTTAGGGAGTTGATTGCTTCTCTCAAGCAAGAAATCTCTAAAACTATATTTATTATTGATCCTCTATTATCAATGGAATTGTTTTCGACATCTCATTCAAACATAGAAATATTTTTCAAAACATTTGATCCAATCACAAACTACCATTAGTTTTTCCTTATGTCAAAAGGTATGCAATTTTGCAAAGGGCTTAATGTATACTTCTTTGTTGTATGGATTTATTACTAACATTTCACTTTGCAGAGGACATTGGAGCCGAATATTGATATTCTCACTAGATAAATTACCCTTATGAACTCTCTTAGTGGCATCTAGAAAGACTAGTAAGGTAAACTCTAGAAAGAAAGAAATGCCAACACTTTCTCATCCATCTCCTCATCAGCCTGAAGAGAAGAGGCCCTCTGTCCAAGTCAAATTCTTCGAGCAACCAAAGAAAAAAGCCAATGTAAGGAGATTAGATATCTTTGCAGAAAGTGATGAAGAAGTTACAAAGCCAAAAGAAGACAAATAGATGCAAAAAGAAGCAAGATCCTTGTATATTTACACTTCAATTTTGTAACTCTTGATTCAATGAAAATATTTTTGTCATAAGTAACTGTAATCAATGTTTTCATATTTATGGATCAAAGCTTACAATTGTGGGAGGCAAGCAACTCATACAAGAGAAAGAGGGTTCAGCTCTTTTACCCATTGTTTTACCATTTACTTTGAACTTATATTCAGGGGATGTATTGTCTAGCATCCCCAAGGTATCCCTTACATCTTTAAGACTCCAATTGGAAGTGATATTTACCTCCTTTTTTAGAACTTGCACCTTAAGTTTAAAGGGCATGCAATCTGTATCGGAATCCAAGGGAATCTAGATGCCTAGTTTAAGTTTGTATCTCCTATAATCAAAGCCCAAAGCAAGAGTTTGTCATGCGATATTATAACACAGAGACAAGGATTGGGGGCATACAATACACCTCATGGTGTTGCCCTTATGGTCAACCTCTCTACATTTCCAAAGCCTTCCTATAATGTTGTCTAGTTCTACTTCTGCAAAATTTCTACTTAGCCAAGATAATTTTGTTCTTTGTACGTTTGCTATTTTGAAGCAGGCCACAAAGATATGTAAGGGTATAAACCATGATAGGTGTATTCTTCTTGAGATCCTTCCAGCTATCATGGACTTTTGAATATCTTGACATATTTTGAATTTAAAAATATACATCGTTGCCTTATCAGGATCCTCCCAAATTAGAGATTAGTGACTTGGCAATGGCAAATCCTCGATATGTCCACATGTACCCTCTCTAGAGGGAACCACATACTATGCATAATATAAAGATTCTTCTCTCATTAAAAGAACTGACGGTCTCATTAGCATAGATAATGTCTGCAAATGCCTTATGAATCTCATTGAAAGCTCCACTCAAGCTCTCCATAGGTTTTCATTCAATACTTGTTGACAGAAATATATCTACAATCAAGAATTCGTTATTAATACTTGCTTAAATGAAAAAAATATCACATATGTTATCAGCTTAAGACTTACAATGTGTCTGCTAGCAAACACATTCGTTAGGAGACAAGTGCATATCCTTGACCATGTAAACATGTTGCACTTTAACAAACTACCCTTCATGCATAATTTTGAAAGCAATGATATGTTCCTTCCAATGATATTTTATATCCTCTCTTTTTCTTCTTTTTACCTTGTGAGAGCCCTTGCAAGAGGGAAACATGGTAACCCAATCGTTTATGTAAAAGGTTTTGAGCTCCCATTTTCCGTCTACTCCTTTTGGCTATAAATAGTGCAAGAGTTTATTAAACGAGAAGGGTGCCTTTTGGATACCATACTTAGATTGAATTCTCAAAGAAAGAAGCTCACTGAGAAAAGGCAAATGAGCAAAGAAAGAAGCTCAAGGTGAATGAACTTAAAAGGAATATTAAGAAGACTAATGAAAATATATTGGAAGCGCCAAAAGCTCTCGATTTTCAAAAAGTCATTATTAATTTCACAGTATCTTTATCATGTCCTTTGTCAGATTTTATAAGTAATTTAGGACTTGGGACTACCAAGACATGTCAGACTTTAGAAATTTTGGCTAAAAGAGAGGAGAGAATCAAGAAGTGGACTCTACTATCGCCAAAAAGGAGGAGACAAGAATACCATATTCTTGCACACATGGCAAACTCTCTTTGGCCTTTTTCTTAATCCCATGATTAACAAAAGTGCATTTTTGAAGTTTTTTGGCCCTAATGGAGACAGAATAAACATAGATGCAAACAGAAACTCAAAGGATGTTTTATTATTTTTCTTCCTTGTATATTTTTACTTTAATTTTGTAACTCCTAATGTAATGAAAATCTTTTTATCCTATATAAATATAATAATTCTATTTTTATAGATTCCAAAGGTAACTTACTTTACAATTATTTATATATTTGTATTGAATGATATCTTGTTAACAATATCAATCAACAAGATGAGATACTACCAAGGTTTTATATTTATGGCTTAAAACTTACCATTGTAGGAGGCAAATAACTCATACAAGAGAAGAGCATTCAGCTATTTTCTCAATTATTTTACCATCGACTTTAAACTTATATCTAGGGAATGTATTGTCTAGCAATTCCAAGGTGTTCCTTACATCCTTTAGACTTCAATTAGAGGTAACATTTACCTCCTTTTCTTTTTCATGTGCTATAACTTGCACCTTAAGTTTAAAATGCATGCAATTTGCAATATCAAAATCCAAGGGAATCCAAATACCTAGTTTAAGTTTCTATCTCCTATAATCAAAGCCTAAAGCAAGAGTTTGTGGTGCAATGTTGTAAGACAAAGCCAAGGACTGGGGGCATACAATACACCTCATGATATTGCCCTTATGTTCGTCTTCTCTTGATTTTCAAAGCCTTCATATAATGTTGTCTAGTTTCTCTTCTATAAAATTTCTACTTAGCCAAGATATGTTTATCCCTTATAAATGTGCTATTTTGAGGCATGCCACAAAGATATGTAATGGTATAAACCATGGTAGGCGTATTTTTTCGGAGATCCTTCCAATTGTCATGGACTTTTGAATATCTTGACATATTTTGAATTTAAATATGTGTATCATTGCCTTATGAGGAATCTCCCAATTTAGAGATAAAAGATTTGGCAATGGCAAACCCTACCCTTACTAAAAGAACCCACGGTCTGATCAGCATAGATAATGTCTATGATGAGTACCTTACAAGTTGCATGGCAAGTTCCACTTAAGCTTTCTACAGGTTGCCATTCAATACTTGTTGACGGAAATATATCTACAACCAAGAATTCATTATTAGTACTTTCTTAAATGAAAAAAATATTACATATATTGTTACACGAGCAGTAATCAAGAGCAAGTCTCACTCACAATCTGATAATGAGACGTTAAGGAGTGCCGGTTGGGAAAATTAACTTTGTCAGATGCACAACACAACTCAAAAATTTAAATATTTCGACAAACACCACACAAAACCAAAGAACACACAATGCTTCTCCTAGCTCAGAAATGACAAAGAAACTTAATTTTGGATAGAGTATCATAGAAACCCAACATGAAATTCAAAAAACACTAACAATTTGAAGACAAAACCAAGTGAATTGTATTCTCATACCTTGAAAACCTTTGGCCGACGCTCGACGCCTTTACATCCAAGTTCTCCAACTTCATAAGATAGCAGATCAAGAGTTCACACTCTCGCATGCAACCCTCCTCTCACCTCTCTCACAAGATACAATTGGAATTGAGGGGAAAGGCCCCTTACTCTTCTCTTCCTCATCCTTATATAGTTTTCAGAAGTTCTCTCACATACATTAGGCTTTTTTCTTTCAGCTTTTGGCTTTTGCTTTTCTACTACTTTTCATTATTTTCGTTTTTTTTCCCTATGTTTGTTTGCAACTTGTTTGGATCATAACTTCATCATATGAACTCCGAATATAGTTTGTCCAAGTACTCAAAACAATTGGAATGCATCTAGTCAACAAGCCAACACGGGCAAAATTGCAAAAATCCATCAAAAATGGAAAAAATATTGATTTTTATAAATCACATCATTTTTCTCCATCTTTTATCTTGGACAACTTATTCCCTTCCTTGGTTTATTGTTCTTGTAATTGCACACACTTTCAGCACACATGTCCTCTTTTTCTTCAAGAAATACTCATTGACTATGTAAGACTTATGATTTTTTCATTTGATCCTTGAGTCTTCAAAATAAACATTCTCTGGATATGAACTTGTTTTTTATGCAGTGTGCCCTAGCAAAAATATGCTTTGAAAAATGTACATCGTGTCCATTCATACATGATTTGAGAAATATGCAATAGTGGATCTATGATATGCACCCAATCAATCAATGCTCATATGAAAATTATGTATGCACAGAAGATTTGTACCTAGCCTATCTACACATGCTCCTGCATCGTGCATAATGCAAACAAAGTTCCTTGATTATTTAAATCCTTATCCTCACCTCTCAAAGCTCATAAAAAAGATATGTCATACTTTGCTCCACCCATCCAAAATCTCACCATCACTCTAAAAATGATTGTCCTCAAGATGTTGACCAAATAAGAACAACCCATCTCACAATTGGCGGCATCCTTTATGACCCTCTAACTCATGCAACCACCTTACACACTCATACAATGGTTCTTAACTTTGTGATGAACATCCCAAATATCGTGTGTGCAAGAAATGTACGTGCTCAATTACAGGTGCTCTCTCATGTGTGTGTGCATCTAAGATTTACTACATATAGCTATAGCGGGCCTCATATTGTGTAAGTGCTCAACGATGGTGTGAAATGTGCATAAATCCAACCCATGGCATGGAACGAGTGCATTGTATCAACAAGTGCAACATGAAGTGCTCGTGAACCTATAATCCCCATGAAGTGCAAAAATCTCAACAAGAAATCAAACCTTGTTCCACAATGTTCGGTAGCTACTAGCAAACTCCAGCTTCAACTTATCCAAAAAAATACCAAGCTCAACCAAGTCTATCAAGTTTCACACTCAACAAACCAAACAAAATGACAAAAACAAATCCTAAGCTAAACGAACACAAGAAATCCAATTATGAAATGACAACACAAATTGTCACACAAACAACTAAGCTAACAAAAAACCTAACTACAATTTGACTAGGGATTTTCAGTTTTTAGAAAAATGCTTGACAACGTTATCAACTAAAGACTTACCATGTATTTGCTAGGAAACACGTTCATTTGGAGGCAAGTGCATATCCTTGGCCATGTAAACATGTTGTACTTTGACAAACCACCCTTCAAGAATAATTTTGAAAGCAGTGATACGTCCCTTCTAGTGATGTTTTATATCCTCTCATTTTTTTCTTTTCACCTTATGAGAGCCCTTGCAAGAGGGTAGCATGGTAACCCAATTTTTTATACTAAAGGTTTTTCGGCTCCTAATTTTTGTCAACTCCCTGGCTATAGATGGTACAAAAGTCTCCTAAACAAGAAGGATGCCTTATCGATGCCATACACAGATTGAATTCACAAAGAAAGAATGTCAAAGAGAAAGGTGAATGAACTAAAAAGGAATATTAAGAAGACTAATGAAAATATATTGGGTGCCAAAAAGAACATTGAAATCTCTCGACTTTCAAAAAAGTCATTATTAACTTCACAGTACCTTTATCATGTCCTTTGTCAAACTTTATAAGTAAATAACGACTTCGAGACTACCAAAACATGTTAGACATTGGAGATTTTGGCTAAAAAGGAGGAGAGAATCACGAAGTAGACTCTACTATCTCCAAAAAGGAGGAGACAAGAATACAATATTCTTGCACACGTGGCAAACTCTCTTTGGCTCTTTTCTTAATCCCATGATTAACAAAAGTGCATTTTTAAAGCATTTTTGGCCCTAATATCAAATGAATTAAACATGTCACATGTGCTAGTAATTCAAAATGTAAAAGGTCACAAAAATTAACAATAAAGCTAGTGAACAACCATCAAAGCTAAGGAGAACAAAGTTGCAATAATAATTTTGTGAAATTTTCATAGAAAATATTAGGTAACATGAATGTGCAAGGAGAATGTCGTAGTTGGATTTCATCATATCTTGTAAGAATATATTTTTTGTTTAAAAGTGAGAGTTATGATCACTCTGATGAAAATTTGTAAGATTTTCCAAAGTACGGATGTATATTTTTAAACTAAAATCATTTATGCACATATGACCTGCAAGTATGTAAATCTACTCTAGCTACCTAAGAAACCCTATATATAACATGTGACATGAACATAGTCTCCCATTCTTGTGTTTCCAATTGAGCCCTTACTTCTAACTTCTATCTTCTTGCTTCCACCCTAGCCTAAACGTGAGAGAAAGTGTATGCGAGGGATTGGCCATTACAATAATCCTAAACTCATGCTCTCTCTTTTCTTCTTCTCTTTCTCTTCTAGCCCATGTGAATATCTGAGATAGCCTCTGTGTGCGTGTGCGTGTGCGTGTGCGTGTGCGTGTGCGTGTGCGTGTGCGTGTGCGTGTGTGTGTGTGTGTGTGTGTGTGTGTGTGAAGTAGCTTCATCTTCCTTTCTGCTTCTCTATTTTTCTTTGTGGCAATTGAGGTAAAAATGAATCAAATTAGATCATGGATTCACAGCTTAGAGAGAGTATATCTTGAATCTTGAGACCATCAAGCTTCTTTCAATAAATAGACTACAATGACAAGGAAAAGTTTTCTAAGTCTATTACAAACTTTAAGTATCTTTGCTTTTGTGCATTAGTGGAAGCACGATTAGTTTAGAGCTAGAGTACATGCTAACTATATGAGAGAGAACTTTTGCCCATTAGGGTGAAAAAAACTTCCAAAAAGGTCCCTTTGTTAATCCTTGGATTAAAAAGGAGCCAAAGAGAGTTACATGTACAAGAATATGATATTTTTATCTTTTCTATCTTGGATACAGTAGAGATCATATCATGATTCTCCTTTTTTAGTGAAAATATCCAAAGTCTAACATAACATGGCCAATGTTTTTTTGGATTAGAAACAGTAGACAGAAAAGCTTGGATTGCATAATGCTTCTTTTTTGGATTTAGAAATTTTAAAGAAATTTTTTTGGATTGAAGGATGCTTTATAGACAATGCATTAATTGATAGAGGCTCTTCAATTAATATTATGATAGATGTAACAATAAAATAGTTCTCATTGCAAGGTATGTAGGTCACATAATGGCTCATTAAATTAGTAGATCAAATCAAGATAAAACTGGGCATTCTCTCCTCAATGGAGAAAACTCTAGTTGGAAAAAATTACTCGCTCACCTACTTGGTGGTAAAATCTAATTTATAAAACACTTTTTACCCATTATTATTAGGTAGGCTTTGGCTATTTCAAGCAAGGGTCCACAAGGATTAGTTTTGAAAATCGAGAGATACAACAACATGTGCTTGTCTTGGCCTATTTTTGGTGTCCATTCACTAAGTTCTCTTTATTCTCCTTCTTGATCTTTTCTTTGAGTTTCCTTACCTTCCCTTTGTGTTCCTTACTTTGCATTGAGTTGCTATTTCTTTTCTTTTCCATGGCAAAGTAAGGAACACCAAGGGAAGGTAAGGAAAGGGAAGGTTTCCTTCTCACTCCATGAACTCATCATTGTCTATAATAAGGGTGCAAATGAAAAATGGGAGCCAAAACTTTTTTTGTAAATGATTGGATTACCATGTTGCCATCTTTTAAGGTCTCCCATGAGGTGAAAAAACAAAAGGAGAGAATGTAAAATATCATTGGAAGGGACGTATTGTTGCTTTCAAAGCTACACCTCAAGGATGGTTTCCTCAAGTTCAACATGTTTGCATGGCTAAGGATAAATGTATTTGCCCCCTAATTGAATGAGTATCTCTACAAGTGCAATGTAAGTTTTGATGCTAGTCATAGACATATTTTATAGTGCTATCACAATTTTTGGCCTCAGTATCTCCACTCTGCAAATCATAACCTATTCTCAATGGCTAGTCTCAAGTGAACTCATGGAACTCTTATCCTTTCACAATCATGAATTGTGTGGCCGCTATAGTTCTAGGCATGAGGAGGTGAGTAGTGACTCTTCTAATTCCTTGCACATGATTTTGATCCCAAATGTTATTTGGACTAGCAAATGTCCATGAAGTAATTATAAGAGTTGGGACATGCCCATGTCTCTTGACTTGCACTAGTCCACATGGTAGATTATGCAAGTGTGTCCATATGTTTAAACTTGTCTAATGGCTTACATTTATGGTTGGCAGAACATGTGGGATTCATGAGGAGTATCCTCCTTTCTGGAGGGGACTTCCTTAACTTCAAAAGCTTTCCACATGTGGCATTTGTGGATTTTCTATGTATGCTTTCTCTCTCCTCCAGCTCTTCACTCTCTCAAGACTCTCTCTCCTGCGTGTTCTTAATTTGGCACCATTTCCAATGAATGTTAACTCATGCGTGGCTATGAAACCTTGGTTGTGTGTGGCCATGGAACCTTGGGCTACATGTACTTACACTACTAGTTTTTTCACCTATGCAAGTATAGGCTTTGAGCTCAAATACTATATGTGATATTTGAAGCTCAAAATAGAATGTTGAACAAGAAAATGCTAATATATGACAACATTCTTGGGGCTTTATCAATGTGAGGAGGGGATGGCATTTTTTTAGAGTATGCAATTGGGTGTACAAATGGGCAGCCTTATTAGATAAAATCTTTTGAGATCAAGGGTGTAGCCCAACCTTATGAGATACAACCTTTTAAGATCTAGGGTGTAGCCCATCTAATGAAGGGAATGCACTTTTTAGAGCATGCATTTGGGTGTACCAATGGGCAGCCTTATTTGATAAGATCTTTTGAGATCAGGGGTGTAGCCCAGCCTTATGAGATCTAAGTTGTAGCCCAACTAGTGATCTAAATAGAATGTGAATACAAGTACATGAGTATGATTCTACCCAAAAGGATTGTCCCTTTTAAAATCATTTGCATCCAAAGAACAAAAGGACAACTCCTTTGATTGGGATTACTAGTTAAGATTGCTTAAGATAAACCTTGAATATCTTAAGATTCAGTTAAAAGCTCCATGAAACTATGTCAAATTTCAAAGGACATTCTCAAGCCTCATCTTAGCAATGCTAAGATTTAGATTATATGAAACAAGGATATGTCCTACTAAGTTGCATTTTTTAAACATATGGAGGCATCCCTTAAATTACTACAAATAATGTATGTGGGAAAGGCATGTGTTACAAGCTATGGCTATCTAAGTTCTACATAGCAAAAATGCATTTTTTGAATATCCAATGTGATCCCTATTCATGGATAAAGAATGTTTGGAGTTGGAAAGTTCCTTTTAACTACAACAATAGATTTTATCAACACTTTTTCGTGTAGATTTGGGTCAAAGCACATATAAGCTTGCTTTTTCCTACTTTTCTATGTTTTGCAAATAACAATTGATATACCATAAAATATTTTTGGTTCAACAAAGGATTTGTCAACCACGTATGTTAAGTCCTATGTCTCTCAATAGCTTTTCTTGATATATTATTCAAAATGTAAACATAGTTGCTTTCAATTTTTGGTAGTGTTAAATAGCTAATGGTTTGCACTTATCGAAGTGTTAGTCCTTCTCTATCACCACCTTCTAACTCAATTTAGATGAAAAATTGTTGATCTTCATGAAAAGCTACAAGTAGATCCAATGGCCATTCCCACAAAAGGGCTTCCATTCTACCTTGAGTGATACACCTATTAGGCTTTGTTTGATTGGAGACTTATACCATTTTTTTGTCTCTAGCCTAGGGGAATCATTGTTCTATGCAGTCAAGTCTCTATTTAAAAATTCATTGTATACATTTTTTAGGTGATTTATAGGTATCTTAATGTAGAAAATGCCCTTTTTACTAAAGGCTATATGCATGTATACTCTTCTCTCTCATATTTAACTAAACTCTCTAAAGAAGAACCCTTATAATAAAGGTATCCCCTATATAGTTGGAGGTCAAATTGATTAAAGATGTCAATTGTGCTAGTAATTCAAAATATAGAAGGTTGAAAAAGACAAGTAAAAGAGCTAGTCAAAGGCCATCAAAGCCAAGGGAAAATATATCAATGGAGACCAACAAGAAAAGAGAAGTAGACTTGAAGAAAAATGAATCCAACTAGAAGTTTAGGAAGATGTTGGACTTTTTGAATATATGCTTTGTATAAAAGTGAGATCTTTGATTGCTCTTATGAAAATTGTAAGATTCCCAAAAGCACATATGTATATTTTGAAACTCTAATTATGTATGTGCATATCATCTACAAGTATGTAAATCCATGGGCAATTGAAAGATAGACTACAATGACAAGGGCAAGTTTAGTAAGTCTATTACAAACTTTTAGGCCTCTTTGATTTTGTGAATTATTGGCAGAACCTTTACTTTGAAGCTAGAGTACAAGTCAACTACATGAGAGGTAGCTTGTGCCGTTAAAGAAAAAGAGAAAATCTTGAAAGAATAAGAGTCCAGTAAAGTCCCATAGTTGTGTAGCCATTAAAAAATTTATTTCATTATAGGACAATTGACAGAGTACATGATCTTTGTGAGTACTCATACTCTTGTTGCATGTAGGTGGAATAGAATATTAGGATGCCATGAGTGTTCAAAGGGACTGAGTTCAAATTTACAACTATATCTTGTATCCAAATGGACATTTACACATCTGATTTGCAATTTTTGTATGAAACACATGCATCTCCTCACTTACATCTACATGGAATCACTAATAGGAAAACACAAGTGCTTTGTGTTAGGACCCCCACAAGCGAAAGTCATTAAAGTTTTTATATAAATTTTGACAGCTCTCCCTCCCTCCCTCCCTCCCTCCTCTCTCTCTCTCTCTCTCTCTCTCTCTCTCTCTCTCTCTCTCTCTCTCTCTCTCTCTCTCTCTCTCTCTCTCTCTCTCTCTCTCTCTCTCTCTCTCTCTCTCTCTCTCTCTCTCTCTCTCTCTCTCTCTATCTATCTCTCTCGGGTAGATGTGTCTTTCCCCAATCTTCAAGTATCCATGGGGGTGTTTTGAGGGATTCATATGGTTTTTTGCATATATTATTTTACATTACTGGAGTGTAGGCACCACTTGAGTGCTTGCACCATTGGCGTTGGCTCTGGGTATATGGCCTATTGCTGAGGAGATAAACCAAACATTGGAAGAAGTAGAAGGTTTGGAGAGGATGAGTTCTTGTTGGAGAAAGATGTGGTGCACAACAATGACATAGTGTGGGGACCTCATTAGTAATGCCAAGGTCTACCACCAAACAACCTAACTAGAGAGCCTCTTTGCAAGCCTCAATGGTGGCTGTAATATACTCTGCCTTTGTAGTAGATAGGACCATGCATTTCTGTACCCTAGACACCAAGAAATAGCACCTCTAGCAAAAGTGAAGACATAGCCAGAGGTGGACTTCCTACTATATGCATGCCTTGCATAATCACAATTAGTGTACCCCACAACTCTTGTATCCTAGCCACCATAACACATGCATATAACTGCTATGCCCTTCAGGTACCTCATGATACCTCTAATACCATTCCAATGTTGTTTTCCAGGTGTAGCCATATAGCATATCACAACTCCCGCTTCAAATGCTTTATGTCAAAGCAAGCGGTTATCATGGCATACATCAAATTTTCCACTACAAATATATAAGAAATCTTGGCCATCTTGGCTTTCTTCTCATCAAACTGTGACTAACCTTCATATATATTGGATATAGTCCTTATGTGACAAGTAAAGGAGCCTCTTAGAGCAATCACATGTAATGCACGTCCCAAGAATATGTGAGACCTATCCCATGTCCTTCATCTCAAAGCTCTTCTTAAGCTGATCTTTCAATGCATCCAGCTCATCATGCGTACTCCTAGCAATCAACATATCATCCATGTAGAGTATTAAAATCATAAGGCTACCATCATGATCCTTCTTTGTGTATAAACACAGATCCATATCACTATAGGAATATCCTTGTGAATGCATAAAAGCATCAAAATTGTGGTGCCATTCCCTAGGTGCCTGCTTAAGGCCATAAAGGCTCTTTCTCAATCTCCATACTAGGTGGTCCCTAGCCAGGTTCTGCAAAGTCCTTAGGCTACTCCATGTAAATCTCATCATATAAGTCTCCATGAAGAAAAGTCGTATTGACATCCATTTGATAAAGATCCAAGTCAAGCTAAGGAACCAAAGCCAGTGAAGCATAGGGTAGTCATCTTCACAACAGGAGAAAAGAGTTCATTAAAGTCCACACCATGCCCGTGATTGAAACCCTTAGTAACCAATCTAACCTTATATGCCAACTTGGGGTGTCTATGGGTACTTTTTAACTTGTACATATACTTGCATGGCAATGCATGCTTTTCACTAGGCAAAGGAACCAAATCCCACGTATGATTCTTCTGTAGTCAGTCATACTCTGACTACATGGTCCTCTCCCAAGAGTGGCTACCACCTTTGCAGATAGCCTCATTATAAGTAAGAGATTTACCAGCATCTATCACCATGACATAATCTATAGAGGGCACAAAACACTTAGGCTATCGTCTATCTCTAGTAGACTTCCTCAAAACTAGTTGTGGAGCCTATACATCATGTGGAGCATCATGGACCTGGGACACCAGAGCATCAATTGTGGCTATAGGCTATTGAGTTGGTTGTACAATAACATGAGGCTCCTCCTTAAATATCACCCTACATACCTCAATGACATGCTCAAGCTACTTATGCATTTTCTTCTCATGGAAAACAACATCATGGTTGTAGATAATCTTCTGAGCTTACGGATCCAATAAGTGATATCCCATCTCACCTACATCTCCATAACTAAGAGAGATCCATTTCCTAGACTTAGGATCTAGCTTATTGCACTTGTCCTTGGGAACATGGCAGAAAGCCTCACAACCAAAGACATGCAAATGACCATATGATGGAGGTTTGCTAGACCATACCTTATCTGCAACCTAATAGTCAAGAGTAGTACATGGAAACTGATATTAATCAAGTATATGGTAGTAGTAATTTCCTCAACCTAAAAATGTTATGGTAAGCCTATTGCATGGCTAAGCATGCTAATTATCCTATTCATATGCTTAGTCATGCCATTCTAGGGTGGGGTATATGGGGCAATCAACCGACACTTAATACCCCTCTTGTCACAAAAATCCTCAAAGGCTTTAGAGACATACTCACCCCCATTACCTGACCTTATGCATTTCATCCTATAACTAGACTGGTTCTTAACCAAACCAAGCCAATGTTGAAATGTAGCCAAGCCTCCTGATTTTTCCTTAATGGGGTATGCCTAGACCTCATGTGTATAGTCATCAATGCAGGTAATGAAATACTTCGCACCACCTAATGACTTGCAGGGCATGGGATCACATATATTTGAATGAACAAGAGCCAAAGGCTCACCCATGCATTTCATACCAGACTTTTTATGCATATTACATGTCTGCCTGCAATATAAACAATGATCATAAGACTCAAAACACTTATAGTCAAGAGACGGAAGATACTGCAAACAGGTAAGCACTTTCATTCCTTTCAAGGACATGTGCCCAATGTAATGATGCCAACAAAGGGATACATGTGGAACTACATCTACTACCAAAACATGGTCAATTGACCCAAATACAACCAAGGGGTAGAGAGTATTGGACTTAGCACCATGTGCAATGACAAGATTCCCATGTCTTACGGCCACAAGACTTATTGTGAGACTATCCATGTGATTGAGAACGAGACCGCTAAGAGTCTCTCCCACGGCGATCATTACTGCTCCTACCATTATTGTCTCTAACTATCAAAGCATGAGAGGTGCGGGAAGCATCGACATTCTTTATATTAACCTTTTCATTCAAGAGTTCACCCTCTACATCCTATAACGTGAGCCCATTTGTAGGCATGTTTACACACAAAGTAGTACAAAATGTATCCCATGATTCAAATAGTGTAACCAAGAGGAACAAAGAGGAAAGATTATCCTTGAATTCAATCCCCTACAAAGACTAATGGCCAAGAATAGAATGAGACTCGTTTAAGTGGGTTGACATGGAAGTGCCCTCCATGCGAAAGTCAATGAGTTGCTTCAGTCAATATATTTGAGAAGCAAGGCTCTACTTGCCTCACAGACATTGCAAATATTATCCCATAAGTCTCATGCAGACTGCCCATCAAAGACAACATTATAAAAAACCTGCTTAGAGAGGGGAAAAATGGTGGTGGACTTACATAGCTCATCCAGTTCAGCCCAATCATCTACATCAATACATTTGAGCTTGACACCCTCATGTTTCAAAGGCTTAACTTGCATTTTATACACTAAAACTTACTAGATTTAGGCCTCCAATAGTTGTAGTTGGTGATATCCAGCTTGTCAATATTAAAGATACCACTATCATTAGAACCACCAGCCATAATGAGACCAAGCAAATGCACAAAATGTCAAAACATGTTGTTGTAGTAACCTGCAAATTACCCCCAAAACCACTGCCAACAGCGTAACAAAGATATATGTCGATCCAAAAGCAATGTTAGATCAACCCCCAAAGCATCAAGTGTGTACATAAAGCATGACGAGAGCATGTACATATCACCAAGTCCCACAATCTCAGTATAAGACCCTCAAGCTCAGCTACATAACCAAATGCTCAATGTAACATCCAAGTGTTAAGTATTAGCTCTTACTGGAACAAAAGTCAAATTCCAAAAAAGAAAACAAAGCTCAAAACATCAAATGAAAGGCATCCATACATCCAAGATCTAAGTAGTGTAGCATATATTTGGGAGCATCAAATCCGAGTAACTTGCAAAGCTCTTAATGTAGCATCTAATCACCGTATATAACAGTGAACGATAGCCAATGTCAAAAGTTGAAGCTCCAATCTCAACTCAATAGCATGTAAAGAGCATAACCAAGCATGGAAAATCACTAATATACATCACCATAACATTCAAAATGCATAGGAAGTGTCCAAGATTAATTAGCATACGCTTTCTCAAATAAAGTACTAATTAGTCATACTTATTATATCATCAATATCTCTAACAAAATGAGTCAATGAAGCCTCAAATCAGGTCCAAAAACATCTCAGACCAAAGGTATTGCATACCATAGCATCAAATAGATATGAACAAGAATCAACTGAGCATAGCCATTGAGCAAGTCTAAGCATTCAAGATAGGAGGTTGCCCTGTATTAACTAGTGAACTGCCTATTTATTCTAGTCAAGGAGTGAGTATATATTGCTCAAATCCAAGGTACAAGGTCAAAGATCAATGTCAGGACTCAATATTGAGCATCCAAGAGTGGTTTTAAGTGCTTAATGATTTGCCACCACTAATGAGGAGAAGTTGAAGAAGGTGTACTGCCTAGCCTGTAAACATGTGCTAATGGCATGATGTTGTTGCTACTCTTGAGAGCCCATCTATGGCTGCTAATGAGTGTGGAGGGTAGGGGGCACTAGGAGAACCCAAGGAAGCCATTAGACAAGCTCAAGCACAATTTGAAGCAAGCTAGACTTCAATATGAAGCTATAGATATGGTTGCTCCTGAAGAATGAACTATTGAGCTAAAAGGACTCATTGAAATGAGCTCAACATAGGCTCATGAATACCTTGACTAAGCCCCAATAGGGGTTATGAATGCCCAAGCAAGAAGCGGTTGATATAAAACCTCAAGGAGCAGAGCTATGGCTACCAATGGTGAAACCCTGATGTTACAGGTAACTCGAATGAAATCTGCTAGGCTTGAGCTCTTAAGAAAGATAGCTCTGATACCAATTGAAGGGAGTGAGCCTTGAAGTGGAAGCATGAAGTGGAAGCAAGAGCTATGGTGGAAGAAATAAGAGCAATAGAGAGAGAGATACAAGATGTGGGAACTCCAATAGTCGCAATGTGTGACCGACCTTTCCTTCATTCAAATGTCACTAAAAGAATAAAGAATGAAGTGATAGTAATGGGTGCCTACCACCTACAATGTACAAGTGTGCAGATAACTAATTGAAAGTGTAGGTAAAGTACTATCAGTGTAGCTAATACATGGGTGGCTAGGCATAGGCGCCTTTACCCCCAACAATTCAATGATTAGCTATGAAGCTAATCCATATCCCAATGGTTGCATCTCTTAATGGCTCCATGCTCCTCAATCTCCACAAACTTTATGCAATATGACAAACTTCTTTGCTTGTTTCTCCAAGCTAATGCAAGCTCTATATGTGTGTGTGTGTGTGTGTGTGTGTGTGTGTGTGTGTGTGTGTGTGTGTGTGTGTGTGTGTGTGTGTGTGTGTGTGTGTGTGTGTGTGTGTGTGCACATATATAGTAATAGATGAAAGAAAGTAAGGTGAATAAGCATCCAATCAAGTAGACGGAAGACAATCTCCTTCTTACGATAGCTCTAGGAAATGATGGCGTCTTCTTTTCATTGTGATCATGTACTCACAAAGAAGCAACAGGGTAGAAGGTAGAGAAAAGATAAGTTACATTGATTTTGTAGCCACAAGAATGATTTTTTTGGTTCATTTTCCACCTTAAATATGGATTGAGGTTTTTACATGTGGGTAGGGCCACTTCCTCTTGTTGAGATATCGAGCTCCACTCGTGATATGCCAGGGTGACCCTTGTGCATTTATGTCACCGACTTGTCAGTTGTAGATGCGGTTGGTACACCGCCCATGAATAATAGCTAGATGACAACTATCCTTATCTACTCTAGTTCGTGGCTCAGTTAGTATGCCACCTTAGTTAGTTGTCTTTGGTTTGAGACCCATATATAGGGTTCTTCTATTTCTTTGTATGAGAGTTTTTTTTGGCTTACACAACTAAGAAGAGGAAAACTATTTTCAGCCTCCACCTTTGTGTGTATTCTCCCATTGTGCAAGCAAGAAAGCTACAAGTGAGACTCCTTCCTTCTCTCCCACAATCTTGACATGGTATCAGAGCCTTGTTCGTGGTAAGGAGCTTAAGAAAGCAAGCCAAGCTCGCGGTGTTCTGGTAAGAGAAGCAGTGTTGCTTTCATTTTCAGTTTTGGGAGCAGATCTCTGCAGGTAGCACAGCCAGAAATTGCAAGAGTGCATTGTCTCAGGTTGAGACGCCCTTCGCGGTGAAGCAAAAGGGCAGTATATGCTGTGCAGCCACACTGCCCTCTTGCTTCACCGCGAAGACGCCCAGTTTTATACTGTGCAACCACTGTTCTACAGGTCGGTGAAAAGTTACTGTAGAAATTGCATCGTATGCTTGTGCGCAGAGACATTGGGAGTTACAGAATCATCCTTGTTGCCTGTTGATGCAAAATCGTCACTAGGAAGTGGCTGTGTGGTATAATACCACTTTCGTCAGTTTTGCAGATTTGCCCTTGTGAGGCTGAAGCTGTGTTCTCTGCAATGACAGAATTTTTTGCAGTATTCTATAATGGCGTTTGATTCTCTTTCACAGATTGTAACTGAAAAGCTTGACAAGAACAACTTCCAAGCATGGAAGTTTAGAATGACGATTTTCCTTATGGGAAAAGGATATTGGGAATTTGTTGCAGGAAATGAAGAAGAACCAGTTCTTCCTTATGTTCCCAATCAACAGCAAATGCAGGCATTCAAAGCATGGCATGAGAGAGCCAGGAAAGTTATGTACTGTCTGTCTATCAGTATTTCAGACTCTATGATTGTGCATATTCAGGATGCAAGTACGCCAAAGGAGGCATGGGATACTTTGTCAAAAATGTATAGCACAAATACGCAAGCCAGGAAAATGCAACTCAAGCAAGAGTTGCATAATGTGCAAAGAGAAAGTATGAGCATCAATGACTACCACATGAAGGTGAAGAAGATTGCAGATGCACTTGCTTCCATTGGGTCGCCAGTGGAAGATGATGATTTAGTTTCTGTGACCTTGAATGGTCTAGGAAAAGATTATGCACAGTTTCGGACATCCATTTCAGTTCGTGAAAGATTTCTTGATTTTGAGGAGTTGATTGCTCTTCTAATTTCTGAGGAGCAGAGAAATGGTGGTGCATCTTCTTCAAGAGGAACTTCAAAAGAAACTGTCTTCTACTCAAATGCTGGAAGAGGTAGAGGCAGAGGTAGAGGAGGCCGATTTGGAGGCCATGGTAGAAATCAGAATATGCAGCAAACTCAAGAAAACCAATCCTATGGAGGAGGACGTGGTAACTCTAGAGGCAGGGGGAGCCAAAGAGGTCGTGGTGGATGGCAAAGAGGCCAAAATGCAAATAGTAATGTTGAATGCTACTACTATGGTAAAATGGGTCATATGGCTAAAGACTACTATAAAAAGCAGAATGACATCATGAATGGAAAATTGCAACAAGGGAATTATGCATCTTCTAGTAGACAGGGTGATGACAGAAATGAGCATTTGTTTATGGTGCAGCACATGCACAATTCTGTGACAAGTGCAGAAGAAAGCAACGATGTGTGGTATGTTGACTTAGGTGCATCAAACCACATGACAGGTCATGCAGAATGGATGGAGGATGCAAGGAAAATGGAAAAACCAGGATTTGTGGAGACTAGTGATGATACTGCACATCCTATTGTGTAGATTGGAAAATTTCCTTTGTCTATGCAGGATGGGAAAAAGAAATACCTATCCGATGTATTTCATGTCCCGAATATCACCAAGAATCTAGTTTCTGTTGGTCAAATGGTTGAACAGGGCTTGCAGGTCAGATTTAATCCTCATGGATGCTTTGTTGAGGATATGAAAAATAAAGGTTGCTTGATAGCAAAAGGAAATAAGAAGGGAAGAATGTTTACGTTGGATGCAGACATGTTTGAATTGAGTGCAGCAATGTTTGCACATGGGACCGGTGTAGTTGCAGATATTGATATCTGGCATAAACGCATTGGTAATGTACAGCGACTTAAATCAATGCAGGCCCAAAATATTATTGCAGGATTGCCAAAATTCAAGGTTGCAGAAATGCATAAGGTATGTGAAGCCTGTCAGTTTGGAAAACAGGCAAGGAAACCATTTCCTAGACATGTTCAAGAGAGTAAGAAGCCATTGGAATTAATCCACTCTGATGTGTGGACTACTAAAGCTGCATCTCTTGGAGGCTGTCATTATTTTGTCACTTTTATTGATGACTATAGCAGAAAAGTTTGGGTGTATTTTATGAAAAAGAAAAGTGAAGTTTTTGGGCATTTCAAAACTCTTAAAGCTATGGTTGAAAAAGAAACAGGTCTGCAAATAAAATGCCTAAGGTCAAATGGAGGGGGAGAGTACCTCTCAAATGAGTTTGCAAGGTTCTTGCAGGAGCATGGCATAAAGCAGCAATATTCATGCAGTCATACCCCACAACAAAATGGAATTGCAGAAAGGAAAAACAGGCATATTGGAGAGGTATCTCATGTCATGCTTAATGAAAAAGACCTGCCAGATTTTTATTGGGCTGAGGCAGTTGCTACAGCAGTCTACATAATGAACAGGACTCCCACTGCAGCAATACATGGGATGACTCCAGAGGAGAGGTATACTGGTAGGAAATCAGATATTTCTCATTTGAAGATTTTTGGCTGCATTGCCTATGTTCATGTGCTAGATGAGTTGAGATCCAAGTTGGATCCAAAAGCTAAGAAGTGCATCCTTCTACTCGTAAGTTTACAGTGAGCAGAGATGTTGTTTTTTATGAGATCAGTTAGCTGGTATAAACCAGTAAATGTGATTGATGATGTAGATGCACAAAACGGTAATGTTGCACAGAATTCACAGCAGCAGTCACAAAATATTAGTGGACCTGGAGCGTCCTCTAGCAATGGTTCACATTCTTCGCCATGGACAGGCAGATTGAGATCAGGAGAATCTTCTCAAAGCAATGCAGATAGTGGTATGCAGGTATCACGAAAAGGAAAAGAGAAGGTAGATCAGCCCATGTTTGATATGAATGCAGGTCACTCTTATGTGGATGGTGAATTCAATGGCTCAGAACAGAGCATTGATGATGAGTTGGGTATCCCTTCTATTGTTACACCTGGAGTAAGGAAGACCAGGGATGTTTTGAGAGCACCTGGAAGTGAGCCTACTTTGCGTAGGTCTACCAGAGCTAGGTATCCTGTGGATAGGCTGAAATATGATGGATTTACAGCCATTCACTATGCATATATGGTCAATGTGATACAGGAACCAGAACCCACTTCTTTTGAGCAAGCCATGGAAAAAGAAAAATGGGAGAAAGCCATGGATGAAGAAATGGATGCCTTGGAAGTAAATACTACATGGAAATTGGTACCTTTGCCTAAAGGTAAGAATGCAATTGGCTATAAGTGGGTTTATAAGGTGAAACACAATGCAGATGGTTCCGTGAATAGATACAAGGAAAGATTAGTAGTCAAGGGGTATGCACAAACATATGGCATTGATTATGAAGAAACATTCAGTCCGGTTGCAAGGATGGCAACCGTAAGAGCAGTCATTGCTATGGCTGCATCAAAGGGATGGTCTTTACATCAGATGGATGTAAAAAATGCCTTCTTGCATGGTGATTTGCAAGAAGAGGTATATATGGAGCAAACACCAGGTTATGTGCATGTTGTTCATCCTGAGTTTGTTTGCAGGTTGAAGAAAGCATTGTATGGCTTGAAGCAAGCACCTAGAGCATGGTCTGACAAGATAGGACAGTATCTTGTCACTATTGGCTTTCAGATTTCCAAGGCAGATTTCTCACTTTATGTGAGAAAAACAAAGAAAGGTATTATGCTACTTGTCATTTATGTTGATGATTTGATTATGATAGGTGACAATGATAAAGATATCCTTCATGTGAAAATGCTATTGAAGCAGAAGTTTGAGATGAAGGATTTGGGAGAGCTGCGTTATTTCTTGGGCATTGAGGTGATTAGATCACCAAGTGGGATACAGCTCTTGCAGAGGCAGTATGGATTGGACATGCTGTCCAAATATGGGATGACAGGCTGTAAGCCTATTTCAGTTCCTTTGGAGCAGAATGTGAAGCTGAGCACAGATGTAGGTGAGCTTCTGGAAGACCCTACTATGTACAGACGCATAGTAGGAAGTTTGATTTATATGACTATTACCAGGCCAGATTTGAGCTATGCTGTTGGATTGGTAAGTTAGTTTATGCAGGCTCCAAGGAAACCGCATTTGGATGCGGCTAGACGCATACTCAGGTATGTGAAGTCCACATTGCAGTATGGACTATTTTATGAGACTGGGGTTCAGATACAGTTGCATGGATACATTGATGCTGATTGGGCTGGTAGTATTTCTAATAGACGATCTATCAGTGGATATGTGTTCTCTTTTGGGAGTGATGCAGTCACTTGGAGCAGCAAGAAACAGCCTACAGTTGCCTTGTCGAGCACAGAGGCCGAGTACAGGGGTGCAGCAATGGCTGCATGTGAGGTAGCTTGGTTGCATAAGCTACTTTATGATATGCATCAACCTACAGATGGGCCAGTTGTCATTTATTGTGACAACATGAGCAGTATACACTTGGCAAATAACCCAGTCTATCATGCTAGAACAAAGCACATTGAGGTGCATTATCACTGTGTGCGAGAGAGGGTTTTACTAGGTCTTATTGATCTAGTTTATGTCAGCACAGAGGATCAGGTAGCTGACATATTTACGAAGGCATTGGGCGCAGAGAAGCTGCGCAAGTTCAGAGACCTGCTTGGTGTGCAGGAATTGGGATTGAGCTCGAGGGGGAGTGTTGAGATATCGAGCTCCACTCGTGATATGCCAGGGTGACCCTTGTGCATTTATGTCACCGACTTGTCAGTTGCAGATGCGGTTGGTACACCGCCCATGAATAATAGCTAGATGACAGCTATCCTTATCTACTCTAGTTCGTGGCTCAGTTAGTATGCCACCTTAGTTAGTTGTCTTTGGTTTGAGACCCATATATAGGGTTCTTCTATTTCTTTGTATGAGAGTTCTTTTTGGCTTACACAACTAAGAAGAGGAAAACTGTTTTCAGCCTCCACCTTTGTGTGTATTCCCCCATTGTGCAAGCAAGAAAGCTACAAGTGAGACTCCTTCCTTCTCTCCCACAATCTTGACACCTCTTGGGCACCTGTACACTTTATTGCATACAACCTTTGGGTTTTTGGCTCATGATGTGTATCTAAATCTAGTTTCAATGACTCGCATAAAAGTGGTACCTTTATATGCATGCAATTTTAATTTACAATTTTTACAAAAGTGAGGTAGGTGCTTGAAAATTATATTACAAAGAATTTTCAAGGGTCTTAAGCATTAAATTCCATTTTTCAAGATATCCCATATCTACATGTACTTTTGGCTTTTAATGCTTTGAAGCATTTTTCCACTTCTAGCTTCAGTTTTTATCAAACCTGGCCCTTGCATACCAACTACTTTTGCTTTTTATTATAGCCAACCTTCAAAAGGAGTAATACCTTGCTATTCCCATTTATGTTAACTTAATATTGGTCTTTAAGGCTTCATGCTAAGGACTCTCTCTTTTTTTAAATTGATTTTTAGGATTCCATCCTAAGCCTCTTATCTTACTTTAGCCTATGCTAATCATTGCTTTACCTTTTGTATATCCTAAGATCTTGTAGCAATTTTTATCAACTTTATGTTTTATTTACTTAGGTATTTATATAGCTTTAGTTCATTTCTACCTACATTGGATCTCTAATTAGAGTTTGATAGCTTTAATTAATAGAGAGATTGTTTAGAATCAAATACACTTTATTTATTAAAAATTTTGTTAACTTGATTAGGCCAATCACACTATCTTATTGAATTATTGGTATTACGTCAGTGACAAGTTCTTCATCTTGTGAGGGGCTCCTTACCAAGGTCTCTACTCAAAGCTCCTTCAGGGCTAGAGAAAATAGGAGCTCTTGAAATGTAGAGGCCTTATTGATAGTGGCATGAAATTAAAGACTTGTTTGCTATAGAATCAAATTGAAAGATATTAAAAAGTCAAGGGTTCCTTGAAACCCATATTTTACCATCTCTTTTTCTAGTATGTAGCCATTTTAAAAATCTTTGCTTTGCACAAGAGTTCAGATATCTCTCTTTTCTTTTTTGGGTGACCATTTATACCATTTTTGCTAAAAATGATATATTATATAAAATGGTTGTATCTTTAAGCTTGAGTTTATATCAAATTTGTCCACATAACCATTGAAAATCCTCCAACAAGCTATTTTCTTTGACTCTTCCACCTCCATGACTTGTGTAGCTGAAGTATTTTATTAATGCTTAATAATGTGACTTCTTTGTGCCTTGAGTTGATCAAATGGATAGGCTTTCATATTGCTAAATGAAATATGGGGCATGATCGTATAAAATATGATGATTGTTAACCAACAAAGAAAGTGAAGTAGATATCATATTGAAGTTAGACAATAAAGATACATAAGAGTGAAAGCTTCTTACCATATAGTGGGTAAAGTATTGATTACCACAGGCTTCTATCATTTTCTTTTTGAAAAGAATTAATTGGTCTTTGAAGTCTTTGAGATCAACATCTTTCTATTTAAATACATCAAACTTTAAAAAATATTTTATCTAGTATTTTTCAAACTTTTGATTTTCTATTCCAAGCCTATCCATTATCAACATGATCCTTAATTACATTATGAAGGATTTCCATTGATTATATTTAATGGTTGAGTCACCTTTTCTAAAGTTTATCTTACCAAGTTTTCCATGATAGCCTAAGAACCCTTCACATGCCCAATAGATGGTTTTTTAGGGACATCGTATTTATACTTGGACTTCTGAGGATCTAGTTCAATGATAACATTACCTCCATACAAACCAATTGAAGATAAAACTTACTTGAACTTGGTTATAGTATCGTCAGTAGAGCTGATAAGGGATTCAACTCCCAATGAAATCCTATATAAAGATGAACCCACTTTTCAATGACTCTATAAAGTGCATGAAGTATACAAATGTGAGCATTGGCCAAAGGAACATCTAAAACTCGCTTAAAGTATGGGTTTCTTTGACATGCCTAAAAGAAGCTCTATTCCAATTATTTGGGTTCAACTATGTAGAAGACATACAGTAGATGCAGATACATCTAGAGTTGGATCCCTTTGACACATTATATATGTATTTTAGTGTCTTTAAATCTCTCAATAGATAGCTCTTCTCTTGCTTGTTGGCTCTTATTCACATTAGATATTGGAGTTTGATGGAAGACCTAATATAATATATCAAAATCCTCTATATCTTCTTCAAAAGTTCCTAACCACCAGATATTGTGTTCAGATTGAACAACAAATGGCATTGAATCACTACATGGACTTGATGAAAGTTCTCTATTTATCAAGACAATAGAGACCCTTTGTAATTTTGTACACTTCAAAATCTCACTTTTATCAAGCTTAATCACAAACTTGGCTACTCCTTATGCCTCTTCTAGAGACAAACCATGGAATCTGATCACATCAAACATTGTAGGGTAAGCAAATCAAGAAAAATGTTATTAATTTCACTAAAAAGAACCTCTTTTTCTTGCCCTTGAAGTAAATCTTGATATGGAAATGCTCACCCAAAACTTTCATCACTTTACCATTAACTCTTTGTCCAATAGCCTTTACCATAGATGGCCTTGGAAATAAAAATTACGTATCTAAGCTTGTTCCATATTTGATAGCATTAGCTTGAAAATTTGTGTATATGTATCACAACTAATAATAATATTGTCTAAAGTCTTATGCACTAGATCAAGATCTAAAGAATGATGCTTAATGAAAGAATCCAAGCATTGTCTCTTTACTTTTTTGAATTTATTTCTCTCAAGAATGCCTTTTAAGCCTCTCTCTCACTTGCATTTGGTTGCAGAAGAGAACTAAACAAGATCAATATCACAAACCAAATAAAGTTATAAACAAAGACATATTCAACATTTCTCAATTAAAAAACTATACCTTGCTGCTTGGATACTTGTACTGTAGATATCTCCATCTCATTCGAGATTCTTAATGTTCCTCAAAGGTCTTTGTCATTTTTGAATACCTAAGATAGTTTTGTTTTGTTGGTATTCTTTGATATGTTTCTTCAATGAATTTTTCTTTTGTTGATAATCTAGTAGTTCGTGCAAAACAAATAATCTATTTGCTTTGTTAATAAGTGATTCTCCAATCCAAGAATATCATTCTCTGCAACCAAATCAAGTGTTTAGCCTAAAAATCAATTATAACCATCACAAATAAACCTCATCAATGAGGAGTTGTTGTTGAAAGGACTTGTACTATTTTTAATGGGATCTTTGGAATATAACCTCCCATCCAACCAAAGATCGAGATTATTCTTTCCTTCGAATCTGTGCACATGTTTCATGGACTCTAAAATAGTTTTGGGTCTTATCATTTTCTCTAGTGTGAAGACGATGAATAGATCTTTTATTAGTGTTACAAATATAATTGGATGATCGATCGATAGCCAAGGATGTGATTTGAAGATTCATATGGGAAAACCATGTGAATTCAAAAAAGAAGAAGAATTAAGAAAAAACTAGTAAGGATGAGGAGAAGGAAAAAAGATAATGAGAATGGAGGGAGATACTAAAAAAGATTCAGATTGAGTATTCACTTTCACTTTTATGAGGAGAAGGCAAAATCTTTATTGGGGCAATCATTATCACCTTTATGGACATTTCTAGGTTTGATGTAAGTCACAAGAATGCAATGATAACGGTTTTTAAGCAATTTTAGATATGTTTAGTTATTAAAAAGTAAACTTTTTAGAAAATCACAAAATTATTTTTTCTCTCAAATATTTTCTCTCTAGGAACCTTTACATGGCTTTTTCGAGACCTCAAAACCCCCTTAATGATCTCCTTCAAGAGGATTTTTAGGAGTGAAGAACTTAGCTAAGCATGGAGTGGAGACTATCTCTAAGATGGATCTTCATTATAACATTGATTTTTCTACCTAGATCTTCCTTTCTTCCCTGCTTACTATGGGTTTGGTAGATTCCATGTAAAACCCTAGAGCAATGCACCCTAGCATGCCAAGCAAGAGATTAATAGACACCAATTGTCTAGAACACATAGATCCAAGTTCATGACAAGTTGTAGCAAGGGAGCACACATCTAGTGAGCTAGTTGGAAGGCTAACTATGTGCACTCTATCAAGGTTTGGAGGGATACCTACAAGATCTCGAATTTGGAGGTTCTACGGTAGGCAATGGGATGTCAAAGAGAGGTAGAGGCTAGGAGAAGGGAGATACAACAATCTCCTAGATTTGGTTATCTCCCTTCTTCTAAGAGAGTCAATGTAGTCAAGAGAGCAATAGGTAGCACCAATTTCGCTTGTGGACATCTCTCTATAGGCAACAAGTAGACTTGTTGATATCCTCTACAACACCTTCTTCTCAATTTATGATATGCACATGAGGTAGTGGAGATAGCCATCTATATGGGATGTGCATAAGGTATTGGAGTAAACTTATATGAATGAGATGAGATTGTCCACAACTTGGAAGGATTGAGCATCTACAGAGCTTTTTGGCATCATTTGCTGGTCAATTGATCAAAATCAAAATCACAGTGCTGGTCAAAGGAAGAGCCCTTGACTCTTTTCTTTTTCTACAAAGTGTATTTGCCTACTAGTACTTAGCATGTTGTTCTTATGCATGAAGAAAAATATGATGACAGGTGTCAATTGCAACACTTCAACGCCAACTCGATGAACCTCAATGTAAAGCCCCAACTCTTGAAAATGCTTAAAATTAGAAGGCTAACTATGTGCACTCTATCAAGGTTTGGAGGGATACCTACAAAATCTCGAATTTGGAGGTTCTACGGTAGGCAATGGGATGTCAAAGAGAGGTAGAGGCTAGGAGAAGGGAGATACAACAATCTCCAAGATTTGGTTATCCCCCTTCTTCTAAGAGAGTCAGTGTAGTCAAGAGCACAATGGGTAGCACCATTTTCACTTGTGGGCATCTCTCTATAGGCAATAAGCAGACTTGTTGATATCCTCTACAACACCTTCTTCTTCTCAATTTATGATATGCATATGAGGTAGTGGAGATAGCCATCTATATGAGATGTGCATAAGGTATTGGAGTAAACTTACATGAATGAGATGAGATTGTTCACAACTTGGAAGGATTGAGCTCTATAGAGCTTTTTGGCATCATTTGCTGGTCAAGTGATCAAAATCAAAATCACAGTGCTAGTCAAAGGAAGAGCCCTTGACTCTTTTCTACAAAGTGTATTTGCCTACTAGTACTTAGCATGTTGTTCTTGTGCATGAAGAAAAATACGATGACAGGTGTCAATTGCAACACTCCAATGCCAACTTGATGAACCTCAATGTTAAGTCCCAACTCTTGAAAAAGGTTAAAATTAGCATGACTTTTTCAAGAAAAATAAAATTTAAAAGTTCTTTTATCTCAAAAAAAGAGAAATAGCCTAATTAACTAAACTAATTATTTTTAATTACTATTTATAGTTTAGAATCATTAAGGACTAATGCCTATTTACTAAACTAACCTAACTAACTAAACTAATTAGTTTATAACTACTATTTCCAGTAAGTAATGACTAATGACTAACCACTAAGTACTAAACTAATTAATTAAACTAACTACTCTAATTAACATATGACTACTTATGACTATTTAACTAACTAATAACTAACTAGCTATACTAATTAACTTACAATAACTATTAAAACTAATCGCTATGACTAACAACAAAAGGAAATGACTAATGTGGTTGACAACATGAACAATGAACAACACTCAACTAGTGACTATAGCTATTGACTAACAACAACGAGGACAAAGTACAAGTGACACAAACGATGACAACTCTAATGCATAATAAACAACAACCGGATGGATAAAACTGCTTGGAGTAATTCAAACACTCATGGCAAACAATTCCATAGGATCCACGATTCACTCATGCGATACAATGGTCTAGAGGGGTCACATTGGCTTCATAGATTTTTACATGTTTGATTCAATTAGCTTTTTGGCACTTCAAGCTTGTGATTTACTTTTCATTGTGGTTTAAAAAATCAAACTAAAGAATCGAAAAGTATTGCAAACATGGAAAAATGGAAAATTAAAAAAAAACGACATTTAGGTGCATGTGTAAAAACCTTGATTTTGAAGGGATCTTTGAATCAAATTACATGTACTTGCCATTTTTTAAATTAACTTTAAAAAAAATTGAATATTAACCTCGATTTTTAGTGAACATTGATTGGATCACATTCAAGGAGACCAATCCAAATTTGTGGCTATTGAGAGTTCAACTTTTATGATAAGGATGAATCTAATTTTGTCCTTATTGGAAAAAGTGCCAAATTTCTACATTGTAGGTATTGAAAGATGTACTAGGTTTCTATATTGTACTTGTAACATTTGCAATTGAGGATAGATCATGTTCTAGGTAGCTAAGGAAGGTGTAGGTCTACTTTTCTAAGGTCTTTCATGGAATGTTGTGTCACATGTGTTGATTGGAGGAGAGAGGTGGGGGTAGGAGAAGGATCCTAGTGTTTCTAACCAAGTGGGTCACATCACTATTCCTATTTTGTGCACGAACGAGACGGGGCACTAGTACTAATACTACTAATACTTTGTGCACCCGTGTTAATACTTTGGGTAGGCACATTCGTAATGGTAATACCTAATACTTTGGGTAGGCACATTCGTAATGGTAATACCTAATACTTTGGGTAGGCACATTCGTAATGGTAATACCGAATACTTTGTGTAGGCATATGCTTCTGAGAAATGCTCGTATGAGGAATGGGAAAAGCAAGATGTTTTGGCGTGGAGCGATGGTGGCATCTGCAGGCGAGCATGGGGGGGCACAGCCGGAGGACGAGGAGCTTGGCACTACAAGAAGGGGAATCGGACAGACATTAGGATCATGATGATCAGTAGGTATCAAGCAGAATCCTAAAGCCATAGCAGCACAGACACCTGATCACTGATAACTACAATCGATCAATGGCCTGGCTCAATGCAGGGTCCTTCATCGAGTTCCTCCAGGATTCCTGGAGAAATGCCAAAGCGGAAACAATCGCATTCTACATCGGGATTTTCTTCCTGACCTTGTCCCTGCAGCAGCTATGGCGGTCGGTGACGAGCGGCAGCGCGAAGAAGAAGCAGCCGCCTGTGCCGCCGGGCCGTCTCGGCCTCCCTTTCATCGGCGAGACCCTGGATTTCCTCGGCACGCAGAAGCGGAACGCGTCCTGGGAGTTTGTGGAGTCCCGCGTCGCCCGATTCGGCGAGGTCTTCAAGACGAGCCTCATCGGCGACCCTACCGTCGTGGCCGCCTCGCCCGCCGGCAACAAGGCCATCTTCACCGGCGAGAACCGGCTCGTCCACGTCTCGTGGCCCCCGAGCGTCGTCTCCGTCGTCGGCCGCCGCTCCCTCATCTCCCTCTCCGGGGACGAGGCCAAGCGCATCCGACAGGCCATCATGACCTTCCTGCGCCCCGAGGCCCTGCAGATGTACACGGGCCGCGCCGATCAGAGCGTCCGGGCCTTCATCAGAGAACATTGGGAAGGCAAGCAGCAGGTCTGCGTCTTCCCCCTCATGAAGCGATTCGCATTCTCCCTCGCCTGTGAGCTTCTCATGAGCCGGTATGAGAAGGAGGAGCAGGAGATGCTGGAGGAGCCCTTCACCACCATGATGAAAGGCGTCCTTCAGCTTCCCATCGCGCTGCCTGGTACGCGATACTCGAAGGCCCTGGCGGCCACCGACCAGCTCCGCAGGCGCTTTCAGATATGGCTGGAGGAGAGGAGAGGAGAGCTGGCACAGGGCAAAGCCTCTCATGACCAAGACCTGCTCTCCTGTCTCTTGGCCTACAGGGACGAGGATGGCCAGCCGTTGACAGATGATGAGATTAAGGACAACATGCTGCTGCTGCTTTTCGCGGGTCACGACACGAGCACTGTGGTGACATCCATGGTGTGCAAGTTTCTTGCTGAGAATCCAGCAGTCTTCGATGAGGTTTGGAAAGGTGAGTGCCTGCAGGATTGTTTTGTCATCTTCAAGGGGGGAGAAGGTCTGAAGCCAGTGTCTTATTTGTCCATTACAAAGACAAAGGCTGATGACTAGCAAGAAGGCAGATCAGAGTGGGATTTCTTTCTTTTGCATTAGTTTTAGCACTTGTTGAGTGGACAGAGCACTGCTTTGTATCTGCATTGAGAGTGTCAAAAATCTGCCTTGCCTGGTTGGATATGATTGTAGAGAACAAGCAGATCGCCGAAGGAAAGGAGGCTGATGAGCCCTTGAACTGGGGTGATTTGCAAAGGATGAAGCTGTCGTGGAGAGTGGTGCAGGAGACCATGAGGCTTCAACCCCCGGTGCAGGGAGCCTTCAGGGTGGCTATTCACGAGTTTGAGCACGGGGGTTTCACAATTCCCAAGGCTTGGAAGGTAAAGAAAGTTACATATTTAACGTGCTTTGATGCATTCCTTTTTCCTCTTTTCTTAGGCCTAATGGGTCTTTGATGCATCATCCCCCCCCCCCCCCCCCCCTCTCTCTCTGCCTTCCTCCCTCCCTCTCTCCCCCCAAAAAAGAAAATCTCACGTATACATGCATATGTGTATGTAGACTTAAAGAGGTAGACTTTTAAGGACGACTTGCAAGCAATGTTCATGAAAACTCTGGTTTGATGACTTGCAAGCAATGTTCATGAAAACTCTGGTTTGATTCAAAATGAATTGCAAACATTTCGGGAAAAGAGTGAATTTTTAGAAAAAGATTCACCACCTTGAACTCTACACACTTTTTAGTCATAAAAATGACAAATATGTTTGGCTCAAACATCCCTTCAAACATTTGAGTTAAAGGTTTTTGTATCTATTAGCAAAAATGTTTTCTGTGAACTGTGCTTGCAAGAGAAGTGAAGTTGGCAAACATTTCATAACTTTTCATACGTTTGAATAGATTTTCCACAATTCTGAAGAAGTAATGAGAATGACTAATATAATGGCACTTATTCTAGGTGAAGTCTTTACAAATTCAATCCCATTAGGAGTTACTCTTGTATATGGAAAAGTTGAATAACATCTGAACATACATCTTTACTTTTTTAAAAAGTAGTAATCTTTTTATTGACCCCATTCGGAATTCCATTTGACAGTTATATTGGACTACCAACTCTACTCATAGAAACCCCAAATATTTCCCAGATCCTTCGAAGTTTGATCCATCGCGCTTTGATGGTGTTGGGCCTACCCCTTACTCTTTTGTGCCATTTGGAGGAGGCCCAAGGATGTGTCCAGGAAATGAATTTGCTCGCATGGAAGCCCTTGTGCTTCTTCACCATCTTGTCAAACATTTTAGTTGGCAGCTTGTTGATCCTCATGAAGAAATCTCAGTGGATCCCATGCCCTTCCCCAAGAAAGGATTGCCCATCTACTTACAACCACGTAGCATTTAGAGGAAAATTTTATGTCAAAAATTTGTGGCATGATTAAAATGACCTATGAAATCACCACAATGAGCTACAAGCCTAGGTATATCAGCCATGTACTTGATTATTCAAGTGTCCTTTTAAATGAAGTTTCTAGCAACTTTGGATGAAAACAACACAAAATGTCTCCTTTTCTACATTCTTGTTATTTGCAATAGATTGGGGCAATGGTTCACTCATTCAACAGCCTATCAACTTCTGATTATCATCCAAGTAGAATCCCTTGAATCATTATAAATGCAAAATCATTTTCCTTATGATCCCATTGTATGTAGATAAAAAATAAAAGGTCACCAATGTATTTGAATTGAAGATGCACTAATTTTTTTGACTGTTCTTAAAGCAATATAGAGTGTTCTATAACAACACAAGGCTAATGTTAAAGTTTAGGATATAGCGACCTTTTGACTAATATGTTCATTGATATTGGATCTTTGTTTGGAGGGTGATTATTAAGAATTCACAATACGAAGCAATATTAACTATATGCATACACGGAGATGAGATATTTGATGGAGATGTATGGATAACCAACTAGCACCCACCATCACTAGCCATAGATTAAAGCAATCATCTCTCCATATTTAAATATCATGAATTTGGAAGGCAACACCATCATCTTAAATATCTTTTAAGGTGCTAATAATGTTCTAGCAATCTTTGAAATACATGAAAATTGCATGTTAAAGTATCGCATGCCCCATTTATAGATAATAGTATTGCGACGTGGTAATCCTAGTTGTTGTTAAAGAAGGTCTCCTTTTTGCAATGTGTGCAAATGGTGTGCGCAAATATTGGATGCTTAATAACAAGTATGTCTCAAGGCATTTTGGGGGGGGAATGTTGGATAGAATTCTTTTTTTTATTTTTCTTCTTTTGCTTGGTGATGATGGGGGGAGGATGATGGATGTATCGCCATCTAGGGCTGCTCACCTATGCATCGTGAAAAATAGGCCATGTTCATCTCATGTGAGAATTAATTAATGGTAGAGATCTTGATGGGCTTGAGAGACTGTATTCCTAATTCCATTGGCCATATAGAGGGAATGGATAATGGATGTTTAGAGATCTGCTAGATTCACATATATGGAGAGGGTTTTGCCACCAAAAATCATATCATAATGTGCCTTCCAAGGGTGCCACCCTATGAGGTTTCAATGATCTCCCGAACCTTTGAACGGAAATAGTTGGTTGGGGGGGGGGGGGGGGGGGGGATGGATGTATTGCCATCTAAGGCCGCTCACCTATGCATTGTGAAAAATATGTCATGGTCACCCAAAGTGAGAATGAATTGATGTTAGAACTCTTGATGGGCTCAAGAGTCACCATATTTCTAATTATATTGCTCACACAAGATGAGTGGATGATGGATGTCTAGAGCTTTGCTAGGGTTATGTATGTGGAGAGGCTTTTGCCATTGGAAATCATATCGCAATGTGCCTTTTAGATGTGCTATATTATGAGGCTTCAATGATCTCCCGAACATTTGAATAGATGTCTTAGACTCCAATACCTAGAATTTGGGCAAGGGTGACAATACAAGAGATTGCCTTGATGATGATGGACATATCATGCATCTTTGCCTCCTATACTAGATGGGAGCCCTGCTAGCTAACTATTGGTAGAATGCCCTCCAAGAAATACACCTCAGGCTAGATACATGACGAAAATGAAGACTATGATGAGGATTTTGATCAAGAGTAGTTTTATGACCCTTTGGAAGGCTTTCCTTTTGACCCAGTGGGTATGTATCTTTTGATTCGAGTGGGATTAAGCCATATGCTGCCATGCTTTTTTCTAACTCTACAAATGCATGGACAGGTTTTGGGAGTCCAAATACACTTTGAATTCAGGGCGGCATCCATGGGAAGAATGTCTTCATTTTGGTAGACAATGGTAGTGCTCATAGCTTCATAAATAGATTAGCCATTGATAGGTTGAGATGTCTTCCCATAGAATTACAATAACCTATTAAGTTACAGGTAGCTAATGGTGACGATGAGATCAATATCGAGATGTGCCCCAAGTTTTATTATAGTTGGCTAAAAACTATGATGCACAGGTGAACTTGACTATTTTGGAAATGGTCCCCATAGATGTGGTATTAGGGTGTGATTGGCTAATAAAATTGGAATGGATACCCCACCTCTCACTTGTATGGAAGCCCTACAACTCCATTGATTGTGAAAAACTCGAGTATGAGACCTGTCAACCAATAACAGAAGGAAGAGACTAGAAATATTATAGGCTTCATCAAGATAAACTCACCAAACGTCATGCAAATTATAATGTCGTATGGAATGAAACCTAAGAAGGCTATCATGGAGTGGACTTCTGTTTAGAACCTTGGAACCATACAACAGCTCTTATCGAGATGAGAGAAGGATCACCCCTGACTAGTAAATGATGAGCATGAGAGATTGTTGGGGGAGCATAGGTGCAAAAGACTAAGGCTCACATTGTCTACAAATCTAAGACTAGTATATGTAATGCCAATGAAAAATGATAGGCATAATCTCCAACAAGACATATCGTTAAAGCTAAGTTTACAGAATGGGTCACCACCAAACAAGTGAGAGGTATTTCCACTAAGCGGAGAGTTATCATGTCACTCTTCAGTGACCCTGGTGTGGGTTGAATCCAAACTAGTTACTATGAAGTCAAGGAAGTCCCTTCTATGGGTGGCATAGTTTGGTTGTGACCCTTATGTGTAGTGAAGCCCGCATGCCTCATGACCAAGAAAGGGAGGCCCCTCCCAATTATGGAGACATTGGTATCTAGTTGCATAGGGTTTTCCAATTATGGAGGAACCCTATAACACTTAATGGTAATCCTCGAGTATGATGAAGCCTGTGTGGATCATGATCAAGCCAACGAAGCCCCTCCCTCTTGTAGAGGGACCCAAAATTTCTTAGTGGTGACCCTTGTATGTGGTGAAGTCCACTTGGATCACCACAAAGTGACGAGCCCCTCCCACTTGCAAGGAGCCCTCGTATCACTTACTGGTGACCCCCGGGGAGTCCACCTTGGGTTAACCCTCTATATAACGTGCGTTTCAAATGGTATTTTTAAAACCCCTTTTTAAAAAACTTGCACCATTTTATATACCCCTTTTGTGAATTTTGAAGGTAACATTTATATTCCTTTTGTAAATCTAAATTTTGAGATGAGGTTCATTTTTATAACCCCTTCTATACAATTCAAATAAAAACACAATGCCACAATACTCTATATCGAGTTTTTTCACGATAATCCGAGTTGAATATCCAAACATCATATCAATATTTTAAATGTTGTTAGAAGTTGATAGAGATGAGAAACTAAACATTTATAGCTACCCACCCACATAAGGGAACAAAAAACCCCAAAAACCAAAGCTCATAATATAATAGAAACTCGAGAATTTGCACAAAGGATCATGAGACCCTCATTACGATTTCCTTATTCTTCCATTCATACACACATAAACACTAGAGTGCGCAATCTTGTACACTTTAACAACCCTATACAAGAGCCACCTACTAGAGGGCAAACTCCTCTATGGGAACCATGCACAACAACCATAGATAATCATGGCCTAAATCATGGATGCAAGGGCATCTCCATCTATTACCAAGAAGGTTGCATCAGACCCTTGCAATTGCAATTGTGATTTTAGCAAAGGATTGTGTGAATCCAAGAATAGACATGTGCACCATGGTGAGATTACTCCCTTGTACTACACTACTATTGGCATACTGTTTTGAGCTACTAGAAGACGTGAACGTCAGCTAGTTCACTAGTTGTAGCCACCCTTTTCTCCCAATGACACCTTCGGTAACAAGTTCTGTACTAAATATATATATGATGACCAAAGCATGCCTAGAAAGATCATTGTGGCTATTACCTCAACCACCACCCAAAGATCACAAAGAGCCTTAATTAAGTCTTCCTCATTTACTTGTACACAATGCTTTCCTCACACACACACACACACACACACGCACACACACACGCACACACACACACACACACACATGCGCACACACAAAGAGAAAGAGAGAGAAAAAAGAAATAGAAAAGAGAAAAATAAAGAAAAGAAAAAGATTGAGGACCACACACAATCATAGCACCTAGGGGACCATAACCCCTAGCCCTTTCCCACTTCACTTAACTCGGGGCACCTCAAGGGCAGGACATCCCAAGAATGTGAGTAAACGTCTCCCTAAGTTTTGCACCAAACTTCCCCCTACCTAACACTAATTAGGTCCTCAAGTGTGAGACAACACTCCAAGCTTGCTTGGGTCGACTCATCCCTTAATTACACTCGCACTAGCACAAAAGTCTTATAAGGCATAGTAAGATAGACACCCCGTAGGTAGTGCACACACCCTTCTATGGTTAGAACACAGTTTGAAGAATAGCTCAATGAAACCAGCAACATTAGTGGCCCACATCATCTTGACCCCACCCTTTCCCCTTCTATCTCAACAATGAGCCTATCCTGGAAAAATAATCCGAAGCTAATTTCATTCTCACCATGCACTAGCCTAAAGCACAAGGATACTACTGGTTACTCTCTACACCTCCAAACCAACACCAACTATACATGGATCCCATCGGACCTTAGAGTGCCATGGGACTAGCAAAACTCTAGGAGAGGGGTAATATTAACCCCATCTACGAGGACGTAACCAAGGATGCAAAAGGAAAAATTTAAAAAAATAGAAATTCAAAAGAGGTGCACGGAAAGAAGAAAAAAGAGTATTTCTATTTTTCAAATTAAAAAATCACTTGAAATTATGTTTGTATAAGAGCTTCCAGCTCGCTCCCGTGCAAGTTGTGACAATTGCCCCCTGCCAAAACTAGTCAATAAACTAGTAAAAGAATGTAAATGGTATATGATAGTGAGAGAAGGCCAGTCTAGACAAATACAAAGGAGAGTGCCCAAAATTTGAGGCCACATGTAAAAACTAAAAAGTGAATGGATAAGCTCATTCTTGTGGTTTGCAATCTTTTGAGCCCTCTTTTTACTTCTTGCTCGCTTCATGCTTGTGTGAGAGAGGGAGAGATTGAGAGAGAGGGGGGGAGGGGGGGGGGGGAGAGGGAGAGTGTGAGGTCGAATGAGGGACCGACTGGAGAAGCTCTTGTTTCCTCTTCGTCTTCTTCTTCTCCAATGTCTTCTTCCTTGTAGATCTTGTGCGGAAATCAAGGTAAAGGAGGTCGAGCTCGTTTGTAGTGCATTGCAAGGATTGTGGAGCCATTGGCAAGCCTTCGACAAATAGACAACGAGAAGGTAAATTAGTGAGTTTGCTACACTCGTTTGAAGAGGTGCAATGGCTAGTGAGAGATAGCCATAACCAAATTGCTCAAAATGCTTGAAATAAGCCATTTGCAAGCCTAGTGGTCTAGTTCATGAGAGCAATGACACCAATGTGCTTCACACAAGCATGAAATGATCGATTCATGGCTATGCTCAAGCAGACCTAATTGTCACCACAACAAAAAATAGGATATGAACCATGGAAATCCACTCTTAACCAACATCTACCACTACCAAATAGCATGATAGCATGTTGGGTGGCTACATATGCGGCTATGTATCCCTATGGAAGAAAGAGGAATATTGGCATGCTAGTCCCTACTCCAAGAAATGGCACTTGAATTCTAGGTAAAGCAATAACACGTTGTGAACCTCCAAGAGTCTAACACATAGCTCATGTGAATTTATCCAATCCAACAATGAGACTCCCTCACCATACAAAATCCCACGTATCGAGGTATTAAGAATCATAATTACCAACTTACTTATGGGGCAAAACCCTATCCAAAATTAGAACCTTAGACACTAGAGTTGAGATCAATGAGACAAAAACCACATTTAACGACTCCCGATACTACCAATCAAAATAGAACATTGGGCCTTCAAAATTGTTCCAAGTTAATTGAAAGGGTAAGAAGGCAAGGTGTGCAAAGTTGTAGTTTTGTTCTCTTTCAAGATGGTCATCATCTCTATTTTGTGCATAATATGAAGAGAGTATAATCAATTGTCATATATACTAAGAAAAATAGTAATTATGTTGTAACTAATAATTACTCACTAAAACTAACAAGCAAATGGAAACGTGCAATTTTTTATCTTGGCAAAGCAAATGTAATGTGTCCATTTGTTCACTTTAGGACACGTCTTAGCAGTCCATAAAAAAGGAGGTCTAGAAAGCTCCGCCGGCACGCCCATGGAATGTCACGGGGTTTGCGATCTAGGACTTTCTGCGTCTGCCACGTAGCGGAAGTATTCTGGTCGTTCCCACTTAGGACTGACCTAAATCAGGGTTTTTCCCAATGGTCATTTCCTAAACGGCAACTAGCATCGAACTACTTTATGCAGAAACGCCAGGGCTGAAGCGGATTCACGCTGCACTTGGTTCAAGGAGAATGGGAAACGAGAGGGATGCAAAACTCAACCTCTCTGCCATAAGGCATAGCCCCATTCCGTTCCCCTAAAATAGCGTAAACTGGGATTATCATAACCTAGACTCTAGGTCAACGCCCTTTTTGCTATTCATTTCCTTTGAAATGATCTTCTTGCTATCCATCATGATTGAGAAAAGTTCTCGACCAACCGGGACCACCCATCCGTAGGACGGACCCATGGCCACATCCATCGCACTTTCCTCAAGTTGTTTTAGTTGTCTAATTACCTACCACATTTAGTTGAACATACATCAAACAACTTCCTTAATTAGTCCGTTAGGCATGGGTTCCTTCACGTAATCATAGCACTTGACATAGAAAAGCAATGTCAAACAAGTTCCTTTTCAACAGCATATTATATTTATCTTTGGAATACATTTATAAAGTCCAGCCTGTAGGCTTATCCATAATCCGCCCGAAGGCTATCCAGCAATCCACAAGTATTACTAATCCAAGATTCCGCCTGTAGACTAGTATGCGGGCCTCGAGATCCAATCTCGAGTCATGTTGGCCTCTTGTGCAGGGCCCGGAAGAGGCGAGGGATTTACGGCCAGAGCCCCCCCTGGCACCTAAGCGTCCTCTTGCTCCAAGTAGCGCTCAACGGAGAGATCTCTCGTGGCGGGTTCGGTCTACCTTCCCGGTGTGATTAACAACCCCCTTGGTTAGGGTCAGGCAGACAGTCGAGGGTAACTGAGGCTGCCCCTCCCTTCAGGCCTTCAACCTGAAGCATTAGATATCTTTTCAAACCTTTAGTTCCTTGAGAAAACAAAGCAAATAGTGCTCTTTAAATTGTTACAAGCACAATCATTTCCAGTGGTTGTTATTTGGCCAACTGCTAAGGAGTGAATCCTTCTCTCTGAATGCATCTAGCAATCGATCTGGGATCAATTGCGACTCGGCAAGATCCCCAATGTTTTGTTTGTTAACTCGTTGTCCTTGGGTTAGGGCCGTACCTTATTAACCCAACTTAACCAATACCTTATGTTCCATTAATAGTAAGTATGTTGCTCCAAATTATTGATTGGTCTTTTGCTTCCAAGCATTTATCTAATCCCCTTATCTTGGTTCTTTTCCCAAGAAAGGTGCTATGTCAGGATGACTACTCGTCCTCTTGCAAGTTAAACTTGCACAAGAATCTGCCAATCTCATTCTGAGGAATTTGGCCGTTCCCTTGTGATCAAACCACAAAATCATGCGACTCTGCAACATGTTGCACAAGTGTCGCATCTAATCCATGGGACTATTTTACCCATTGAATGACGTCTTCTAATCACGGAATCATGATTAGATAGGAAATGGGGTTAGGTTGTCTTCATTTCCAATCCGTTTCTGATTGCACTAGGCCAACATTGTGGGTCCTAGGGTTCCAATTCAAATCGAGTTTCATCTTTTTAGTGAGCGATCCTTAGGGTAGAAACCCTCGATCGTTTCTCGCAAGTATGTCCTATTGTTTCTACATTCCGTGAATGTGGACAGGTCTTTAGGGTATGAGAGTTTCAGCTTGGCAATAAGAGCGACTAGGTCACATCCTCAACGTGCTAAATCCTAGTTAGCACTTGGGATATATTGCATTGATTTAACCATTCCTAAGCGAGTCCTTCGCGGTTTAGGTGTTTAGGGTAAACCAATTTACTTGTCTATTCTTGAAGATATTTATGATACCATTCTCGTAATCACATGATTCATTGCCTACATATGATTAGATTTACAAACCCTAATTTTTCAGGTTAAGATCAAAGCATATGCTAAGTTACAGCATAATTTCTATTGATCCTTCTAGAACATGCATTCAAGATTCAAGCTGCTAGGCTTTTAGGGTTTATGTTAAAACGAACCATGCAACCTTTTCTTAATTTCATTTTTGAATGAATTATTCGTATATACTGAATGAGCATTACACAACCTTTCATAATTACTTATGTAATTGATTGAGATTTATGCCAACTGACTAGATTTTAATCTACTTCATGCAGCCCTAGAATCATTTCCATGCCTTGCAAATTCCTACTATTGTTAGCAATCTTTTTTAATGAATCATTGCGAAGAAAGAGATATCTAATGATGCAACATGCGATTTTATCTTTCCATGCATAATCGCAGTGTACAACAATAATTTTGACTTTGTAAAGATGATCATTAGTTGATCGAAATTCGTTACTTTGCAATGCATATAAAAAATTTGCTAAGAATGCATAGACGTCTTATGTTCTTCTTTCATTTGTTCCTTTGAAAAATACAAGTGACCGATTCATCAATTATGAGTTATTTCCCCTAAGATAGCTAATGTTTTTCAATCATAAAAGTGCATCTCACTTTCATGAATTAACCATGCATAGTTACAATATTATGACATAAACCAAAATATGAAGAAAAACCTGGACTTGTGGTGAAATGTCCACATGGATGTTAGGAGACGATCCTCCTGCGGTTGCGCCTTGTGCCTTTTTAGGGGCCATCTCGAATTCGACCTTCTTGCCTTAGCTGCAGACTTATGATCTTGGCCCGTCTTCCTCGCACGCGAAACTCCCTTTGAGATTCGGCTTCCTTGACCGACTGCACCGTCTTTCGGAATTGGGCTTTAGAAATCGGAACTTATGAACTTAACCTTCCTTTCATAGAAGCTCCGGGAATACAATTGGTCTACATGGAAAGGGGCCTAAGAAAAATCCCGGGGTAAAATGGCTTGAGGAAGTTACAAAGGGAAAGGGGTTAAAAACCTGACTAATATGGCTTTATGAGAGTCCACGGGAAGGGCTTTAAAAGAAAGCTGAGGGTAAAGTGGACTTAAGGAGATCTAGTGGAAAAAGGGGGGGTTAAAACCGGCTAGGGGGGGGAAATCCACGGGAAGGGATAAAATGGCTATTAGAGGACTTGTGTGGGAAGGATTTAAAAGGGAACCGGGGGTTTTTTAAAAAAAACCTTTGTGGAATTGCTAGGGAGAGGCCTTTAAAACTCGGCTAGTGTCGCTTATGGGGAATGCAAGGGGGGAAAATCCACGAGAAGGGGGTTTAAATTGACTTGGGTGGAACCCCACGGGAAGGGGTGCTTAAATCCCGAGGGGGGGTTATAAACCACTTGGGAAGGGCTTATGAAAAGTCCACAGGAGGGGGGGGGGGGCTTTCTAAGGGGCCCTTGGAACTTCTAAAGAAGCTTCCAGGAAGCTTCTAGTCGTGATGCAAGACCATGTGGATGAAGAGGAAGACCAATACATGGAAGGGCGGCGTCAGCAGCAACTGGCAGCAGTTCGGATGGCAACTGGTGGCGGCCTTCAACTTGACTAGCGGCTTCCCTCTTCCTCCCGGCGCAGCAATACGGTGGCTTCTACAGTCATCCTTCCTCCCTCTTCACGACTATCAGCCCCACCACTCCTCCTTAGCTTTCTTCCTTTCTTTCTTTCAAGCCTTCTCTCTCTCTCTCTCTCGGCCTGCAGCATTACGCTCTTCCTCCCCTTTACTCCCCCCCCCCCACAGGGGGTTTTTATAGGCTAGGGAGAGGGGCCCTCTCTCTCCCACGCGGCCAATTGCATGGCCCTTCTCCCCCCATGACCTCCAACAAGAGGGCCGAGTCATCCCCGCCTATTCCCTCTCCTCCAGTACAGCCTTCGGCTGGGGGAAAGAAGGGTTTAAAAAAATTGCCATAAATTAATCAATTATCCTCTTGACCTTCTCCCAAGAGGAGGTTCACATAAAAATATGCGGGTTTCTTTAAACCTTAGTCTCAATTCTACCAATGGAGATCATGATACGTTGTGTACAATTCGAAGATCGCACCATCCGTATTTTTTTAATGCCGACATCGTCATTGCATGAGACTCATACATGCACGTAATATTTTTCAGCAGATGCAAGGAGGGAAATTCCACGGGAAGGGGGTTTAAATTGACTTGGGTGAAACCCCACAGGAAGGGCTGCTTAAATCCCGCCGAGGGGGGGGGGGGTATAAACCACTTGGGAAGGGCTTATGAAAAGTCCACAGGAGGGGGGGGGCTTTCTAAGGGGCCCTGGAAGCTTCTAAAGAAGCTTTCAAGAAGCTTCTGGTCATGATGCAAGACCACATGGACGAAGGGGAAGACCAATACGTGGAAGGGCGGCATCAGTAGCAACCGGCAGCAGTTCGGATGGCAGCTGGTGGCGGTGTTTAGCTTGACTGGTAGCTTCCCTCTTCCTCCCGGCGCAGCAATACGACGGCTTCTACAGACATCCTTCCTCCCTCTTCACGACTATCAGCCCCACCACTCCTCCTTAGCTTTCTTCCTTTCTTTCTTTCAATCCTTCTCTCTCTCTCTCTCTCTCTCTCTCGGCCTGCAGCAATACGCTCTTCCTCCCCTTTACTCCCCCCCCATAGGGGGTTTTTATAGGCTAGGGAGAGGAGCCCTCTCTCTCCCACATAGCCAATTGCATGGCCCTTCTCCCCCCATGACCTCTAGCAAGAGGGCCGAGTCATCCCCGCCTAATCCCTCTCCTCCAGCACAACCTTCGGCTGGGGCAAGAAGGCTTAAATTTTTTTTGCCATAAATTAATCAATTATCGATAATCTTGACCTCCTCCCAAGAGGAGGTTCACATAAAAATATGCGGGTTTCTTTAAACCTCAGTCTTGATTCTACCAATGGAGATCATGATACGTTGTGTACAATTTGAAGATCGCACCATCCGTATTTTTTTAATGCCGACATCGTCATTGCATGAGACTCATACGTGCACGTAATATTTTTCAACAGAAATATTACATTCTCTCCCCCTTGGAGGAATCAAGATGTCCTCATCTCGAGATAAACTGGGGATATTGATGGTTGAGAGTGCTTTCATCCATCCAAGTGGCATCCTCCTTGGGATAATCTTTCCACTGGACGAGGCATTCTCTCAAGGTTCTGGATCTCAGTTGTCTCTCCCTAACATCTAAGATCCTGTTAGGCGGCTTGGATGTCCTATCTTATTGACTTTACTTGGTCATCCATCTCTTCCAACATCCGCCTTGAAGCTTCAACCCTCAAGGTTGGATCTGAGAAGTTTAGGGGACTTCGACAGTCATGACCATATAATGCTTGAAAAGGGGTCATCTGAATGCTTTGTTGGTAAGAAGCATTGTAGGCAAATTCAACCAAAGGTAAGTATTGAATCCACATTTTTGGTTCACGACAGCAATGTGCCCTTAGCATATCCTCGATAACTTGATTGGCTCGCTCCATTTGGCCATCAGTTTGGGGATGGTAAGCTGTACTAAAACAGAGTTGAGTCCCAATGGCTTCAAAGATAGCTCTCCAGAAGTGTGATGTGAAGAGAGAATCACGATCACTAATGATTCTTTTGGGTAACCCATGTAGCTTGAATATCTCCTTGATAAACAAGGTTGCAATGTCTGAGGCTTTATAGTTTGTCTTTACTGGAATAAGGTTTGCAACCTTAATAAGCATGTCAACTACAACCATGATGGAGTTGTATCCTCCCTGGACTTGGGGAAGGCCAACAACAAAGTCCATACTGATGAATTCCCATTTCATTTGGGGAATGTCGAGTGGTTATAACTTTCCTGGCATTTTGACATGTTCGACTTTGATACGTTGACAAGAGAAACACTCAATGACATATTTGAGAATGTCACCTTTAAGCCTCTCCCAATAGTAGCTCTTCCTAACTGCATTGAGAGTCTTGGCATATTCAGGATGTCCTGAGAAAGGGGAATCATGAGCTTCCCGCAATATCTTCTGCTTAAGTGGCTGGCTTGCTGGTATACATAGTCTCGTTCTATAGTAGACAAGTCCACTATTAATAGAGTATTCATGATACTCAGCCTGTAGCTTTTGGTCCTGGTCCTTGATAGAGATCTTTCTTAGCATCTTTTGATAGGATGGATCATGGCATGCTTCTTCTCTAGCTAGCTCAAGTATTGGGTTGTTTGGCATGGACACCTTTGTGGCTAGAGATCTAGTTGTTGATGGATTTTGCAAGATTAGAGAATTAAGGAATGCCTTGTGACTGAGTGCATCGGCAACTACATTCTCCTTTCCAGGTCGGTACTTGATTTCAAAGTCATACTCCTCTAGCACTTCAATCCACCGACGTTGCCTCATGTTGAACTCCTTTTGGGTAAAGATCCACTTGAGACTCTTATGATCAGTCACTAGAGTAAACTTGTTACCCAACAGGTAGTGTCTCCAAAGCTTTAGAGCATGGATGACAGCTAACAGTTCTAGATCATGGGTAGCATAATTCTTCTCATGGCTCTTCAGTTTTCTTGAAGAGTATGCTACAGGATGACCTTCCTGCATGAGCACACATCCTAGGGCAAGCGTGCTAGCATCAGTTACTACCTCGAATTCCTTATTGAGGTCTAGAAGTTTTAGGATAGGTGCTAATACCAAACTTTGCTTCAATCTATCAAAGTTAGATTGTTCGGCAGTTGACCATGCAATGGATGTTTGCTTCTTTAGTAAGTCCGTCAAAGGTGCTACAATCAAAGCATAGTTTTTTATGAAGACCCTATACCATCCTATCAATCCAAGAAAACTGCGTATTTCTTTGACAGTTATTGGTATTGGCCATTCTAGAACATCTCTTACTTTGGCCGGATCCACTGAGATTCCTTATGTTGATACGATGAATCCCAGATATAGAATCTGACGCTTGAAGAATGTGCACCTCTTCATCTTAGCATAGAGCTTATGTGCTCTCATTGTCTCAAGGACAATCGGAAGTTGGGGTTCATGATCTTCTTCCTGTTTGGAATAGACTAGAGTGTCGTCGAAGAAGACGAGTACGAACTCATCAAGATATGGCTAGAGATATCCTGCATTAACCTGTTGAAGGTGGTAGGCGCATTTGTAAGCCCGAATGACATAACTAAGAACTCAAAGTGCCCATATCTTGTGTTGAATGTCGTCTTTGGGATATCTTCTTCCTTGATCCTTATTTGATAGTAACCAGACCTGAGATCAATCTTGGAGAGGATCTTCGCATCTTGAAGATGATCAAGAAGCTCATCTATTCTAGGAATAGGATACTTGTTCTTGACAGTTGATTGATTTAACCCTCTATAATCAATACACAATCGAAGCATTCCATCTTTCTTTTTCTAGAACAGTACTGGAGCTCCCCATGGTGAACTGCTAGGACGGATGTAGCCCTGATCTAGCAGTTGCTTGAGTTGTTCCTTTAGCTCAATTGCTTCCGAGATGGACATTCTATAAGGTCTCTTTGCAATTGGCGTAGCTCATGGCACTAACTTGATCTCATGATCCACTTCTCTTTGAGGCGGGAGTTCTGTTAACTCTTAAGGAAATACGTCCGTGTATTCCTTTAGCCATGAAGATCCTTCACTAGACTCCTGCTTCTAATCTAACTTATTGAGCTTAATCAGGTAGACAGGTAGTCCCTTTCTGACTCCCTTTATAATCCAAGATGCTTTGGCCAATTGAGTTTTTGGCTTTCCAGCCTCACCTTGAGTTGTGACCAATTCCCCTTTAGAGTTCTGAAAGGAAATTTGGCCCTTTCCACAATGGATGTGGGCGTCATTAGGTTTAAGCCAATCCATTCCGAGTAGACACTCATGGATACCTAGGTTCATGACTCTGAATTTGACTGAAGTCGTCTTTCCTCCCAAAAAGAAATTCACCTTAGTATTTTTCCTGGTACAAGTGACCTCACGACCATTTGCTAATTCCACAAGCAAGGTAGGTGCTTCTACTGTGGCTATTCCTAATCTTCTGGCACAAGCTCGTAAGATAAAGGAATGTGTACTGCCACAATCAATCAAGGTCTTGAAACCTTTACCTTGATAGTGCGACGGTGTCTGAATCACTGAGAACTGGCGATTCGGGCCTTTCTTATGTAGAGCAGCATGGACTGTCGCCCTTTCAAACTCTGCTTCCATGGTCGGATCTTCTTCTTCGCACATTTCCATATTGGCAACACAGGCGGTTCTTTCTCTGCCTCAAGTAGCGGTTCCATGTCCACGGCCAGTTCCTTGGAAAGGCACTTGGCGATGTCCTCCTCCAAACTTGGGACATTGCCTCTTGAAATAACCGAGCTCATTGCAGTGGAAACAACGGAGGTTTCGGCCATTGCTTTGGGTAGGGACAAAGTTGTTGACATTATTAGTCCTTGCTTTCTTTCTTTGTCCCTGATTTTGACCTTGAACTCTCTTCATTTGAGGCCTATATGCTCCTCTGTTCGGGTCATTATAAGACCAAGTTTTGTTACTTCTTGGCCTAGCCTGCACCTCCTGAATTATAGGCGCAGCTCGGATGAGTGCGTCCTGTAGATCTGATGGGCGCATAGATTCGAGACGGGTATTCACTGGTGGGTTTAAACCAGTACAAAATTTTAACACCTGCTATGTCATGTCCATCTGTGGCACATACTTAAGAAGTGAGATGAATTTAGAGTAGTATGCGTCAAGAGTGAGTCCCAGCTGTTTTAGCTCGTAGAACTCATTTATTTTCTGCGTGCGATACATAGGTGGTAAGTATCTTCCTTGCACAGCTTTCTTCAGTTTTTCCCAGGTAACGGATCCGTTTGCGATCCCTTGATCTTTGCACCATTGCTTCCACCAAAGCCTGGCTTCGCCGGTGAGCTTCAGCTTGGCGAGCATAGCCTGGTTGGCGGGTGCAGTACCGGCTGCTTCAAAGTAATCCTCCATAGAATCTATCCAAATTTCAGCATCCGCTTGGACAGTCCTACCTTTCCCGTCAAATTCGGGCGGCTTAATCTGCTTGAGAAGAAACTTTTTCTCCTGGATTACGGCAGTACTTGATGTAGGAGGCAAACTGGAAATTTGTACCTGCGGTTGTGCCTGGATAAAGGATTCTTAACGTTATAACTCGCTAATCGTTATGATTTATATTACATACCCAAATTTAGCTATTAACCAAGAATCATAGCCACTTAACTTTTTATCAATTCTCATGGACAAGACAGACATTGATAAAAAGAAGTCTTATTGCATTCATATGGGCGTAGCCCTTTCGGAGTACAACATTTCCTGAGATGATAGGGCAACTATTACATTTAGTTTGGGGAGAATAATGTTGTATTACATTTATCTACGAGAACTGGGTAATAGTATGGTTTTGAGTCATGAATCTTCAGGAATCGGTAAGTCATCGGAAGATTAGGGTATCCTTTCCTTTGGAACCCGTTCTTCTCATAGTGCCCCAACACCTTGATCCTGTCGGGGGGGATTACATGGGTCACTTCCTCATATACATATGAGTTCAGCTCAACCCTCCGACCTTGAATATGTAAAGTTGAGTTTACGTGAGGCTCCACAAAAATGAACAACTTCACGATCTTCAGGTCTTCCAACCACTTGATCCTTTTTAGGTTGGTTTGAAGGTATGCAAATCGGTGGGCAGCTATATAGTAGATTCCTGAGTCACCCGTCCATCTTCTTTCCATGTACAAAGGTGATGGATTATAGATACGATCTAGGATGTTCATCATTTCAACCCTTTGTCGATAATCCGAGGAATGCATCGCGGTCATAAACATGATTCGGAACACTAAGAACCTGTTCCATGCTTCATAATTCTGCAAGACAGCATCAAAAGTAAGAAAATATTCGGAACAACAACATTTACTTTACTTTTTCTTATTAAGATTTCTTAAAAACAAATCCTTCGTTGGTTCGCTTCTGATACCAACTATAACGTGTCCACCTGTTCACTTTAGGACACGTCTTAGCAGTCCATCAGAAAGGAGGTCTAGAAAGCTCCGCCGCCACTCCCACGGAATGTCACGGGGTTATTGATCTAGGACTTTCTGCGCATGCCATGTAGCGGAAGTATTCTGGCCGTTTTCACTTAGGACTGACCTGAATCAGGGTTTTTTCCAATGGTCATTTCCTAAACGCAACTAGCATCGAGCCCTGAGCAAACTACTTTACGCAGAAACGCCAGGGCTGAAGCAGATTCACCTGCACTTGGTTTAAGGAGAATGGGAAACGAGAGGGATGCAAAGCTCAATCTCACTGCCATGAGGCATAGCCCCATTCCGTTCCCCTAAAACAACATAAATCGAGATTATCATAACCTAGACTCTAGGTCAGTGCCCTTTTTGCTATTTTTGCTATCCATTATGATTGAGAAAAGTTCTCGGCCAACCGGGACCACCCATCCGTAGGATGGACCCATGGCCACATCCACTGCACTTTCCTCAAGTTGTTTTAGTTATCTAATTACCTACCACATTTAGTTGGACATGCATCAAACAGCTTCCTTAATTAGTTTGTTAGGCACCGGTTCCTTCACGTAATCATAGCACTTGACATAGAAAAGCAATGTCAAACAAGTTCCTTTTCAACAACATATCATATTTATCTTTGGAATGCATTTATAAAGTCCAGCCTGTAGGCTTATCCATAATCCGCCTGAAGGCTATCCAGCAATCCACTAGGATTACTAATCCAAGATTCCGCCCGTAGACTAATATGCGGGCCTCGAGATCCAATCCCGAGTCACGTTGGCCTCTTGTGTAGGGCCCGAAAGAGGCGAGGGTTTTACGGCTAGAGCCTCCCCTGGCACCCAAGCGTCCTTCTGCTCCAATTAGCGCTCAACGGAGAGACCTCTCGCGGCGGGTTCGGTCCACCTTCCCGGCGTGGTTAACAACCCCCTTCGTTAGGGTCAAGCAGATAGTTGGGGGTAACTGAGGCTGCCTCCCTTCAGGCCTTCAACCTGAAGCATTAGATATCTTTTCAAACCTTTAGTTCCTTGAGCAAACAAAGCAAACAGTGCTCTTTAAACTCTTACAAGCACAATCATTTCCAGTGGTTGTTATTTGGCCAACTGCTAAGGAGTGAATCCTTCTCTCCGAATGCATCCAGCATTCGATCCGGGATCAATTGTGACTCCGTAAGATCCCTAAGGTTTTGTTTGTTAACCCATTTTCCTTGGGTTAGGGCCGTACCTTATTAACCCAACTTAACCAATACCTTAGGTTCCATTACCAGTAAGTATGTTGCTCCAAATTATTGATTGGTCTTTTGCTTCCAAGTATTTATCTAATCCCCTTATCTTGGTTCTTTTCCCAAGAAAGGTGCTATGTCAGGATGACTACTCATCCTCTTGCAAGTTAAACTTGCGCAAGAATCTGCCAATCTCATTCCGAGGAATTTGGCCGTTACCTTGTGATCAAACCACAAGATCATGCGACTCTGCAACATGTTGCACAAGTGTCACATCTAATCCATGGGACTATTTCACTCATCGAATGGCGTCTTCTAATCACGGAATCATGATTAGATAGTAAATGGGGTTAGGGTGTCTTCATTTCCAATCTGTTTCTGATTGCACTAGGACGACATTGTCGGTCCTAGGGTTCCAATTCAAACCGAGTTTAATATTTTTAGCAAGTGATCCTTAGGGTAGAAATCCTAGATCGTTTTTTGCAAGTATGTCCTATTGTTCCTACATTCCGTGAATGTGGACATGTCTTTAGGGTATGAGAGTTTTAGCTTGGCAATAAGAGCGACTAGGCCACGTTCTCAACGTGATAAATCCTAGTTAGCACTTGGGATATGTTGCATCGATTTAACCATTCCTAAGCGAGTCCTTCGCGGTTTAGGTGTTTAGGGTAAACCAATTTACTTGTCTACTATTGAAGATATTTACGATACCATTCTCGTAATCACATGATTCATTGCCTATGTATGATTAGGTTTACAAACCCTAACTTTTCTGGTTAATATCAAAGCATATGCTAAGTTACAGCATAATTTCTCTTGATCCTTCTAGAACATGCATTCAAGATTCAAGCTGCTAGGCTTTTAGGGTTTATGTTAAAACGAACCATGCTGCCTTTTCTTAATTTCATTTTTGAATGAATTATTCGTATGCTAAATGAGCATTACACAACCTCTCGTAACTACTTACGTAATTGATTGAGATTTATGCCAACTAACTAGATTTTAATCCACTTCATGCAGCCCTAGAATCATTTCCATGCATTGCAAATTCCTACTGTTGTTAGCAATCTTCTTTAATGAATCCTTGTGAAGAAAGAGATGTCTAATGATGCAACATGCAATTTTATCGTTCCATGCATAATCGAAGTGTAGAACAATAATTTCGACTTTGTAAAGATGATCATTAGTTGATCTAAATTCATTAGTTTGCAATGCATATAAACAATTTGCGAAGAATGCATAGACGTCTTATGTCCTTCTTTCATTCGTTCCTTTGAAAAATACAAATGACCGATTCATCAATTGTGAGTTATTTCCCCTAAGATAGCCAATGTTTTTCAATCATAAAAGTGCATCTTACTTTCGTGAATTAACCATGCATAGTTACAATATTACGACGTAAACCAAAAATAGGAAGAAAAGCCTGGACTTGTGGTGAAATGTACACATGGATGTTAGGAGATGATCCTCCTATGGTTGCGCCTTGTGCCTTTTTAGGGGCCATCGCGAATTTGACCTTCTTGCCTTGGCCGTAGACTTATGATCTTGGCATGTCTTCCTCACACGCGAAACTCCCTTTGAGATTTGGCTTCCTTAATCGACTGCACCGTCTTTCGAAATTGGGCTTTAGAAATGGGAACTTATGAACTTCCCCTTCCTTTCGTAGAAGCTCCGGGAATACAATTGGTCTACACGAAAAGGGGCCTAAGAAAAATCCCGGGGTAAAATGGCTTGAGGGAGTTACGAAGGGAAAGGGGTTAAAAACCCGACTAATATGGCTTTATGAGAGTCCACGGGAAGGGCTTTAAAAGAAAGCCGAGGGTAAAGTGGACTTAAGGAGATCTAGTGGAAAAAGGGGGGTTAAAACTGGCTAGGGGGGGAAATCCACGGGAAGCGATAAAATGCCTATTAGAGGACTTGTATGGGAAGGATTTAAAAGGGAACCGGGGGTGAAAAAAAAAAGCTTTGTGGAATTGCTGGGGAGAGGCCTTTAAAACCCGGCTAGTGTGGCTTATGGGGGATGCAAGGGGGGAAAATCCACGGGAAGGGGGTTCACATTGACTTGGGTGGAACCCCACAGGAAGGGGTGCTTAAATCCCGGGGGGGGGGGGGGGGGGGGGGGAGGTGTTATAAACCACTTGGGAAGGGCTTATGAAAAGTCCACAGGAACGGGGGGCTTTCTAAGGGGCCCTTGGAAGCTTCTAAAGAAGCTTTCAAGAAGCTTCTGGTCATGATGCAAGACCACGTGGACGAAGGGGAAGACCAATATGTGGAAGGGCGGCATCAGTAGCAACCGGCAGCAGTTCGGATGGCAGCTGGTGGCGGCGTTTAGCTTGACTGGTGGCTTCCCTCTTCCTCCCGGCGCAGCAATACGGTGGCTTCTACAATCGTCCTTCCTCCCTCTTCATGACTATCAGCCAGCACTCCTCCTTAGCTTTCTTTCTTTCTTTCTTTCAAGCCTTCTCTCTCTCTTTCTCTCTCGGCCTGCAGCGTTACGCTCTTCCTCCCCTTTACTCCCCCCCCACAAGGGGTTTTCATAGGCTAGGGAGAGGAGCCCTCTCTCTCCCACGCGGCCAATTGCATGGCCCTTCTCCCCCCTGTAAAATATTACACGGCGCAGCGAACAGAATCTGAGAAAGAGATAGAGAGTACACAACAGATAAGAGGAGAATCAGTAAAATTCTTTAACTCCAAACAACTGATACAAAGATGGCTCTGTCCACCCGTGCGCTTCCACTGTGTGAAGCTTAGATGGCGATCTAGACAGAAGATAGGTGAAGAGCTTAAGGCTAGCTGGAACAACAACTCTGACTGGGTGAAAGATGAGTGTAAGATGGCTGCGAAGGGGTTTAGCTTTTATAGCCCGCGAAGGTCGTTAGGTCGGCCTGCTGACCGACCTACCATATGAGCCTCCACTAGTCGGCCAGGGAATATTCCAGGGAATATTCCCTTTACCATCGGGCCGGGGGCGCTGCCCCCGGACCCCCGCCAGGGGGGCCGCTGGCCCCCCTGGGACCCCCCAGCCAGGGGCCGCTTCCGCGGCCCCCGGACCCCACAATAGGGGCCCCTTTTAACTCCCTTACCACGCAACTCAATGCAATGTGCCTCGAGTTGCTACCAGCTTAACCACTCCGTCTAACCCAAAGATTAGACCCACAATGGTCACCTTTTTGCCATCCGGTCACATAGACCTCATCTGATATACAAGTCAGGACTCCACCAATGTCCGGGCTCACACTTGGCTTCTCCTCATAATGGGGGCCTTACAACTTTGAGCACCATGGATCATTGGTAGTACCTAATGAGGGTGGGGCATTGATCATATCTAACACCCCCCCTCAATGTCCACCCATAGGTGAACTATCTCCTCGGCCCAATGCCGAGTCTCTGAAGATGAACTTGAAGCAGATCCTTCGTAAGTGCTTTGGTGAAGATATCTGCTCCATTCTCCTCTGTTGGACAGTAGACCAATTCCACTATCCCATCCTCCATCAAATCACGCACATAGTGATACTGGATCTCTATATGTTTGGTGCGTGCATGAAACACTGGATTTTTGGCAATGGCGATGCAACTCTGATTGTCACATCTCAGCACAGTTGGTTCTTCATCCTGCACTCCCATATGCCATAGAATCCTTCTCAACCATACGGCCTCACATGCAGCAAAACAAGCTGCCTTGTACTCTGCTTCGGTAGAAGACAATGCCACTGTTGGTTGCTTCTTACTAATCCAAGAGAAAATTCCTGAACCCAAAGAGAAACAATAACCAGAAACTGACTTCCTGGAATCAATGTCTCCTGCCCAATCTGAGTCACAGTTCCCCACAAGAGAAGTTCCGAAACTGTATGTGATACCATAGTCAAGAGTTTTCTTCAAGTATCTGAGCACCCGCATCCCAGCCTTCCAATGACTCTCATGAGGTTTGTTTGAGAACCTGCTCAAAACACCAACAGCAAAACTGATATCTGGTCTGGTGTTACACAAGTAGATTAGACTGCCGACCAACCTCCTATACCTCCCAATGTCTGCTAGTGCTGATGTATCCTCAACGGATAACTTTACATTCACCTCCATAGGTGTAGCTATCTCCTTGCACTCGGTCATACCAAATGCCTTCAAGATCTCCCATGCATACTTCTTCTGAGAGATGAAGATCTTTCCTGGCTCTTGCCAGACTTCAATCCCCAAACAATAGTGCAGCAAGCCCAAGTCTGTCATTTCAAACTCAAAACTCAAAGCCTTTCGAGTTTGGTTGATCATATCTTCATAATCACCTGTAATAAGAAGGTCGTCCACATATAGGACAATCACTACAGACTTTTTACCATCCCTGTAAACATACAAGTTAGCATCTGAGGCACATCTTTTGAAGTTTAGGTTTAAAAAAAGAACCTATCTATCCGCTGGTACCATGCTCTGGGGGCTTGTTTCAGCCCATACAATGCCTTCTTCAGTTTACACACTTTGTTCTCAGAATGGGGGGCCTCAAACCCTGGTGGCTGAGCCACGTACACCTCCTCCTTGAGGTCACCATTTAAGAACGCTGACTTAACATCCATTTGGTACACTGGCCACTTCTTGTGGGCAGCCACTGCAAGTACCGTGCGAATAGTGGTCATTCTGGCAGTTGGGGCAAATGACTCTTGAAAATCAAACCCTTCCACTTGTGAAAATCCTTGGGCAACCAGTCTAGCTTTGTACTTTTCTAAGGTACCATCAGCCTTGTACTTTACCTTCCAGATCCACTTGGTGCCAATAATCTTCCGCTTTGCTGGCCGATCCACTAGCACCCAAGTGTCATTCTTCATTATGCTGTCATACTCCGCCTGCATAGCAGCCTTCCATGATGGATCTGCAAGTGCTTCTTCTAAGTCAGTTGGCTCCTTTACTTCTCTCATAATCTCAACCATCAAGGCCATGTTGACTATGTGAGCAGAAGCCCTCCTTTGCTCCTCTATTCTCTGAGACCTCCTTGGTCCGTCTGCCTTCTCCTCAACAGATGCAGGCATAGGATTATTGTGGTCATAGAGCTGCTTCACCCAGCGCGGCAATGGCTTTTCCGGTGGGGTGATGTCAGGTTGGTGAACTTTTTCCTCATCATCTGAAGATGATGCTTCCTCCTCCTTAAGGATAGGGATAGCTCTCGGGACAGGTTCATAGTGGACTACTTCTTCGCTTGATGATAAAGTGGAAGACCTTGCCTTCTCCTCCTCCACTGTATGCGGCTCCTCCTTGAACACCACATCACGGCTCGCGATGATCTTCTTTGCCTCTTGGTCATATAACTTGTAAGCCTTCTGCTCATCACTATAACCCAAGAAGATACATTTTCTGCTTTTTGGTTGTAACTTGTTTCTCTTCTCATCTGGAACATGTGCATAACATTCACATCCAAAAATTCTGAAGTGTGAAACAGATGGTTTCTTACCAGTGTAAGCCTCATGAGGTGTTTTTCCCTTGAGAGCCTTTGTGTAGCTCCGATTTAGAATGTAGACTGCAGTATTAACAGCTTCAGCCCAAAAATGGTTAGGCAATCCCTTGCCCTTTAGCATGCATCTTGCCATCTCCACAATGGTACGATTCCTGCGTTCCACAACACCATTCTGCTGAGGTGTGTGAGGCGTCGTCAATTGACGCTTGATCCCTTTGCTCTTGCAAAAGCCTTCAAACTCCTTTGAGTTGAACTCACCACCACCATCTGTTCTAAATTTCTTCACACTTTTCCCTGTTTCATTCTCAACAAGTATTAGCCATTCTTTAAACTTACCAAAAGCTTGAGCCTTATCACGAAGGAAGTACACCCACATCTTCCTACTGTAGTCGTCGACAATCAACATAAAATAAGAAGATCCCCCCAAGGCCTGTGTAGGCATCTTACCACACAAGTCAGCATGCACCAACTCTAGAGGAGCATGTGCTCTATTCTTGCTTTCTTGTGGAAATGCCTTTCTCTGTTGCTTGCCCATCATACAAGCTTCACATGGTTCCTTCAATTCAGTTATTGTAGGTAGGTGAGCAACCATACCTTGCTTTTGCATCTCCTTCAATACTGCAAATCCGATGTGTCCAAACCTTTCATGCCAAAGCTTACTTGTGCCCACTCCAGCGGTGGCTGTAAGAGCACTTAGCTCATACAGGTTGTTCCTCCTTTCTCCTTTGCCAACAATTGTGCCAGCACTATCAATAATTTCTGCACCTGTCTTCTTGAACCTCACTTCATGACCAAGATCAGTTATGGCAGCAACTGATAAGAGATTTCTTCTGATTTCGGGAACATACAACACATTTGAAAGCTTTTTGACTTCACCATTTGCAGCAACAAAAGAAATAGTACCTGTGCCCGCAGCAGGGCATTTAGCATCATTTCCAACCGTCACAGTGATGGATTCTTGTAGAGGCTGCATAGAACTGTATAGACCTTTCTTGTTGGTCATGTGACGGGAGGCCCCACTATCCAACACCCAAGAGTCAGTGGTAGATTCTTCTTGCGCCGAGGAGCACACTTCCTCAATGGTCGCCATGAATAATTCCAACTCTGCTTCAGCCGTATTGGCTGTCTCTTTCCCTTTAGTTTTAAGGGTACCATTCTTTTCATCTGCCTTCTTGACACGACAATCTGCAATTGCATGTCCTTTCTTCTTACAGTAGAAGCACTCTCCTTGAAACTTCTTCTTGCCGCCCTTTTTCTTTTTGTCACCATCATTTTTGGTGGAGGAAACACCTTTGCCTTTTGCATTGGCAGAGAATGCAGCATCTCCATTGTTGCTTCCTTCTCGGGCTTTCAGCCTCAACTCCTCCTCCATTAATAATGCACAAAACTCCTCAAAAGTCAAAGCTTGAGGTCTCACCTGAGTATTAAGGGCAGTTACTAGTCCATCAAACTTTTGTGGACAAATCCGAAGACACCTCCGAGCTAGCTCTTCGCTAGTCTTTTGTATCCCAGCGCCAGCCATCTGGTCGCGCAGATTCTTAATCCGAGTGATGAATGCTTCAACCGTCTCTCCTTCAGCAAACTTCTCCGCTGCTAGTTGATTCTCCAAGTTTTGAATCCTTGTTTGGTTTCGTGTTTCATACTGACTCCTTAGTACATTCCAAGCCTCTGACGCTTTGGTTGTATGCTGAATCAGAGTCAAAACACTGTCAGAACAGCTTGTAACTAAGGCACACAATGCATCTGCATTCCTTCGTTTCCAAGCTCGTAGAAGATCTGCATTCGGAGGAATCATCACACTAGGATTTGATGGGTCGGGGGTAGGCTGTGGTTCTGCGTCAGTCCCCAGCACAGTCTCCAGAAGCTCATAAGAATCAAGGATAGTAGTAATTTTGAACTTCCACAAGGTGTAGTTTGTACCATCTAACTTGCCTTCGCTGAAGGTTGGTGGACGAATCCTCAGTGTTTGAATAGCCGGTACAGCAGCACCACCTCCTGCACCGCTTCCTGATGCGCCAGAACTGCTTCCCGGAGTCGACATCGTTTCTCTTTGCTGTTGAAGCCTTTGCCTCTTGCACTCTCTCCGATCTCTAGAGCCCCCTGGGCTCTGATACCATGTAAAATATTACACGGCGCAGCGAACAGAATCTGAGAAAGAGATAGAGAGTACACAACAGATAAGAGGAGAATCAGTAAAATTCTTTAACTCCAAACAACTGATACAAAGATGGCTCTGTCCACCCGTGCGCTTCCACTGTGTGAAGCTTAGATGGCGATCTAGACAGAAGATAGGTGAAGAGCTTAAGGCTAGCTGGAACAACAACTCTGACTGGGTGAAAGATGAGTGTAAGATGGCTGCGAAGGGGTTTAGCTTTTATAGCCCGCGAAGGTCGTTAGGTCGGCCTGCTGACCGACCTACCATATGAGCCTCCACTAGTCGGCCAGGGAATATTCCAGGGAATATTCCCTTTACCATCGGGCCGGGGGCGCTGCCCCCGGACCCCCGCCAGGGGGGCCGCTGGCCCCCCTGGGACCCCCCAGCCAGGGGCCGCTTCCGCGGCCCCCGGACCCCACAATAGGGGCCCCTTTTAACTCCCTTACCACGCAACTCAATGCAATGTGCCTCGAGTTGCTACCAGCTTAACCACTCCGTCTAACCCAAAGATTAGACCCACAATGGTCACCTTTTTGCCATCCGGTCACATAGACCTCATCTGATATACAAGTCAGGACTCCACCAATGTCCGGGCTCACACTTGGCTTCTCCTCATAATGGGGGCCTTACAACTTTGAGCACCATGGATCATTGGTAGTACCTAATGAGGGTGGGGCATTGATCATATCTAACACCCCCATGACCTCCAGCAAGAGGGCTGAGTCATCCCCGCCTAATCCCTCTCCTCCAGCACAGCCTTCGGCTGGGGGAAAGAAGGGTTTAAAAAAATTTGCCATAAATTAATCAATTATCCTCTTGACCTCCTCCCAAGAGGAGGTTCACATAAAAATATGCGGGTTTCTTTAAACCTCAGTCTCGATTCTACCAATGGAGATCATGATACGTTGTGTACAATTTGAAGATCGCACCATCCGTATTTTTTTAATGCTGACATCGTCATTGCATGAGACTGATATGTGCACTTAATATTTTTCAGCAGAAATATTACATTCTCTCCCCCTTGGAGGAATCAAGATGTCCTCATCTCGAGATAAACTGGGGATATTGATGGTTGAGAGTGCTTTCATCCATCGAAGTGGCATCCTCCTCACGATAATCTTTCCACTGGACGAGGCATTCTCTCAAGGTTCTGGATCTCAGTTGTCTCTCCCTAACATCTAAGATCCTGTTAGGCGGCTTGGATGTCCTGTCTTATTGACTTTACTTGGTCATCCATCTCTTCCAACATCCACCTTGAAGCTTCAACCCTCAAGGTTGGATCTGAGAAGTTTAGGGGACTTTGACAGTCATGACCATATAATGCTTGAAAAGGGGTCATCTGAATGCTTTGTTGGTAAGAAGCATTGTAGGCAAATTCAACCAAAGGTAAGTATTGAATCCACCTTTTTGGTTCACGACAGCAGTGTGCCCTTAGCATATCCTCGATAACTTTATTGACTCGCTCCGTTTGGCCATCAGTTTGGGGATGGTAAGCTGTACTAAAACAGAGTTGAGTCCCAATGGCTTCAAAGATAGCTCTCCAGAAGTGTAATGTGAAGAGAGAATCACGATCACTAATGATTCTTTTGGGTAACCAATGTAGCTTGAATATCTCCTTGATAAACAAGGTTGCAATGTCTGAGGCTTTATAGTTTGTCTTTACTGGAATAAGGTTTGCAACCTCAATAAGCATGTCAACTACAACCATGATGGAGTTGTATCCTCCCTAAACTTGGGGTAGGCCAACAACAAAGTCCATACTGATGAATTCCCATTTCATTTGGGGAATGTCAAGTGGTTATAACTTTCCTAGCATTTTGACATGTTCGGCTTTGATACGTTGACAAGAGAAACACTCAACAACATATTTGAGAATGTCACCTTTAAGCCCCTCCCAATAGTAGCTCTTCCTAACTGCATTGAGAGTCTTGGCATATTCAGGATGTCCTGAGAAAGGGGAATCATGAGCTTCCTGCAATATCTTCTGCTTAAGTGACTGGCTTGACGGTATACATACTCTCATTCCATAGTAGACAAGTCCACTATTAATAGAGTATTCATGATACTTAGCCTGTAGCTTTTGGTCCTAGTCCTTGATAGAGATCTTTCTTAGCATCTTTTGATAGGATGGATCATGGCATGCTTCTTTTCTAGCTAGCTCAAGTATTGGGTTGTTTGGCATGGACACCTTTGTGGCTAGAGATCTAGTTGTTGATGGATTTTGCAAGATTAGAGAATTAAGGAATGCCTTGTGACTGAGTGCATCGGCAACTACATTCTCCTTTCCAGGTCGGTAATTTCAAAGTCATACTCGTCTAGCACTTCAATCCACCGACGTTGCCTCATGTTGAGCTCCTTTTGGGTAAAGATCCACTTGAGACTCTTATGATCAGTCACTAGAGTAAACTTGTTACCCAACAGGTAGTGTCTCCAAAGCTTTAGAGCATGGATGACAGCTAACAATTCTAGATCATGGGTAGCATAATTCTTCTCATGGCTCTTCAGTTTTCTTGAAGAGTATGCTACAGGATGACCTTCGTGCATGAGCACACATCCTAGGGCAAGCGTGCTAGCATCAGTTACTACCTCGAATTCCTTATTGAGGTCTGGAAGTTTTAGGATAGGTGCTAATACCAAACTTTGCTTCAATCTATCAAAGCTAGATTGTTCGGCAGTTGACCATGCAATGGATGTTTGCTTCTTTAGTAAGTCCATCAAAGGTGCTACAATCAAAGCATAGTTTTTGATGAAGAGCCTATACCATCCTATCAATCCAAGAAAACTGCATATTTCTTTGACAGTTATTGGTATTGGCCATTCTAGAACATCTCTTACTTTGGCCGGATCCACTGAGATTCCTTCCGTTGATACGATGAATCCCAGATATAGAATCTGACGCTTGAAGAATGTGCACCTCTTCATCTTAGCATAGAGCTTATGTGCTCTCATTGTCTCAAGGACAATCCGAAGTTGGGGTTCATGATCTTCTTCCTGTTTGGAATAGACTAGAGTGTTGCGCCTAGATAAAGGATTCTTAACGTTATAACTCGCTAATCCTTATGATTTATATTACATACCCAAATTTAGCTATTAACCAAGAATCATAGCCACTTAACTTTTTATCAATTCTCATGGACAAGACAAACATTGATAAAAAGAAGTCTTATTGCATTCATATGGGCGTAGCCCTTTCAGAGTACAACATTTCGTGAGATGATAGGGCAACTATTACATTTAGTTTGGGGAGAATAATGTTGTATTACATTTATCTACGAGAACTGGGTAATAGTATGGTTTTGAGTCATGAATCTTCAGGAATCGGTAAGTCATCGGAAGATTAGGGTATCCTTTCCTTTGGAACCCGTTCTTCTCATAGTGCCCCAACACCTTGATCCTGTCGGGGGGGATTACATGGGTCACTTCCTCATATACATATGAGTTCAGCTCAACCCTCCGACCTTGAATATGTAAAGTTGAGTTTACGTGAGGCTCCACAAAAATGAACAACTTCACGATCTTCAGGTCTTCCAACCACTTGATCCTCTTTAGGTTGGTTTGAAGGTATGCAAATCGGTGGGCTGCTATATAGTAGATTCCTGAGTCACCCGTCCATCTTCTTTCCACGTACAAAGGTGATGGATTATGGATACGATCTAGGATGTTCATCATTTCAACCCTTTGTCGATAATCCGAGGAATGCATCGCGGTCATAAACATGACTCGGAACACTAAGAACCTGTTCCATGCTTCATAATTCTGCAAGACAGCATCAAAAGTAAGAAAATGTTCGGAACAATAACATTTACTTTACTTTTTCTTATTAAGATTTCTTAAAAACAAATCCTTCGTTGGTTCGCTTCTGATACCAACTGTAACGTGTCCACCTGTTCACTTCAGGACACGTCTTAGCAGTCCATCGGAAAGGAGGTCTAGAAAGCTCCGCCGCCACTCCCACGGAATGTCACGGGGTTAGTGATCTAGGACTTTCTACGTCTGCCACGTAGCGGAAGTATTCTGGCCGTTTCCACTTAGGACAGATCTGAATCAAGGTTTTTTTCAATGGTCATTTCCTAAACGCAACTAGCATGGAACCCTGAGCAAACTACTTTACGCAGAAACCCCAGGGCTGAAGCAGATTCACGCTGCACTTGGTTTAAGGAGAATGGGAAACGAGAGGGATGCAAAGCTCAATCTCACTGCCATGAGGCATAGCCCCATTCCGTTCCCCTAAAACAACGTAAATCGAGACTATCATAACCTAGACTCTAGGTCAGTGCCCTTTTTGCTATTTTTGCTATCCATCATGATTGAGAAAAGTTCTCGGCCAACCGGGACCACCCATCCGTAGGATGAACCCATGGCCACATCCACTGCACTTTCCTCAAGTTGTTTTAGTTATCTAATTACCTACCACATTTAGTTGGACATGCATCAAACAGCTTCCTTAATTAGTTTGTTAGGCACCGGTTCCTTCACGTAATCATAGCACTTGACATAGAAAAGCAATGTCAAACAAGTTCCTTTTCAACAACATATCATATTTATCTTTGGAATGCATTTATAAAGTCCAGCCTGTAGGCTTATCCATAATCCGCCTGAAGGCTATCCAGCAATCCACTAGGATTACTAATCCAAGATTCCGCCCGTAGACTAATATGCGGGCCTCGAGATCCAATCCCGAGTCACGTTGGCCTCTTATGTAGGGCCCAAAAGAGGCGAGGGTTTTACGGCTAGAGCCTCCCCTGGCACCCAAGCGTCCTTCTGCTCCAATTAGCGCTCAACGGAGAGACCTCTTGCGGCGGGTTCGGTCCACCTTCCCGGCGAGGTTAACAACCCCCTTCGTTAGGGTCAAGCAGATAGTTGGGGGTAACTGAGGCTGCCTCCCTTCAGGCCTTCAACCTGAAGCATTAGATATCTTTTCAAACCTTTAGTTCCTTGAGCAAACAAAGCAAACAGTGCTCTTTAAACTCTTACAAGCACAATCATTTCCAGTGGTTGTTATTTGGCCAACTGCTAAGGAGTGAATCCTTCTCTCCGAATGCATCTTGCATTCGATCCGGGATCAATTGTGACTCCGTAAGATCCCTAAGGTTTTGTTTGTTAACCCATTGTCCTTGGGTTAGGGCCGTACATTATTAACCCAACTTAACCAATACCTTAGGTTCCATTACCAGTAAGTATGTTGCTCCAAATTATTGATTGGTCTTTTGCTTCCAAGCATTTATCTAATCCCCTTATCTTGGTTCTTTTCCCAAGAAAGGTGCTATGTCAGGATGACTACTCATCCTCTTGCAAGTTAAACTTGCGCAAGAATCTGCCAATCTCATTCCGAGGAATTTGGCCGTTACCTTGTGATCAAACCACAAGATCATGCGACTCTGCAACATGTTGCACAAGTGTCACATCTAATCCATGGGACTATTTCACTCATCGAATGGCGTCTTCTAATCACGGAATCATGATTAGATAGTAAATGGGGTTAGGGTGTCTTCATTTCCAATCTGTTTCTGATTGCACTAGGACGACATTGTCGGTCCTAGGGTTCCAATTCAAACCGAGTTTAATATTTTTAGCAAGTGATCCTTAGGGTAGAAATCCTAGATCGTTTTTTGCAAGTATGTCCTATTGTTCCTACATTCCGTGAATGTGGACAGGTCTTTAGGGTATGAGAGTTTTAGCTTGGCAATAAGAGCGATTAGGCCACGTCCTCAACGTGCTAAATCCTAGTTAGCACTTGGTATATGTTGCATCGATTTAACCATATCTAAGCGAGTCCTTCGCGGTTTAGGTGTTTAGGGTAAACCAATTTACTTGTCTATTATTGAAGATATTTGCGATACCATTCTCGTAATCACATGATTCATTGCCTACGTATGATTAGGTTTACAAACCCTAACTTTTCTGGTTAAGATCAAAGCATATGCTAAGTTACAGCATAATTTCTCTTGATCCTTCTAGAACATGCATTCAAGATTCAAGCTGCTAGGCTTTTAGGGTTTATGTTAAAACGAACCATGCTGCCTTTTCTTAATTTCATTTTTGAATGAATTATTCGTACGCTAAATGAGCATTACACAACCTTTCGTAACTACTTACGTAATTGATTGAGATTTATGCCAACTGACTAGATTTTAATCCACTTCATGCAGCCCTAGAATCATTTCCATGCATTGCAAATTCCTACTGTTGTTAGCAATCTTCTTTAATGAATCCTTGTGAAGAAAGAGATGTCTAATGATGCAACATGCGATTTTATCTTTCCATGCATAATCGAAGTGTAGAACAATAATTTCGACTTTGTAAAGATGATCATTAGTTGATCTAAATTCATTAGTTTGCAATGCATATAAACAATTTGCGAAGAATGCATAGATGTCTTATGTCCTTCTTTCATTCGTTCCTTTGAAAAATACAAATGACCGATTCATCAATTGTGAGTTATTTCCCCTAAGATAGCCAATGTTTTTCAATCATAAAAGTGCATCTTACTTTCGTGAATTAACCATGCATAGTTACAATATTACGACGTAAACCAAAAATAGGAAGAAAAGCCTGGACTTGTGGTGAAATGTACACATGGATGTTAGGAGATGATCCTCCTATTGTTGTGCCTTGTGCCTTTTTAGGGGCCATCGCGAATTCGACCTTCTTGCCTTGGCCGTAGACTTATGATCTTGGCATGTCTTCCTCACACGCGAAACTCCCTTTGAGATTTGGCTTCCTTAATCGACTGCACCGTCTTTCGAAATTGGGCTTTAGAAATGGGAACTTATGAACTTCCCCTTCCTTTCGTAGAAGCTCCGGGAATACAATTGGTCTACACGAAAAGGGGCCTAAGAAAAATCTCGGGGTAAAATGGCTTGAGGGAGTTACGAAGGGAAAGGGGTTAAAAACCCGACTAATATGGCTTTATGAGAGTCCACGGGAAGGGCTTTAAAAGAAAGCCGAGGGTAAAGTGGACTTAAGGAGATCTAGTGGAAAAAGGGGGGTTAAAACCGGCTAGGGGGGGAAATCCACGGGAAGCAATAAAATGCCTATTAGAGGACTTGTGTGGGAAGGATTTAAAAGGGAACCGGGGGTGAAAAAAAAAACCTTTGTGGAATTGCTAGGGAGAGGCCTTTAAAACCCGGCTAGTGTGGCTTATGGGGGATGCAAGGGGGGAAAATCCACGGGAAGGGGGTTTAAATTGACTTGGGTGGAACCCCACAGGAAGGGGTGCTTAAATCCCAGGGGGGGCTTATAAACCACTTGGGAAGGGCTTATGAAAAGTCCATAGGAAGGGGGGGCTTTCTAAGGGGCCCTTGGAAGCTTCTAAAGAAGCTTTCAAGAAGCTTTTGGTCATGATGCAAGACCACGTGGACAAAGGGGAAGACCAATACATGGAAGGGCGACATCAGTAGCAACCGGCAGCAGTTCGGATGGCAGCTGGTGGCGGCGTTTAGCTTGACTAGCGGCTTCCCTCTTCCTCCCGGCGCAGCAATACGTCGGCTTCTACAGTCGTCCTTCCTCCCTCTTCACGGCTATCAGCCCCACCACTCCTCCTTAGCTTTCTTCCTTTCTTTCTTTCAAGCCTTCTCTCTCTCTCTCTCTCGGCCTTCAGCGTTACGCTCTTCCTCCCCTTTACTCCCCCCCCCCCCCCCATAGGGGGTTTTTATAGGCTAGGGAGAGGAGCCCTCTCTCTCCCACGCGGCCAATTGCATGGCCCTTCTCCCCCATGACCTCCAGCAAGAGGGCTGAGTCATCCCTGCCTACTCCCTCTCCTCCAACACAGCCTTCGGCTGGGGGAAAGAAGGGTTAAAAAACATTTGCCATAAATTAATCAATTATCCTCTTGACCTCCTCCCAAGAGGAGGTTCACATAAAAATATGCGGGTTTCTTTAAACCTTAGTCTTGATTCTACCAATGGAGATCATGATACATCATGTACAATTTGAAGATCGCACCATCCGTATTTTTTTAATGCCAGCATTGTCATTGCATGAGACTCATGCGTGCACGTAATATTTTTCAGCAGAAACATTACAACAAGAAAAAAGCTTCTACCCCTAAAGAAGTATCAAAAGTGGCTTCTTAGTTTTGTAAAAGTTCATGGGGTATGATGGAAAGTGGTGTATCAAGGTCACAAAGTAACAAGCCCATGCATTTGTGCATTCAAAAAGATTGAGGAGCTTGATAGGGGATTGATTAGTACACAATATGCAAATCTATAAGCCAATATACTATAATCAAATTGAGACCTACAATTGACTAAGTAACCAATGTTGATTGCAACAATTGTGAGAAATTAAACCTGGATTTTCTTAGAAGCTGAGCACTCAATGCATGTTTCTATCTCCTTGAAATCCTGCATCATGGGGGTCATCATTTGCTCGAGGCTAAGCTAGTAATCATTTCTCGAGGCTGAGCTAGTGATCATTGCGAAGATCCAGTTTGCAGCCGACAACAATAATAGGTACCCTCAGCTATCAAGAAGAATGTAAACCAGTGATTGAAGTTTCGTTGCTTTAAATAACCCAACCATCGGTTGGAAATTTTCTTACACCAAGATTTCGCAATTCAGGCAGCTGGTAGCTAGAAAGGCGCTGTAGTGTCTGAGGCCTCTTGCTTGCATATGTGATAATAATAGAATCTTCCCTCCTTAGCTCGACCTCCGTTTTGGCTTTGTCCTCTGATGGTCTGAGAAAAGATATGGTGGTTACTATGAACTTAGAGATGAACAATACGGACGCCCTCGCATAAGTAGGCATTCAAATCACAATGTGAATAGTCTAAGGTGCAGGAAAAACCTAAGACAAATAGTCAATACAAGCAATCATGTATCTTACTTTTTGCACTCACCTTGATGAGGCATGAACGATTATGAGAGGGACCCTATCAGAGGGGACTTTTAATCATTTCCTACATAAGAAAAAGAAGGGAATTCCCTATCGATTCCCTAGTTAGGAAAATTTCCCTATGTGATTCCCTAGTTTCTCTAACTAGGAAATGTTCCATTTTCCCTATTATTTACTTTCCCTACTTATGTGTATTTTTATCTAGGGAATTGATAGAGAATTTCCTTTTTTTTCTTTCCTATGTGGGGTAATTTCCCTACAGAGGGAAATTTTCCTATGTTTCCCTATACAGAGGGAAAATTCCCTACATATGATAGTTTTCCTATATAGAAAATTTCATATGTGATTCTACTTATCTCTAAACAATGACTTTTTGTATCAAGATGGTATCAACCAATGAAATAGTGAAAGTGATGGTATATCATAGTTCCAACATCACTACAAACAAGTACCATCTACTACTACAAGCACACTATTTAACAATATATGACAACCCTACATTTAAAAATATATGACCACATCCAACTCAAAATCTTATCATAAAATTCTTGTGCATCTTCAAGGAGGCAACCTTTGACATACATATACCGCTACATGGTCAACAACTTTGTAGCATCCCTTCTTTCTAAATTGCAATGTCTATTAGTTGTCACTTGTTTGTAGCTCTAATGCTGCCACAAGCTTTTCAGACATAAGCAAAGGAAAAAGTATCTAGAGAAAGGACCTCATCTTGCATTTGGTCAAAAGAAGTCAAAGCTCTTACCTTGACCATGTTGGACATACACTAAGATAAGTATGTTCAACGTGACTAAGTTATGTGTAGAAATATTATCAAACACTTCTTATTTCTTGTCCCTTAACTACAAATTCTAAGCTGCCACAAGCTTTCAATATATTTATTCAAAATACCATAGTTTCTCTCCATTACCATCATGTATAGATCCTGCTATTACCACACTCCACAAAACTAGATTTGAAACTAGTGGCTTATCAAGCACCTGTGCTTTTGTGACTAAGCCAAGTTAGCACACATATCTACCAATACAATGCCAACTACTATATCATTTGTATTTCTTGGCCCTTGTATGTTGCTTTTATGCACCCATATGTCTTCAAGATGCAACCAAAGACTAAGTCAACAAAATCACTTTCAATTTCATCTATTTAAAAAGTTTCAATGCTTGCTCACCATACCCATTGTGTACATATTCTATAATTGGTACATTCCATGAGACTAGACTCCAAACTATGCATCTCAAACACCTCTTACATGGTCTATAATTGCACCATGTAAGCCAATTATGAGGTTTTGTTGGCAGCAATATTGGTGGTTTTGAGTGTGCCAATTATTGAAGTAGACCATGGAGCCAATTATCTCTTTCTTTACCTCTTTGAAGTAGACCAACAAAACCATCACTTTTGATACCTGTAGACATTTGACTACAAAACTTGTCCTTGCAAGAATCAACTCAATTTTGCATCTCTTAAAATTTGATCCACTACTAAAAAATCCATGTTGAAGAAAAGGACAATAACAATTAAAACTCTCACCTGAGAATTTGTGGTTACTTTCTTTGTGTCGTGATCCTATGGCATTTCATATTTGATCATCTTAAGGTAGCATCCCACAAACATCTTGCAAGCTGGAAACCAAAATTGATAGGTAATTAGTACATGTGCTTAAACATTACTTCTAATCCAACAGTTTATTATAGGCTTAGAAGCCAGCTATAGACACAAGAAGATAATGGGAACCAACCATGAGTAAAACCAAAGCTATCAAGGGAAGAGCAGGTATGTATCTAGCCTAATTAAGAAACACACACACATTTCTACTTTCCCCATAGCCTATTTTTGGTCAAGTAGGAAACCAATTGCAAATATTTGGGCTTCTTATCTTGCTCTCATGTGGCTTTCAAATACTAGTACCTTAAGAGCAAAAGAAATTTCTGCAAACTGCATCAAAAGAAATTTCATTTCCCCAAGCCCATGATCTTAAAGACAATCGAACAAGGTAGCTACTCATAGTGGCATACATGGTACCTTGGTAATATGCTATCCATATAAGAGAAGGAGCATACCTGAACCTGCATATCAACTCCATTGTGCTTCTTCTCCACATACAAGTTTCTAGAGAATTTCTCAATGCACCTGCATAATTAGACATTAGATGATAATCAGAGACAATGCAGCTTATGGGCAACCCCTTTTTCATACCTGCATGCTCATTACCAACACATGCAGAAGAATTTCACATGCATGAGACTTGCTCTTGATGCACACAGAGATAGAAGCAATGTACCCTTTGGTGCCAGTATATATTGCATAGAAGGGATGTGACACCAATATTGATGTATCTTCGGACCCCGATGTTCACAATGGCATTGCACTTTGCGATTGAGCATGCCTGGAAGCATAATTAGCACTGTCTTCACAACTTCTTCCACATTCACACGTATGAGGTTCGTAGTCAACTTTGCAAAGAAATGTGCGTACGGATAACATTGCCATGCGTTATTGATCAAGATCCCCACATCAAGGACGGCAATGGTGTCCTTCACCCTAGAAAGCCCCGTGTCGAGGTCAGGATCCATAAAATCCAACACCACAAAATACACCTGCACTGATTTGTACTTCGTCTTCAAGTGAGATGCTAGGGTTTGCGCTTCTCTTGCGAATGACCAATGAGGACAAGGTTGAGGCGGCTACAATCTGGAAGTAGAATCCACAGCCGATGCGATCCTAGCCTCCCAGTGATGATGAAGGCCCAGGAGCCATAATGAGAGAGATGCATGCCAGGGTGAAGTGACACCACGACTAGGATGCGAGGGCTAATAGGGAGCGCAAGATGGTGAGGAGCCCAAGGATGGTGAGGGAGAAGATGGTGAGGAAGTGGGGAGGGGTATTCAGAGGGAAGGGAGAAGGAATGATGCTGCGGACCATATCCAAGATTCTCATCAGCAAGTAGGCAAGCAAGATAAGCCAATATAGAAGAGACAGTGATCCTAAGGGATGCATTCTTGGTTTTGTTAGAACTAAGGGATGCTTTTCTTGAAGATTATAACAAAACCAATACTAAGAAAAATATAAATGGCACTTAGACAAAGCATGTATTCAATATCTAGGAATTTGTATTATATAGCTAATGATCATGCATCTTTTGTACAAATTTGCCATTAGGTTGTGTTTGCTTTTGGGGTATTAAATTATGACTTTGCTTGAAATATATTTTACAATGTTTCTTGTGTTACTAATATTCAAGCATACCTTATAGATAATTCATGGAATCATTAGCCTATATTTCTTATAATATATCCTATAAAATAAGAGGTATAGCACTAAAGAATAACATGAACTCTAAGCGTGTACTTCCTCCTACAAATCTAACAATGAAAATCTGTAGGCTACATTCCAACTTAGAGGAATTATTGGCAAGAGACCTCAAAGTATAGTACATTAACAAAAGCCATTTGTACAACAACAAAAATATAACAAATTCATGCATGACATGTTTTGATCCCCTTTCATACATCACATTTTTCAAGGCCAATGATGGTTACATGCACAATTTCAAACCACCCAACTAATCCCATTTTTCACTATTCTCCTCACCTGCTGTAACCTCCAAACATAGAGGAATGGCCACCTCTATATCATTTGCAAGAGCCTTCTCTTGTCCAGTAACCTTCTTTGATTATGGAGCCCCCCTTCTACAAGTTAATCTACTGTACCTACTTGAAACTAGCCCTTCTTGCAACATCTAGCCACTAAATATGAGGATCTCTTTGTTGTAATCCCTCACCTAAGCAACTGACTTTCTCCATAATCAAAGTAAAAGAGCTTGGAGAGGAAATGGAGAGAGTCCTTGGCACCTTGCTGAAATTAGCTTAAACCATTCATTGAAGGGGAGGTATTATTTGTGCTCAAGTCTATGAAGAGGGGAAGTACCTTAGCATTTATGGGTTTTAGGTAGATCTCTATCTTGCTTTGCAACTTTCAAGATGCATGCTTCAAAGATCTACTGACTAGCTCAAGTTATTAGACCATGGTCCATGAGTACCTCAAACCTTTTGGTTCTAAGAATTGTGTATATGTATGCATGAATACAAGCGTAGCTGTAATATTGAGTAATATGTGTGTGTAGAGGGGTGTGTGCGAGTCATGTGTACGAGTATGTAAAGAAGGAGCAAGGATAAGTAGTATGTGACATGTGTCTATGTATGTACTATGTACTATGTGTATGAGTACATATGTACATGTGGTGAATGTTTCTATATATATCCCATAACTTATAAATACTGTGGCAAATTTAATATATTTCTTTTAATATTTGTTTTGCACGAATGGTGAAAGAGCCTTCAAAATCTCGATATACCTTAGAAATGTTGGTGAATAAAAAATTTTGGAGTTTTAACTCAACCTACTCGAGTTTCAAAAAAAAATCTAAAAAAATAAAAGTATAGCCATTTGGCAACATATAGCCACCACTAAAATCATCTATGTCTATGAGGAGGATATTGAGTCTCAATCTTCAATTCGACCCTTGTTAGAGAGATCACAGAGGAGGGTGTATCCTCATATGTTGAAGCAAGTGGTCTTAGCATATAGAGGATGATAAGGTGATTAGAAGAGAAAGCACCCAGTCATTAGCAAAAGTGAGGCCTATTTCAACAAAACTATATGGTAGGATTTTGTAGGCATAGCTTTTAATTTTGTCTTTTTGTGGAAGGAAGGTACAATACTATTTTCTTGCTATTTGAGGGTTGCTATGGAGGAGTTTACAAAGAGAAAGCATTAGTTTTTTTCTTATATACCATATGCTTTTGGTTTGAATGAGAAAGGTACAAACTAATAGCTAGCAGTGGATGTTGTTGAAAGAGACATAGGCTCCTTATGAAGTAGGGAGATCCCAAACAAACATGCTAGTGATTTGAAAGTAAACCAACACTTTATATACCAAGAGAGAGAGTGTTGGTAAAGGAGACCAGACTTTTATTTGGGGCTCTCAAATAGACACATCCTGGGCATATCCCCCTTCCCATTGCCCCCCCATTGTGCCTCTGAGAAATTTGGAATAAAATGACCCATAATGTGAATTTACATTGAACACATTTATAAGTCCCTTTTTTTAAAAAGAAAACTATAAGTCAACATAATAAATATACCCTTTCTTTTGAACTCACGTGGTATCTTATATGTTCTATAAGGTGGACTCCCCAGGTGGTGACCCTTGTTCTGCGATGAGGCCTCCATGGATCACCACCAAGCAAGGGAGGCCCCTTCTAGTTACGGAGAGACCCTTATCCCTTGATGGTGATCCTCATGTGTGGTGAGACCTGGATGGGTCACGACATGTGAGGGAGGGTCATTATCAAGCAAGGGAGGCCTCTCCCAATCATAGAGGGCCCCTGTATCACTTGGTGGTGGTCCTTTTGTTGTACGGTGAAGCCTGCATGGGTCATTGCCAGACAAGGGAGACTCCTACCACGAGTGGAGGGCCCCCAAATTTCTTGGTGGTGACCCTTATGTGTGGTGAAGCCCACCTAAATCAAGTGAGGGAGACTCCTCCCGCTTGAGAAAAGACCCCGTATTTCTTGATAGTGACGCTCGTGTGCTATGAAACCCACATGATATTAGGACTAGCTGAGGGAGTCTTGTCATAATAGTGGAGGGCCCTTGAACCACTTGGTGGTGACCCTCATGTGTGCTAAAGCCCACATGGGTCACCAAAAAGTGAGGGTGGCTCCTTCTACTTGTGGAGAGACCCCATATTACTTGGTAGTGACCCTCATGTGCAATGAAGCCCGCATGAGTTACCACCAAGCAAGGGAGGCCCCTCCCACTTGTGAAGAGACCCTGTATTGCTTGGTAGTGACCCTTGTTTATGGTGTGGGTGAGGATTTATTTAGGTGGTTTGTTTGGCTTGGAGAATTTTTTGACCCTTTCTACTTATTTCCTCTTTTATGAATATGAAACAAGATGAAATACAAGTTGGAGTTTCGGGATGATGCAAAGGAAACCCCAGATGAAAAGCTTTTTATGTTCCTCTATAATACACACTCTCATTCATGTGCTCTTGAGTTACCACATATGTTTACTTCATCGCTTCCTATTGAGAATGTTTTACATTCTTGTACGAGTGTGCTCAGTATCCACATGGAGGACTACTGAAGAATAACTTGAAGTGGCAAAGTGACCATAGAGGCACAAGAATATATTCACTCATGACTTTGCAACCAACAAAGTCGTGAAGAGATCTAGCACCAAGGCATTGGATAAATTACCTAGCAATGCACACAAGGACACATAGAATTGCCCAATACACTCAAAGAGGTGTCATCTTTTGCAATCCTCCTTTGCTATTTGTATCTCTTAGGGGAGGAGAATGACTCAAAAGCATTAGGAGAAATATGGAGTCTCTTTTTTGCCCCTTAAGGGGTTTCTCTCACCTCTCTCTCTAAAAAGAGATTCCAAAATAATAGTATAATAAGAGATCTTCTACAATCAAGCAAATCTCGTATTTGTATTTTCAATAGATTTCACCTATTATTTTATTCCCAAAATGTAGGATAAGGCTACTTTTTCTCAAAATCCTCATAACTAAAAAATACAATTCTATTTCTCTAAAAATGAAGCCAATCATTAACATATGACTCTTTAATGTCCTCATGACTTTTCAACATGAAAATATATTAGAATCATTCTCATTCTTGCTTTTTAAAAGGGTGGAAGTTTAAAAATGATATAAAATGACATATACATCATATTTTAAGATTAGTTTTTACTTGGAGACACCTTTTTGACTCGAGAGTTTCCTTGTAAATTTTTATCTTTTTTGGACAAGTATATGCCTATTTATGGACATTTTTTCATTCCCTCTCAAAGCTCTAGTTTTGTCTGAAATTTTATGTACTCTTCTCATTCCCTCCAAAAAATGGTTTCTTACATACGAATTCTTTTGAAGCAACACTCAGTACTATCTACAACACTCTCTACCCTGCTACAAGCAATCTCCCTCTTCAGTACTATGCTATAAGATATCTTCCTCTTTAACACTCTATACTACAAGCAATCAAGTGATAATGGAGGTATCTTTATTTTTTTAGATCTTTGTGATGTTATTATTCTTCATAGTTGTTGTTTAATCCTTAAGTGTCAATTCATATATATAGAGAGAGAGAGAGGGGAGAAGGGGAGAAAAGAGAGAGGACTGTGTGAGATAAACTAAGAAAATAAGTGATAGAGTAATAGAGAGTAAATTAGGGTAGAAGATAGGATGATGTTATTGTTCTCCACTAGCCAAGCTTCTGTGTAAAGATGTTTATATATATTTGATCGATTCTTCTTGTGTGTGAGAGAGAGAGAGAGAGAATATTTTGGATAGAATAGAAGATAAGATTGGATGCTAATTAGAGATAGATTAAAAGCTAAGATTACAAGTAGATTAGGGGTTGATTAGTGTCTATTATGTTTGAAATCAAGAGAAAGAGACAAGATCCAACTAGGTAAAAAAGAACACAGATATAGTGAATTAAAGGGGTGTAATTGTGTAATTTGAATGTTAATCCAAGTTAAAATTGGCATATATTTTTCTTTACAAAATGCAGGTGCAAGACATACCAAGAGAGAGAGAGATATTCACTTTCAATTGGAGGATGGATATGCACCAATGTTCAAAAGAACTGTGGAAAGGGATGATGCAGTAAGATATAGGATGCAACAAGAAAGAAATGCAAAGGAAAAAAAATGTGGATCTTTGGGTTGATGGGTGCATTTATCCACCCGATCCAATCACTCAAAGGCCACCACAATTTGAAGGGCTTATGTCATTTGTAAAGTTTGTTTGTGAAGACAATGAAGGATTGTATGGATACACATGCAGACTTGTCACACAAGGATTAGCAAGGGTTCATCAAGCATTGACAAATATGCACACAAGATTACAAGGGAATATGCAAACTTTGATGGAAAAGGATAGATTATTCGTTGAGAAGGATAGAGAGAACTAGAGCCTACAAAAAGCGAAGGAGAATTGAAACATAAAGAGGAATCTCACAAAAACTTTGGAGATTGGGCCCACTTTAAAAACCAAAGAACCATGTCGGCGCATCCGATTAGCTAAAATTATTCACCAATTAACCAAAGGAAGTGGACAATATCATAGATGGATATATGCTCAATCTGCTACAATGAGAAATATGTTTCCTCATGCAGAGAATGATACTATTGCCAAAGTCCTAAGCAAGGATATGGTCAAAAATGCATTGGAAAATCGTAAATTTAGGGACATTGTAGATGGTGTCGCAAGTAAACATCTTAGGGATGCGAGCAACTTTTTTATTGCTACAAATGCTCAGAGATTATGTGACAAGGTGGAAATGAGTTATGAGTCATATAGTATGCTCTATCAACAATTGGATACAGGTTTTAAGCAAGTCTTCAAAACTAATTGAGTAATGCCTTTGCCAAAACCATTTCACGTGAAGAAGGCTCAAAAACAACTAAATGAGAAAGTTTTAAAACTAACTGGTGAGCCAACACATCTTGAAAATACACACATATTGAAGTATGGTCCCAAAGAAGTTGCATTTGTATTGAATGCATCCAACTTTGTATTGGATATATGTAGGGCTCATATTGCTATGGTCAAGTTCTATAATATGTCTATGGAAGAATGCAGAGGCAAGTCCTCAAACTTGATGAGAGTGAGATTATTAAGGGGCAAAAACTTGAACATGTGAGTATACACTTATGAATAGAGCATTAGATCCCAACATCAATGAAAACTATCCTTTATACTTCAATGTACAATTAGAGAATGAAATATGGTGGCTTGCAACATTTGAAGTACCAAAGGAGGACAATGAAGTACTTAAAGTTTTTTTAAACCTCACTAATAAACCTAGTGTTATTTGACAGCAAAATAATGGAGCAATTTTACACATCGAGGGGTTTGGGGACTATCAAGTTGAATGGCATCTTGTAGGTGATTTAAAAACATTGAAGTGTATATTTGGTTTATCAAATGCGGTAAATGTAAAATTTCCGTGTATATACAGCATGCAAACTAGGAAGAAAGGGAAAGATGAAAAGAAAGAATTGCTTGTCAAGGCAGGACAACAAGGTGCTCCAACACGTGATCAAAAAGTCATGAGAAATAGAATTTTAGTTCTAGTGGATCCAAACTAGCGCCCTATTTTGGAAATACCACTAACAAGGGTTCACTTTTGCACATTGCATTGTTTGGTTAGAACAATTGAGAAGCTAGAATATGAATATATATGCTTTGCATAAAATATGTAGCCTATGTTAGAAGCTAATGCTACATGCAAAAAGGTAGAACAAGTCCTCTCTGAAGTTGGATTGCATGAGGTCCAAGTAGAAATAAAAAAGGATGAGAAAAAATCGAGAAAGAGTGGAAATATCCCTTGTAAAACATGTTTTGGCGGACCCAAGGCAAGGAAGTTTATATCTCCACCTTGAGATGAGGAAGGCTATATACTTGTAAAAAAACCAGAGAGGTATGAAGCATGGAAAACATTGCACCTTGCTGTTTGTGATTGAAGCAATAGGGAACAAATGAGGATTGCAAAGGCAAAAGTGTGGATACACCTAGATAGATTAGGAGCTCTCTTACAAAAGTTAAGGTTTAGGGATGGTGATGCCAATACATTTAAAGATACAGTTACTAAATTTCATAATTCCATGGTGGAGGCATGGACTATAAAGAGCATAACACACTACATGGTCAGTATTGCCACCATTACAAATAAATATCATCATGTCGAATTAGTTTGTGTTTCTAATCTCTCTTCTTGTGCAACATATACTTGAAGCACATAGTCCATACTTTGCAGATCAAAGAAATTTGGCAATATGGTCAACTCAAGGCATGGAACGATCTCATTGGCAAGCTTGATGTGCTTTTCAAAAGGCAATTGATCATGGAGGTGGCATCAATGATTCGAATTCTATGAGGCAATTATTACAATGGTGGTATAGGACATTAAAGATACGATACGAGGAAAAAGAAAAGAAGTTTAGAACCTCTCAAGCAGAATTTATAAGTAGGGCAATATATGAAGTGAGAAAAGTAAGATATGAAAATAGCATAGCTAGACAACGCCACACAGAATGGTTGGTAACCCAAGAGAGAGATGGCAAGAAATGGAGACCTAGATAAAGATAATACTTTTGATGCATTTAGAGAGAGCACACGTACTAAGGATATGACACATCAATACTCCTACCTTTAACATGAGATGTCTTGCAATATTTGTTTAAAATTTCAAAGGTTTGTCACTATATTTTTCAAAGTCAATTTTGAACTATGTTTTTTAATTATGAAAAGTCAATTTCGAAATCCTAAGACAAAGATATGAAAATTCTAAACCTTGGAACATTCACTAGCCTAGACAGAGAGGGGCATGAGAGGGGTGGTAGGAGAGAGAGAGAGGCAGGGATGGGATGGAGAAATGAAATGAAATGATAATTTTAAAGTTCATTTACACCACAATAAGTTTAAAAGTTGCATACTTAAGTCAAGTCTCTCCTTTCATTTTTTTCCATTACTCTTCACTCTATCCTCCACTTTTCTATCCTTCATCATGACAACCATGGCACGTTCCAAGGTTCCTATCAAGAAGGCACATGTAAGAGCAAGAGCTCAACACTCTTCCGAATCTAGTGAGTATACTGTGAGTGAAAAAGGTCTCCTAGAGGCCGAAAATAGTGGCCCTACTGTAGCTCTAATAATGGTGGCACTACTATGTCCAATGATGGTGGCCCTAGTGTGGTCAATAATGATGGTTCGTCATTTTTCAAAAATGGTGGTCCACATGCTCCAGCTACTCCACCTCCCACTACTGCTCCAATTGGTTAATACACGTCCTCCAACACATAAGAAGCGAAGATAGAGAACAGGCACATTTGCGCTACGTGAGATAAGGAAATTCTAAAAGAGTGCCAACTTGATTATTCCTAAGGCACCATTCTCTAGGTTGGTGTAAGAAATACTGCAAGATCTATAGTCAGGGCATCATTGCAAGTTCTTTTCAAGTAATTAGGCAAGGAATGTGGGACAATGGTCAAGCCAAGTCTTGCTTGCTCTCTAAGAAGCAACTGAAATTTACTTGATTGATCGAATGAGTGATTGCCAACTTCTAGCCATTCATGGCCAATGTATCACTATTAAGCCCATAGATATGGTTTTTGTTCATAGGATCCACAACAACAAGGATGTATTTGATCTTAATGTCAACAATATGCTTTGAGAAGCTACCTTGTAATTGGATCTATGTTTTTAGCTCATGTTTGGTTGTAGATTGTAAGGATCTTAGTTTTGGGTAATCTTTCCAGTAGACCTTCAAGTATTTGATAGCAGTGGCCTACAAAATGGACCTAAATTTTGCCTAGCTCTAGTTGTACTTGGTGCAATGCACTATCTACTGTGTATTTCATGGTTTCGTAATGGCAAATATGATATTTGATCTTCTATTTTTCCATGATTTGCATTCAACATATTTCCAAGTTTCTAATTTTCAAAGTAGTTTCGTTGAGGATAAATTCAATGCGCAATTATGCACACATTAGTGATCAGTTATACATGGACCGATGCACTATATCTTTAGTGTATTTATTGGTTTAGCAACACTATATCCAATATGCAATATGTCATTTGATCCATGACTTATTTTTTGTGAATTTTTAAGTTTCCAATATTTCACGTAGTTTGCTTGACAACACATTTAATATGCAGTTGCGCACACTCAGTGGTGAGTTTTTTCTATTATTCAGTGAAGTATAATCCAGTTAATGCATTTTCAAAAAATGATTGAATCGTCAATTTTATATATCAAAATCTATAAAACTTCACCACATACCGGACATTAAAAAAAACTCATGGATATTAAAAGATTGGCCCTATTAGAATCCTCTGGGATACCTGTTCGGAGACTCATGTGTTCAGGGCCCTAGTTACCAACCTCCAAACAAGCATCCTACAAACTTCTGATGATGCCAAAAAAAAATTTGGGTAGTTGATGTGTCATAGAGGAGTCCACATGTAAAATTTTACGTCAATTGGATCATTGGTCATATTTTTCCAAATCCTGGATACATTAATTCAAGTTTAAGGGTTTTAAAAATGTTTTTCTATAAGTTTAAAGTTTCACCTCATTTTACACATTTCACTTTTGAGATTTCTTTCCTAGAAGACATGGCATGCACCAAGCAAGCGGTCCCCGAAAACACCCCACTAGAAATCCCATGCACAGGCCACCTCCCCTAGCTTCACCACCACCACCACCACCACCACGCCAGCATCGCAGGTGTTAATGGAGGCCAGGAGAATTGGCTCTTCGTGAGATCTGCCATTACCAAAAGACCACGCACCTCCTAATACCAAAGGCTCCATTCTAGAAGCTAGTGTGGGAGATTATGAATGGCATACTAATTAAGAACAGCAGGAGGCACTTTCCAAATGGATCACGCTTGCAACAACCCAATCGCTGGACTACCCAAGCCCTCCTTGCACTATAGGAAGCTGCCGAAGCTTACCTCATTAACTTGTTCGGAGACTCGGTCTATGCAGTAGTGCATGCAAGGAGAGTCACCATCACCGATAGGGATTTGCAAATAGTGAGGTTCTTTCGACAATGGAAGGATAGTCCTCACAGAGATCAACAACGATAGGGGTGTACTACTAAAACATATATGAAATGTAGCTTCCAAATATATTTTGTAAAACCCTAGTTGTAATGGATCCCATGTATAATGTTATGAATATGAATACAGATTTTTTACCGCATCTTATTTTTGTTTATTCACTTCTTATTTATTTTATTTATGGCTTTGAGTTATCATTATATGTGTTCAAACAAATACATGTTGCACACGAACTCGATAAAGCACTACGTATTAAATTTAGGATACGAATTGTGTTGCGTATAAATTAGATAAATAAACATAACATTCAAGTAAAAAACAATAATAAACTACATGTGTGACAAACTACATTGCACAAAAATCCAACAAATATCGGTTTTCATTACTTCAAGAGAAGATTACAAAGTGCAATACATTAATGATGAGATATCATTTGGCAATAAGTACATCTACTCTCTCCTAGGCTTCTTTGAGCTACACTCCCCATGGTCAGAGCTATTCTTGATCATAGGTAGCAACACATTTTGCCCAAGTAGTTCATGTCTAATGGCATTGGGGTCTTGAATACCAACAATGATGCGAGGGGCAACCATTGAAAAAAGTGGCCCAGACCTAGTACTAGAGAATAAGTAGAGGAGCTTTGAACATCGAATCAACACTACTTTCTCCAAGCTAGAGTTTGCTGGGATGGCCTTGAAGGGCCCCAAACTTCGTTAGTGACCTCAACTTTAGGAAGTTCTCAGCAAAAGATGGAGAGCATGTCTTATGAAATACAATAATGTCACTCACAAGCTAGCTGATATACTCCTTCAATGCCGAGTCCTACACTTTTCCTTGGCTACCAGATTGGCCACCTTGTCTAGATGAAAATTCATCTATATAGACAATGTCCTACATCACACGAGTTCAGTGTCAAACTTATTGTGTTAGACTCACTATGCATGGAGTGTGCTAAAGACATATACATCGTATTCGTGCGAAAATTTACCAGTAGGGCCTCTAGGGCATTGGGAGCATGGAGATGAAATTTTGGTGGATCGGGCCTCCAGAGCAACTGTGGCTAGAGGCTCGCATATGGGGCCTTGAATCTACAGATTCAGGTCCCCCAGACATGAGCCTCCAACCAGGGCTGCAAATTAAAGCCTGCATATGCAAGCCTCCGACTAGGGCTGCTCTAGGGGCCCGATCCTGGCGAAATTTTATCTCCATGCTCTCGATGCCCTAAAGGCCCTACTGGTAAATTTTTGCATGAATTTGATAACATTAATTTGTTAACATTACCTTCTCTGCATCATCTATTTGCTATTATAATGGAGCATCCATGTCTACTCTTGCAACTAGGCCACTCTCATCTCTCTCTTACTGTGTAGTTGGGTCGAGGTCCAAAAATGCTTTCTTGCAATCACTTGAACTCCTCATTTGAGATATCATACTGTGGCACTGCATCCTCAATTTTCTCTTGGATGCTTACAATGGCAGAGATGTCATCGATACTCGTGCCATCATATCAAGCCACCTCATCAACATGTGCTGGGGAATCTTGTATATCAAGATCTATAAAATCATCAGGTACATCACACACCATGATGCAATATAGTTTTTCTTCTCTTAGCTCCAAAATTTCTAGTACATCCTACATGAGTAGATATTCCACCCCCTCGATGATGATAGCATGGAGAGAAGTGAGGGGTCGCTCATTGCTTGTCGGCGTCTCATTAGGGCAAGGAGGTGGGTGCACAATAGCTAAGCTTTGTGCTCCCTCTACGCTTGGATCAAGTGGGATCTCTTCAGGCTCCCTCTCGAAATACTCTAGTTGTGGCCGAGAGGGTGGTCCATCTCTTCATCACTATCCTCTTGCACCTCAGTATACAAAACATATATAGCAAATGATGCATCGCACTTGATGAGATCCATCGTGGCGTGGCCCTGGGATGAGGTGGGTATTGCTCTAGCCCAAAGATGCTACCCCACATGCACAAGGACTCGATTAATCACCTTTACATAGCTCGATCCAGCACGTAAACTATATAATAAATCTATGGGGACCCATCTGAGAGGAGAGTCCCGAATAGAGCAGGCGAGAGGATTTGTTGCATCACAAAACGATGCCACTATACTAGAACTAGGGTCTATGGCAAAAAGCAAGCTCTATAGACTCAAGGTCATGCAAAACCTAGGGTATATCTAGTCTCCTATGTGTGCATAGCATGTGGAGCTAATCCATGCAGCAAAGGCGGGAGTGGCAGCCATGGCACACAAAGAGAGAAGGAAGGATAGCACAAGTGTAGGAAAGTAGAGAATAAAAGTGAAAATGAGTTTGGAGTTATATCTTTTATGTATTTAGGGTTTTAAATAAAGGTTATTTTTTAACCCTAAAGTTTCAAATTAAAAATCTTACCTTATTTTTTTAATTTTAATAATTTAAAGTCGTCGTTAAAATTACTCATACAAACAAACGCTTCGTTCTACATTATTATATCCTCGAATATACTTGGATCGTTGAGTATATTCAAGTCCAACTAGAGAAAATATAGAAAATTTTTAAGAAAATAAATCTAAAAGACCTTCAAAATCCCTTGGATCCAATTAAAAATTTAAATTTAAGAAATGAGTAGAAGAGATGAGCTACAATATATCATTATGAAAAGATAATATTGCATAGATGATAGAACTCCAAGCCTATAATTTAATTATGATTTTAACCAGCATGATTGACTCATTACAGTATGTATTATCGCACGCACACAACAATTCATCTAAGCAAGACCTATGCCAATTAAATCAAGGCATTCAAAGTAGTAAAAATGACTTGCCTAAATGTGAGATGAGATTGATTAACCTTACACTCAATCGTCTCATCAAAATGTGTTCTTTTGATTTGCCAAGACTCATCCAATAGCTAACTCATCCATTCCTCGGATGGACACTTGCATTGATAAGTCATCTTTGTTTCCTAAAGAACATCACATGAATCGAACAAATGTGCAAACAATGAGAATGGAATAAACCAACTAAGACGCACATCTTTGGAGCATGTGGTGGGTTTCATAGTACTATTGATGTCACATTTTATCTTGGACTTACATGCTCCTAACAAATCCAAGCTACCAATCAACCATTCACCACCACTAGATAGTGGCGACAATGGGACATGTTGCAATCTCTATCTTTCTACTACATACAATGAATTATAAAAAAAGATATTTTGAGTTGCAAGTTGACTTGCAGAGTTATTATCATAGATCAAAGAACCTATGTCTTCATGCCAAACATGTATCTTGCCACTCAAACATTCCACATTTTGCCATTCATGCAAAGTTGATGAATATAGAGCTATCAGTAAAACAAGATTGAATTAGAATACTGCAAAGATTTTTAAAAACAACTCTGATGCAAAAGAATAAACAATTATAAAATTTAAAAACTTAATGTTTTGTTTATAATTTGCAATGTAGTTTTTGTCTAGAGATTTGTTTGTGCGTGTAAACATGTTGGATCAACACTTTTGTTATGGTATTTATTCCATTAAACACTTTTTTGAACTCTAAAATTCTACATTTCCAACATTTGCTAGGGTTTGCAACATCCTTACACTGGACCTTGAAACTCTCTCGAATACTTGGATGCATCAAAATCCAATCCAACTTATGGTACTTATCACAAATCCAATTACCGCCACTATCTTTCCTATTGAAGACCTCCACTACAAGTATGTTACTGATGTTTTTCCTCTGTGAAGACATCTATAATAACCAAATGGCAAAGCTACCTATCAACATGTGTATAATTTGCAAATGTTCTCTCCAAATGAAATGAAATTTAAATGGAGCAATTAAAAAAAAACATTATACTTCTAATTCTTTTCACAAAGAAGCCCAAAGATGTTGAACAAAAAGTTGACTTATAACAAGACCATTGTTCCTTCACTGACAAATTCCTAGAGTACAAAAACAAAAGAAATCTCGGGTCAAAGCATACATACAACTTACATAGGCTTTGTCCAAATGAGTTGAAACTTAACCATGGAGCAATAAAAAAGTGACAATATGCATGTGGCTCTCTTTGCAAAGAAGCCCAAAGATGTTGAAGAAGTTGAGTTTTTAAAAAATCATTGTTCTCCACCTCGGAGACTCTTGGAGTAAAAAAACAAAAGGAATCTCAGTATGCATATAGCTTGCATACATTTTGTCCAAATGAGATAAAATTTAACTATGTAGTAGCAAAAAAAGAAGGCAACATATCTACAACTTTGTTTACAAAGAAACCGTAAGATGTTGAAGAAGAAGTTGAGTATTCAAAATATCATTGTTCTTGACTGTAAGAGACTCCTAGAGTACCAAAACAAAAGAAATTACATGTCAAAGAATGCACATAACTTACACAGGTTTTTTCCTTACCATAGAACATCCATGGAAGAGAACAATATACCTATAAAATTTGTGAAGAAAATATTAGGGCTTTTGTAGAACAAATCTTAGGGCTTTGGTAGAACAAGCTCTACTCTCATAAAACATGTGAAACTCACTCTGTTTTTGTGTAGAGGAAATGAAATTTCACAAGGTTACAAATAGAGCAAGAAACAATGAGGCTATAAGATTTCAT